>NW_020949548.1:2716138-2765497 GCF_900497805.2 Vombatus ursinus | reverse complement strand
CTATATATGAATTCATAGGAATATATTAATATATGAGCATATAGGAATATATTCATTTACATTAATATATGGATATTATATATTAGTGTATGTATATTATAATTACATTATAATATTACATAATATAATTATAATATAATCTATATACACATATACATGAAGCAAGGGGAAGTAACCAAGAATATATACTATATATATCATATATAATATATATAATTACATGAGTATATTCATACATGACTATACATGAATATATTCATTAATATGAATATATGGATATTATATATTAGTGTATGTATATTATAATATAATTACATGATAATATGACATAATATAATTATATTCACACATATACATGAAGCAAGGGGAAGTAACCAAGAATATATACAAAAGAGTTACATGACCAAATAAAATACTGTCAGAATCACTAAGATTCAGAATGAAAAGAAACAGACAATGATGTCTAAAGAGGAAGAAAATGGAGAAGGAGCCAAGATTTGTTGGAGGCAAGATCATGATCAAAGAACAGACCAGACTGTTACTCAGTATGTATGCTGAGTGCTTACCCTTCCAAGGGGAAGGGCCTTTGGCTCAAGAAGGACGAAACAAAAGAATTAGCATTGAAATAAGTAAGAAAATGGTTAGAGAGACTCTAGTTACCTAAATTAAAGTCACCAGAAGCCTGTGAACTACATTCTGGAGTACCTAAAGAATTGGTATAGGTGACGTTTGAACTCTCAAGGGTTTTTGAAAAATCTTGGGGAGCTGGATATTTGTTCTGTAACCCTTTGCTATCTAAGATTCAGCATGGAGTTTGGGGATAAAAACAATCATACAACTATGGCTTAAGACAGAAAGGTTTGGAGTGGTGTATTCTTGCTGCTCCCACTTGGGAGGACTGAGGAAGCCCCTGACCCCCCGATTATTTTTGTTGTTATTGGTGTTGTGGTTGCTATTGTTTTAAGTTGAAAAGAGGAAAATTAATTTTGGAGAACTAATGAATCTCCTGGCCTTCCAATTGTAGGCCAGTTACAAAGGGCCCCAAACCAGGCCTTAAAAGTGATGAAGAGATTGATTCCTAGTCTCACCAGTTGTGAGATGACGGACTAAGCGATGGTGCCCACTGCATGGAGAACACCAGATTAGGTGCTTGGAAGATACCACACTAAATATGCCATAAACCTCATCTTAGAGTCTGTCTGGGCTCTAGCCTGCACCCTGCTCTAATCGGCTGTGTAAATAGCTGTCTACTTTTTCTCCCCGGGCCTCAACTTCTTCCTTTTCAAAATCAGGTGGTTGGATGAGAGGATCTCTAAGGTCTATCCCAGATATAATACTCTATGATTCCATGATAATTTATAGCAGAAAGCAAATTCAATTTCTCTTCTCATACAGGAGAAATCCATCCTGGGGGAAAAGTCAACATCTAGTGGAAAAAATTTGAATTCAGTGTCCACCTTGAGCTGTAGTAACCCCAGTGGTGATTTCAAGAAACCAGAGATAGGCTCAGTGTAAAAGGAGGATTGGAATTTAGTATTTAAAACCTGGACAAACACTTTACTCTTTTTCACTGGCTTTTGAACCTAAGTGGAAACTCGATTATATAGTTATTCATGCAGAAATGCTATCATTTGCATATGGTCTGTTTAAAAGTTTATAGACCTGGCATGGAGTAACAGCAAGTCAGTGCGTGTTTATTTAATTCCACAGAAAGTCATCCAATATGTTGAGGGGGGGAAGGGCAGAGCAAAAGAACTTAGCTGTGGAAGATACATATGAATATATTTAAGTCCATGTGTGTGGCCACTGGTTCAATATCATAAGATCACACATCTCAGTCTAGAAGACACCTCAGAGGTCATCTGATCCGCCCCCCTCCTCTTAGCATATGAGGAAGCACAGATTGTACAGAGAGTATGTTTCCAAGGTGGGATCTGAACCCAGGTCCTCTGATTTAAAAACCAGCGTCCTTTCTATTATATTGTACTGTCTCCAGACTGACTCTCCTCACTCAGAGGGGTGGGGAAAGAAGAGGAGGAATACGTGTGCATGTGTGTTTCTGTATCTATGGTTTATTTTGTTCAGACAAAATAGAAATAAAAGAATGCAATCTTCTGAAGACCAAGGGAATTGTAGAGACGTGCAGCCCCAGTTTCTTTGGAAAGAAGCTTTTGTGAGTCTATCCCATGACAGCTATATCTGTAGATATCTCATTTTCACCGAGGAAGAACTTTTTTATGGAATAATATTGAAAAGTGAGAGCTAGGGAAAGCCCACTTCCTCCTATGAAGCTGTGTATTGGTACCTGAGCTGAACTCTAGCCCCCATTGTCGCTTAACAAGCTCAGTTCATTAACTGATTGCTCAGTACACCTGGTTTGTTTCTGGACTGTGGCCACACTGAACATATATCCACCTTGGTCTGAATTTTCTTTCTAGGCCAAGTTAAACAATGGTGGGGAGGAGAAGAGGAAAGGAGATAACTGACAAAAACCAAGTCCATTTCCAGTTTCTACCCCATAGCAGACAACTAGAACGTTAGGCCTACACAGTACTGTAGAGTAATAGCAACTCTGGTCGGGGAAGATTGACTGTAAGTTGATTGGTATTGAGCTCAGAAGAGAGGACAGGAACACCAAGACTTCAGAAATTAACTGCAGAGTTTTTAACACAGGACCAGGGGAGCTGAGGAACGATTTTTTGCCTTCCATGGAATTCTGGTACCCTAACAGATAGGACTGGGGTATCATGAGAAGGGTTCCATGCAAGTCATCGTTTTTCTCTGAAATATTAAGCTATGTTTTTATTTATTATCCTGGCAGGACTTTCCACTTGCTCTTCCCTAGCCAACCCTGGAACTTCAGTATCTGAAACTCCCTCCTCCAAAGAATAGTCACTATCTTACCTTAGCATCCCATGAGCTCCTGTCTCCAAAGGTGTATAATTGTATTTGCAAGTCAATGAAAACAAAAAACCTTCAGACCCAAACCAATAGAAAGATATGCGACCTTTGCATGAGTAGCTTTTTCCCCAGAGACTCATATGATCCTCATGACTTACAGTACTGTCCTGGAAAGGGCTCTAGCATTGAGAGAAGATAATTGCTTCCCTCCACAAGCCCTCTGTCTCCACAACAACCCTCATCTCCATCATTTTTGTCAAGTGTCACTGGTCACTACTTTTCATCTTTGCTCTCCGTTGCTGTCCACTACTGCTGCCTATCCTATAGTCCTTCTTAGCTCTCAGCATATCCTTTCTCAGGAAACCTGTACTATAACAACTGGCCCATGTGAGAAATAATCAAATAAGGGCAGCTGGGTGACGCAGTAGATAGAATGCCAGGCCTAGCGTCAAGAAGACTTGAGTTCAAATCTGACCTCAGATGCTTACTAGCTGTATGACCCTGGGCAAGTCACTTCACTCTGTTTGCCTCAGTTTGCTCATCTGTAAAATGAGCTGGAAAAGGAACTGTTAAACCACCGTCGTATCTTTGCCAAGAAAAACCCAAATGGGGTCATGAAGAGTTAGACATAACTGAAGCAAGTGAATAATAACCATGTGGGAAAGATACCTGAAGTGTGTTTCTGACTTAAAATGTTCCACTGTCATTCTTAAATGTCCTCTGATAAACCTGCTTCACACACCCTGGCATGTCACTCCCAGACTAAATAAACTCTAATTACCTCTAGAATCAAATATAAAACACTAGGTCTGGCATTTAAAGCCTTTCACAGCCTGGACCTTTCCAATCTTTCCAATTTTCTTACACTTTCCTCCCCTCCACACACACTGTGATCTAAGTCTAATGGTCTACTTGCTGATTCAATACTTAACACATAGTAGGTGTTTACGAGAATTTCCTTTCCTGTCTAACACATAGTAGGTGTTTACTAACTGCTAGTCCACTGACTGATTGTTCCTCACATAGGACATTCCATGTTCCACCTACACATGTTTGTGTGAACTTTTCTCCCCATGCCATCAGGAGTCACAGCAGATTAGGCCCATGCCTTAGTGCTTAACTGAAAGACCAAAGTCATAATTATTCTGACCTTCTAACTCTACTTATGAAACATTTGGATGACTTGCCGGTATGCCTCCAGTTTGAGAGTGAAAACCCTCTAACAGTGGTCTAGAAGGCTGGGATGCCTGCCCTGGCCTAGGGCTCTCTTCTGTGTGGTTCTCATACCTGGATTCCAATCCTCATTCTACATATTTGTTGTGCAGTAATGGCCAAGTATCTCTTGATCTCTCTGAACTTTAGTTACATCCTTGTGAAAATGGAATAATATCTGTGCCCCCTGCCTCATAGGTAAGCTGCGAAGCTCACTCAGTACACGCATGAGCTGTGATGGCTCTATGTCTACTCTGGACAAACCAAGGGAAGGGACTGGCAAGTAAGGGTGTTATCATCAAAACATTCAATGCCTAACCTTTTTCTATTAACATTTATTGTCTTTGGTTTAAAAACATCTGGCACGGTATATTTTAAAATGAAGCTCCTGAGAAAAATTATTATTTAGGGTCTAGTTTTAGGAGATAATGACAAGCAGAGAGTTGAGGCTTAAACTGATCTCATGACGTGGGATGACAAAATTTAAATGAGAATTAGAAAAGACATTTGGGAATTAGAATGCAAGCCCCCAGAGTATGTAGACACCATTTACACACACACACACAAACACACACACACACACACACACATACCGTAGACATACCCCCAAATCCTCTCCTACCTGTTTGCAGAAGCCAGTATGAGGTGTCAAGAAACACGCTTGACTGGTGTCAGAAGAGTTGGGTCCAAGTACTGACTCTGCTACTCACTAGCTATAGGACCTAGGATAAGTTACCTCCTCCTTCCCTGGGACTCAGATGTCTTATCTATACAATGGGTGGATTAGACTGGATCATCTTGACAATCCCTTCCTGTGCTAACATCACGTGATTTCTGTGATATAAAAGCCCTGGAATTAGTTTCAAGTGACCTGGGCTTAAGATCTAGTTCTGCCTTCTAACTGTGTGACTATCTACAAATCACTTCATTTATAAAATGGGGATACCATTGGTATCACCTGCCTCGTAATATTGTTGTGCAGAAAGCGCTTTGTAAACTGTAATGTCTTCCATGAATGGGCTATTGATATGATTAGTCACTTCCCAATGACCTAAAGAACTTACACATTTTGCTTTCATTCACTGTGTTCACTGCCAGCAAGGACAGTTCAACTGTTTCCATTTGTTTAGACTCCCATTTTATTCTCTTTTGAGGGAGGGCTAAAGGTGTGCTTGCACCCCATAATAAGGCGGGATGGGGAGAGGGAATGTATGTGTGTGCATCTATGAGAGAGACAAAAAGAGAAAGATGGATACAAAGAGTGAGAGAGAGAGGAAAATTCTTCAATCTTCTACCAAGCCCAATAAATGCCTTACTTAACATACTATTGCCCAACTCTAGTTTATAAAGAGTTTAGAACCATATTTTTTTCTTTTTATGTTACCAAGGGATTAGTAAGAAGTTGGCAAGAAGGTCACAGTCTAAAAGCTGCAATCCATATAATCTGATGTGATCCAGATGTCAAAATTCTCTGCCCTGTTTTGTGCCCTCTGTAGAATATGCCTGTGACCAGAACTCTAACAGAGGGAGATAATTACATTTATTTGTAGGCACATTAGATTACTTTGCCCCCTCCTTGCCTCTCTTTAGGGAAAGAAGAGCCTGGAAAGTGTATTGCCACTCACCAACATAGAGGCAGAAAGAGAAATTCAATGACAGGGAAAGCCATCCTAAAGAAAACATATTTGTGTCTTCCAAAACTGGACTTTATTCTGGACAGATGTGACTTTGAACTCTGTCATTACCATGGCCCCAGTAATCCAAGGGCAATTACATAATGTTAGGCAAAGCCTCCGTGTGTCCAACAAGGTGAAAATCGAGATCTAGAAATGGAATATTCTAAAATATGGTCTGTGTGCTCCCCACATTCACTGCTAACTAGATGAAAGTGAGTCACTGTCCCACCCAACAAAGTTCCTTCAATCAATCAACAAGCAATTATTAAACATCTGCTAAGTATCAGACACTGTGCTAGGCACTGGGGATATGAAGATGATAGTAAAATCATCCCTGCCCTGAAGAGTTTATATTCTATTGGAGGAGACAACATGTATTAAAATAAATATATATGAAATAAATTGAGTTATTATTTTTTAGGGGTGAGGGTACTAGCGGTTGGAGATGAGTAAAGGTTTTGTGTAGAAGGTACTTGAACAACATTTTTGAAGGAAACAAGAACTATTAAGAGGCAAAGGTAAGAGGGAGGCATGGGGGAGGGGAGGAACTTGGGGTAAAGTGACCATTCCTTCCTTGCGTTTGTAAGAGAGGAGTAGAAAATTGGACATAGTTGAGAATAGTCTGGTCTAGGGAGAGATTTCAAAGGCTTCAGAGGGAAAAAATAGATAGGATCCCATGCATAGAAATCTAACGGGAAAGTCAGCTCAGAAAGGATGGAGAATTCTCAAGACTCAGGGGAAAATATTCTGAATAGAGATTAGATCTGTTATTTCACTGGCATAGAGGACTCAATGATGAGCAAATTCCCTTTATCAAGACCAGATAGTATGTTCTCTGCACCATTTAGTCTCAGAAAGTTGCCTGGGTCATGAAGAGATTAAGCCTGGATTGAAAAATCAGCATGTATCAGAAGTCAGACTTGAACGTAGGTCTTCCTGGTTCTAAGTCTAGCTTTCTATCCACCATGACACATAGTATTTCTATAGTAGGGTTCGCTCAGGTGGTAGAGCACGTAAGAGGTAGATGGGTTGATGAGATGATCCATCTTTGTTCCCCTTTCTAGAACCTCTGCATTGTCTGGTCTGCTGAAACTCTGGATGGAGGGAAGGGAGGAGAGGATGGAGTGCCAAATATTCTGATGAGAAGGGGGAAAAAAAGAAGGCATGTGAGGAGATGAATGTAGGTGGTTCAAGGAACCAAGAGAGCTGTTTAAAGATAGGCATAGAAGACAGATGCAAAGCATGGGAACAGAGCATGTATATCAATTCAGCATAAAACAGTGGATTTTGAGTCCAGAGAACTTTGACCAAACCTTGGCTCTATCACTCTATCACTTATTACCTCTGTCTTTCAACATTTTAACTTTCTAGGACTCAGATTTTTTTTTCTTATTTGTAAAAGAAGGAGGTTAAACCAGATGACCTCTGAGGTCTTCTGGTTCTAATTCTATGAGCTTACGAGTGCGGTATAGTCCCATAAAAAACTATAGTCAGGAGTATTAACCATGTAAATGGAATGAATACGATGAATTGAAGGGGATGAAGACAGCAAAGCACAATATAAAGAGTTTCCCCCTTATTTTTGCTTCTTTTTTTCTGCAAAGGGGAATGCCCTTTGCCTCCGAAAAGACCCCACAAATGGACAACAGGGATTTGATGCCCAAGATAAGTAAGAGAGCTCTCATTGAATTCAGGTCTCCTGGTCCATATAAAATAATTGCATTTGGGGTTGTGTTAAGAGAGGCATAAATTCAAGGAGTAAGGAGGAGCTTGTCTGTCCAATGACAACTGGAGTGTTGCATAAAGCTCTGAGCACCACAGTTTAAATGTGAAGAGCATCCACAGGGAGTCTAACCAGAATGATCTGACATCCCATGACACATGTGGATCATTTGAAGAAACCAGGTATGTCTAGCCTGCAAAACAGCAAGTGGCCTAGGACATGATAGCTGTCTTCAAGTTTCTGAGGGGCTTTCCTGCAGTGGGAAGGTTTGGTCTGTTCCGTTGGGCCTAGACTGTGGAACCAGAAGCAATGGACTAGAAGTTACAATAAAGGCAAATTTAGGCTTGATATCAGGAAAATGATGACCCTGGACTAGATGGGTGATCGCTAAGTTCCCTTCTATGTCTAAATCTGTGATACGTGATCATTATTTGAAGAGATGAAGGTATAAGAAGGATTGTTTAATTGTTTCTGACTCCGTGACCGCATTTGGGATTTCCTTGACAAAGATACTGGAGTGGTTTGCCATTCCCTTCTTACAGCTCATTTCACAGATGAGGAAACTGAGGGAAACAGGGTAAAGTGACTTGTTCAGGGTCATACAGCTAGTAAGTGTCTGAGGCTAGATTTGTATTCAGGACTTCCTGACTACAGGCCTGGAACTCTATCCATTGTGCTACCTGGCAACCCCATAAGAAAGATGAGATTTTTTATAGCCCTGAGGGAAGAAGTAGGTCCAATGGGACAAATTTTAAGAGAGGGAGATTCTGCTAACAAGAAAAGAAAATCTTTTAAAAATTAGAGCTGATAGACTAAAATGGGTTACACTGGTATGTAGTAAGTTCCCCAGACCTGGAGGTGTTCAAGTAGATGAAAACTGGATGTCCACTGGTTTGAAATGAAGACTAACACTCTGGTATGGGGGCTTGCTGAGCCCTTTTTAGGGCTATTCATCGACCGTTAGTCTTGTCCAACTGTCCAACTCAACTCTCACTTGTGACTCTAAGAAGCGACAAGAATCCAATAAAACTATCTCAGCAGATGGGTTAAACCAGGTTTAGGGTAACTAACAGGCCTCAAACCCATCGGTGACTTAAGGGGATGTCTACCCCAAGTATATGAAGACTTCCTCAGTGGCTAAAGCAGGCCCTGTGGGGCACTTAGAGCTTAGTCAGACAAAGAAGATGCCAAGGCCGGTCATCTGCTTCATCCTGGGCCATCGTCAGTCATCCTGTCCCTCGCCCTGTCAGTGGGCTTCAGTGATTCTAGAAGAGATAATGAGGATGATGACTTCATTCAACTCTGCCCCACTTAAATCCAATTCATAGGCAAGTCAAGACATTACCTGGTGATGTCATTGGACCTCTTCAAAAATAAAGTGCAAACAGCAACATTATAGGTTAGATTAGATCAATCCTGATTTTCTTCCAATGCTGACATTCTATGTTACAGTGATATAAGAGGTAGTTAAAAACTTTAAAGCAGACAGAGTACTCTACCAGGCACTGATTGAGCACAATCTTTTTCATCTCAAGATCATCTCTATCAAATTCATGTTCTAGATTCAGGGAACATTCCTTGTAATGAAGCTTCTGCCCTAGTCCTTAGCAAACATCAATTAACCCACTGAAGGACAAAACTCTTGATTCTATCAGTACCATAATTTATCTGAAGCAATCAAAGCAGTATCTGAACTCTCAACATTGGCCTCCTGGGCTGGCTTCCCATGAAGGGGAGATTCCATCCGAGTGAATTGGTAGAGGTCTCTTTATCATATTATAAAAGTGGAATGTATTGAGACTTGGCCAAAAAAAAAAAAAAAAACCAAACCTGTTCTCAACTCAGAAAACCAGATTGGATTTCCCATTGATTTATTTTGTTCATAAACCTGCATGTTTGGAAGTGAAGTGGTTGGAGACAGCAGATGTCTAAAGGTGCAAGACAGGAAAGAGAAGAAAAGCAAAAATGTGAATGGGGAAGGTCCCACCTCCGTGTTCCAACCGTTAGAATGCTAGGTATGGAGACAATAATACCTGAGGTTAAACCCTGCCCCAGACACTCCAAGCTGTTCAACCCTAGGCAAGTCATGTAATCTCTGGATGCCTCAGATTGCCCCTTGCAAAACGGGGATAATAATAGTACTTACCTTCCAAGGTTGTACTATATAACTGCTAACTGTGGTTGTTGTTATTGTTATTTAGGGTCATAGATTTAGAGGGGGAAGGGACTCCAGAAGTCACCTAGTTAAACCTTCTCACTTTACAAATGAGGAAACTGAGCCTAGAGAGGCTGAGTTCCCCAAGGTTATACAGGGGGTAAATGGTAGAGTCAAGATTCAAACCCAGAACCTGTGAGTCCAAATCAAGCATTATTTTTACTTCACTGAACTTTTTCTACACAGAGAATTAAAATTAGACCTCAGAAGATAGTTAAAATCTCTCCATGTCCTTAAAACAGCTTAAATTTACTTACTGTGACTCAGTCCTACTGAGGTGTTTTTTATCTTCATTGTAACCATGCTCTTATCAGTGTAGGGTCCCCTCTGGGCCTTCCTTCTCATCCTGTTTCCTTCTCATCTATGTTTTTCTGTAAATCCTCTGAAGAGGTTCCACACAATGTTTGGAAAGCTTTCTTCTTGAACTTTGAATATTTCATAGACATCAAGTCCACCCTGGGATTGTCAATCTTTCATCTCCCATGGAGGGCTCTATCATCAACCTACTTCTTGTGCGCATGAGATGATGTTTTTGGTGTTACCATCACTGTCACAGGTCACATATTACTTAAATTCTCTACTTCTACTGCCCTTTGAGTCATGTGCCAGACTGTTTGTTTGTTTTAAGATCTCAGTAGTGATTCGTAACTTGCAGGCCGAGAGCAGATGTTTGAAAGCCCATGGGCTTCACGGTCATAAATCACCACAGAATTATTAGATAAATGAGATAAAAATATCTTGAAAGACCAATTTGTGTCAACTGAGATAGTGCATAGTTTTTATTGAGAGGCTATGTGGTACAGTAGATAGAGCACCAGGTACGAAGGCAGGAAGATACATCTTCCTGAGTTCAAATCCAGACACTTACTGGCTGTGTGACCCTGGGAAAGTCACCTCACCCTGTTTGCCTCAGTTCCTCATGCACAAAATGAACTGGAGAAGGAAATGACAAACTATTCTAGTTCCTTTGCTAAGAAAACCCCAAATAGGATCAGAAGGAGATGGACAGGAGTGAAATAACTGAACAATTGTTTTTATCCTTTAGGCAAAGAAGATAGAGATACTGGGATGAAATATTTTATTTCAAAGTAAAATATCTGCTTACAATTATTTATATTTAAAGTTAATTTGCACATATAAGAGACATTATTTTAAATTATACTAAACCTATGTAGAATTTTTTTTTGCATCAGTTAACTCAGCTGACATGCCTGGTGCCTGAGCATCAAAAGAATTCCCACAGGTGATCAAGCCCTTATTTCCTATTAGCATTAAGGACACACAGAAGAGAGTTATGAAAGTATGGACAAACAGAATGGCCAGTCCTTCTACACTGCTCAATGTCCAGATACAGATGCTGGAGTTGGGGGTAGGGGGTGGGAGAGGTAACAGGTGGGACCAGGCATTGATCTGTCTGTATCTGACATCCCCTCTGCTACAGGGGACCCATAAACACACTTCCCAGGAAAAAAGCCTGAAGCTCATCTTTGTTCATTCACAGCAGAGCCAAACAAAAGGCTTCTGGGAACATGAAGTGAATCATTTCATGTTGACTTGGCTTGAAGGAACTGATGTTCTGTACTATTTGTTCTTTTTGATGTGGGATCAATTTAAAAACACTCCAACATGTCAACATGTCAATAGCCAAATTGTATTGTCTACCAGCAATGAAAACAACTTGATATATTAGTACTATAAAAACTAGCTGGCAATCTCTATATCTAAGGTGTCTTTTTAAAATCGTAACTGTGACTGAAGTCAGATTTAGGAAACATGTACACTGAAAATGTATTAAAAATCTATAAAAACAAAAAAGTAAATCTGTCAAAAATATCCATTAATCAATTCAACCAACATTTATTAAGTGTTGATCATGAGCAAAGTTCTATTCTACACACTGGGGATACAACAACAAAACAAATGGCAAGTAATGCCTGCCCTCAAGGAGCTTACATTCTCTTGGGAGAATGTAACATGTTCATGGATAAGGAAACACAAATGATCAACAAATTAATGCCAACTGTTTCAAGAAGGGGAGCACACTATCAACTTAGAGATCAGGAAAGACTTCACATCAGAGGTGCTACCAGTGCTAGGTTTGGAAACAAGCTAGCCGCACATTCTAACAGGTAGAGGTGAGGAGGTAGTGTATTCCAGGCATGGGGAACCATGTCATGCACCAACGTCCTACTGAGTGCTTCTCTTGTTTTTCTGTAGTTTGTATGGTCCATATGTATTTGCAGTAGCATTGTGTGAAATTTCCCCACACCGGAAGCAACCTAAATTTCCCACAACAGAGAATGGTTGAGTAAACTGTGATATTCATCTAATGAGATTATTGTTGTTCGTTTGTTTTAGTTGTGTCCAGCTCTTCACAGCCCTATCTGGAGTTTTCCTGGCAAACATATTGGAGCAATTTGCCATTTCCTTCTCCAGTTCATTTTACAGATAAGGAAACTGAGGTAAACAGGGTTAAGTGACTTGCCCAGGGTCACATTAGTATTAAGTGTCTGAGACCGGATTTGAACTCAGGTCTTCCTGACTCCAGTCCCAATACTCTACCCACTAAGACCTAGTTGCTCCGTTCTAAAGAGATACTAAAATGCAATTCACATTGGCAAGATAGAACAATGTAAGAAATGGAGAACTTTTATGAGATAATATACAAAAAGTGCACCTACCATGATTCTGTCAGCATGGACAACTCCCAGTGCTGTAATTTCTTTTATGAACTCATCAATAACTAACCTTTTGCATCTTTTACATTTTCTGTGAGGTTAAAAAAAAAGACGTACTATATTCAATACCATTTGTCATGTTGAATGCTCATACAGAGCTGGGAACCCTACTATCTACATCAGTAGAAACCTAGAAAAGAGTTACACATAAGCTTAATTTTGAATTTCTCATCAGGAATTCTGGAAAGGGTTCACCCAGAGTTTGGGTCTTTGGGGGGACCCAAAGAAAGAATCGTCTTTTGGAGGAGTCCAAAGATTGAACCTGGTCCTTTTGAGTTCAGAGCCAGAGTCCAAGGCATGGATTATGCTTGTCTATTGACATGTTGTTTCCCCCAGGAGAAGGCAGAAATGAATATTTCATTTTTATTTGTATCTGCATAGCTGGGCATATAATAAGCACTTAATAAATGCTTATGGAATTGAATTAGTAAATCATAGGAAGTAGCCTGAGGCTTAACACAGAAGTCAAATTAATTTCCATGAGACATTTAACCAATGCAAAGTGAGGAAAAAGATATAAAGCAGGTCCAGAGATGAGTAGCTAAGTGTGACCATAGAAAAGGAAAAGGAAATGAGGAAGAATGGCCAAAGAATCCTGGCAGAGACTTATAGTAACTCCAAAGCTATTTTGAATGGGTCTGAATGGGTCAGACTTCATTTATTTACATATAAATTGCTGTGGACAAATTTAATTCATGGTGTTCAACAGATGAGATACTGAAGGTCCAAAAGATAAATTGGTTCCTAGTTTTGCTAGCACAGATGATAGTAAAATAACCATCCAGATTAAGTTCCACAGCTTTTAAAAGTGTCCGCCACTTTTCCTACTTGATACAATTCACTTTAATGAAAAAGTGATGTTCTTGCAACATAAACGGATAAAAAGGAATAGGATAATGGAAAGAAACTCAAGGCTTGAGCTCAGATCTTGACTAGTATAATGCAAAGAGACCAGAGGCATAGATTCAAGTCTTGACTCCAACACTTCGCAATCATATGAATGTAGCCAAATCCCTTAACCTCTCTTGGCATTGCTTTCATAATATCTATAAAATAGGTATCATAATAATAATAATAATAATAATGGCAATGCTTACCATGACATTATTGCTGAGAGGAAAGTACACTATAAATTTTCACTAGCTGTAGAAATACTATAAGTATTATAGCTTAATTAACATAGTTAATTAAACTATATTAATCAGCCTGAGCTATTATCCAATAATCAGACAAAAGTCCTAGAAAACATAGCTTGGGACTCAAAGTGAGTAAAAAAGGTCTCTGAGGACTAATGTCTATCCCCTTTATTCTAGAAGAGATCACAAACCCACCCTCGGTTATTCATACACTCCAGTAGCTTTCTATAATCTCTAGGATAAAAAATAAACAAAATGTCAACAGAATAAGCATTTAAAGCCTTTCATAGCCTGGCCCCTTCCTTCCTTTCCAGTCTTCATATATTTTATCTCCCTCCACATACTCTATCATCCAGAGACACTGGCTTTTTTGCGGTTCTCACATGACAGTCTCATGTGTCTCCTGTGATAGGGAAAATTCCCTGACCTCCTTTACCCTAGGCAAGTTTTTTTTTTGTTTTGTTTTGTTTTGTTTTTTGAAGTGGCATTGAAACTATTCTAGAGATTTAAATTGACTCAGGAGACCAAAAGCCCCAACCACCAATGTCACTGTTTGGTCAAATGTAAATAAACAGACATGGAGAGTCTGGATGATTCTTGGCTGATGGACCATGATGGGCAACATAGAAGCAAGAGCACTTAATTGAATGAATCTTTACCCCATATTCTAGTTAAACAAATTTCCCCAGCCATGGCTAAATAAATCTCCTATTAACTGTAGAATTACCATGAATGTCTAATTTTGCTCCAAAAACGGACCTAAAGTAAGTTAGTAATAGATCAGAACATTTGTCACAGTCATGGAAAACTGGAACGGAAGGACCTAACTGTGTGAGATGAATGGGAGCAAAGGAAGGTGAGGCTGAATTAGCCTTGGTGCTTCTGGAGATGCCTGTAGAGTTGGTGGTTTTTTACTGCAAGGTATCCCTCAGCCCTGGGAGATTAAAGGGTAAAATATCTGTGGCCATTCATCAAGGAGAGACCAGTGTGAAAATTCTCTCTGTGTGTCTCTGTCACTCTGCTCCCTCCTTTCCCACGTCCTCTGTCTCTGTCTCTCCCTCTCTGTGTGTCTCCTCTCTCTCTCTCCCCCACCCTCTGTGTCTATCTTTTTGTCTCCCCCCTCCTTCCTTCCCCCTCCCCCATCTCTGTCTGTCTGTCTCTCTGTCTGTGTGTGTGTGTCTGTGTCTATCTTTTTGTTTCCCCCCTCCCTCCTTCCCTCTCCCCCATTTCTGCCTGTCTCTCTCACTCTCTCTCTCTCTCTCTCTCTCTCTCTCTCTCTGTTTCTCTCTGTGTGTGTGTGTCTCTCTTTCTTTCCTCCCTCCCACTCTTTTCTCTCCCTCCCTTCCCCCTCCTCCCTCTCTCTCTCTCTGCCTCCCTCTGGTGAGGATGGGGGAGGGGCGCCAATGGTAAAACAGCCTTGCTGCAATGCATTGTCCCCTATTCAGGGGCAGAGTCAGGCCTGGCATACTGGAGTGGAGTCTGGCTCCATCAGTGGCAAGCACAACAGAGATCAGGCCTACAGCAGCACTCTGGGCTGGTAGAGGGGGGCAGCGTCAAGCCTGGGAGATGAAGTTGTTTTGTCCTCCAAACAAGGGGCAGCAGTAACACATTGAACAGATCCACCCCAAACACAGCCCATCCCCCTTGAAACCACCATCATTAAGAATGACTGTGTTTGCCTCAAGCCTCAATGAGTTTCTTTCTGACTTCCATTCTTTAATTCTCCCTCTGCCCTCTAGGACCAAGGAGAACAAAGCTATTCCATCTGCCAAGTGAAAACCCTTCAGAGAATCCTGTCTGCCCCCAAGCCTTCACTTCTCATTAAAAATCCTCAGGTCTTTAAAACAATCCTCAAAGTCATGATCGTGGGACCATTAGCCACACTACCCATCCTGCTTGGAACAATGTCCAGTTTCCCAATGTCCTTCCCAAAAGACGGTGCCCAAACCCACATATAATATACCAGACGTCATCTGACCAAGGAAATAGCATCCACTCAGAGCTGGAAGAGACCTAGAGGCCATCAATTCCAACTTCCTCATTTTACAGATGAAGAAACTGAGGCAGAGATAGGTTAAGGGACTCACTCCGTGTCCCACAGATATTAAATGACTGAGACAGGATTTGAACCCAGGTCTTTCTGTCTCCAAGTCCAGTGCGGATCTAGTTCACCAGGCCGCAAGATTACTTGACTCCCTGACTTTCTTAATGGAGCTAAAACCTAGCCATGAATTTAATTGTAGATTATTTCATCTCAGCCAAGAGGATCTTATCCTTTAAATCCAATCTTATAAAGAGACATTCAGGAAGCTGAAAAGGAGGATTAAAAGTCAAGGACTCCATGCAAATATTGATCGGCTGGTGTAAAGAATGCAACATTCATAAGTGAAGGCCTTCCAGAGAAGTGTGATGATGCCTTGACTCTGTGCTTTTGACCAGGTGTGACTGACGGGCCAGTGGCCACAAACAGATGCCAGGCCTTATGTAACACAGTGCTTTTGTAACCCCATCAGGAAGTCTTGTTTCCAGACGCCTGGTGTGTGACTACCTCCTTTATTGGGAGGTGGGGGGTTAGGGGTGGGGAAGGGGGAAGAGGGTAGAAGTCTTAGAGCACATTTTTTCTTCTCAGCCTGAATTTGTCAAATTTCTCTCCCCACCACACAGCAGAGGACAAATCACCCTTATTCACCAGGATGCTTTAGACCAGCAGAAATAACAAAACTCATCCAAGGTAGTGAGGGCACGATCCAATTCTCATACCTAATAAAATATGTGCATTGAGTATCCAGAGAGAAAACTGGAAGGAACATCTTAATGAATAGAGCCCTCAGTAGCCACTGTCTGATCACCAACACATTCTACTGGGGCTGGGGTGTAAGGATGCTATTGGCTTAACAGTCAATAGCATACCCACATGACCCACGGTGATCAGTGCAGCTATTGATACAAGGGCATGTCTACAGCATACCCTAGACATAAGATGGGATAGTTGTGAGAATGTTGGACTCAGACCCCAAAAGAACTGATTTGAATCCTTCTTCGGTCACTTATTAGCTGTGCAATTCCTCTGAATTTCTGTTTCCTCACATGGAAAATGGGAATAATAATAGCACAGGGTCATAGAGGATCAAATGTCATGATGCATGTAAAGTGCTTCGCATACCTTAAAGTGCTATGTAAAACTGGGCTATTATTATCATTATTATAGGTAAATACCCAGGGACTTTGAATAAAGTGACTCCTTGGCCAAAGTCTGGAGTTGGGATTGTTTTAGGTCTGGACAATTCTTTTTCAATTGTCTCCTCTCACTAATGCTCAACAGCAGTGTTTGTAATTATCTACTGTCTTTTTGCTATTTCTTTTGGCAGTAAACACTTAGCACATCGCTACTGTAATCTGCCAAGACACATGCCCTGCTCAGATTTACTGCCTGGATAAGGCAAGTATAATTTTCCAGCCATGGCTGATTTCCATCCTCCTCTGCTAAAGCCCTGCTCTGATGCTTCATTATGGTGTCCAGGTGACTCCGGGTTCTCAGTGGCTATGCCAGCAGAGCCTAATCTCTGACAGGTTCTGTATACCAGCCTGGAAAAGCTGTGATTACAGGTCTGGAGCCAGATCGGGAGTGATTCTCTTGTCCAGGCATCAGCTTGGCCGGCTTGGCCGTGACAGGCCCCTCAAGAGAAATCTGGCTACCAGTGGATGAGTCTTTGCCCATTGCAGTTCATGAAACTGGCTGCTCAGACCTGGAGAAGTTGCAATCTGAGGCAACAGAGGTAAGAGTGTTGAAATTACAGATCATTAAAAATATTTCCATAAATGAAAGCAAATGGATCAAAAGCCTTTCATTCCATCTTCCCTGTCGATTCCCTTGAGAGTTTTCCATATTCAGATGTGGAGGGCTGACCAACCCTTTACACAGACTATCGGAAACAACTAGCCTTCCCAAGGACAAAGGAGGGGACAAGATGGCGAAAAGTCATTCAGCATTGTGAGTCTATTATAGAGTTCTCATCACTCTTATGATGCATTTTTCCTCTTTGTTCTGATTTGAGTAGAAGAAGTTCATGTTAACATAGGCCATCTCTGAGCACAATCATGTTGTTAAATCAAACTTTACCTTTCAGCAATTCCTGAGAGTGTCAACATGGCGCAATAGAAAGAATAAATTTGAGAGGTCATTGGAATCTTGGTCCTGATACTTAGTACCTATTTGACCATGGAGAAATCACTTCAGGTCTCTGAGCCTCAGGTTGTTCATCTGTGAGACAGAGATAATGACATCTGCACTGCCTACCTCAAAGGGTTGCTGTGATGATATATGTACATTAGAGGATATGTGTAAAGCACTTTATAAATTCTAAAAGGTTATTATTATTAGCCCCTTTTTTTAACCTTCCTGAAGGTGCTTTCCTCTTCCCTTCTTATGTTCCTGTCTTTCTCTACAGATGTCTCATGCTCCCTTCCCACTCTGAGTCCTTTTCTATAATTCTGTCAGCCCACCTAAACAATTCAAAACAATCTGTTAGGCATCTGACATATACAAGGCGAATAAAAGCTCAGAATGAAAGGGAATAGCACTTTCAGACATCCAACTAGCAGCAGTCCTAAAACCACTTGATTTTGTTGCTGTTCAGTCATTTCAGGAATTTCCAACTCTTCATGATCTGATTTGGGGTTTTCTTGGCAAAGGTACTAGAGTGGTTGGCCATTTCTTTCTCTAGCTCATTTTACAGATGAGGAAACTGAGGCAAACAAGGTAAAGTGACTTGCCCAGGGTCACCCAGCTAGTAAGTATCTGAGGCTGGATTTGAACTCAGGAAGATAAATCTTCCTGACTTTAGACTCAGCACTCTATCCACTGTGCCCCCCAAACCACTTGATATCAGTTAAAAAAAAATAAGGAAGTAAATCAATGGAATAAACTTAACAAGGAAGAATCAGAAATAATGAAATTAAGTAACCTAATGTTCAATGAACCCCAAAGCATAAAAAGTTACTAAGGAAAAATTCCATATTTAACATGGATTTCTGGAAAAACTGGAAATCAGCCTAGTGGAAATTAGGTTTATTTAGGCTTAGTTCAGCCCTTTATATTATTCCACAATAAATTCAAAATGGATACATGACCTTAATGTGAAAGATAGATCATGCTATAAAAAAAGAGAGAAACAGATCACATATGGGTAGGAGATGTATTCTTAACCAAATAAAGGATGAGGAAAATTACAAAAGATTTAAAAGGTAATTTTGATTATATCAAGTAGAAAACTATTGTTGTTGTTCAGTTATTTCAGTCATGTCCAACTCTTCATGATTCCATTAAGCATTTTCTTAGCGAAGGTACTGGAGTGGTTTGCCATTTCTGTCTCCAGCTTATTTTACAGATGAAGAAATTGAGGTGAATAGGGTTGTGAGTTCCTCAGGGTCACACAGCTATTGTCTGAGGATGCATTTAAACTCAAGTCTTCCTGACTCCAGGCCTGGTGCTCCATCCACTGTGCCGCCTAGCTATTTTATGAAATAGAAAAATTGCTGCCTAAATAAGATTAATGCATTTAGGATAAAAAGAAAAGTGATAAAATGGGGAGAGGGGAGAAATCTATATATTTTATTTCTTAGGTAAGGATTTGAGACCCAAGATATGTAGACAACTAAAAGAAATATATGCCCAAAAGCCATTCCCCAATATATGAACAAAGGATATGAACAAACAGTTTTAAAAATAACTGAGAACTACTAAGCATATAAAAGAATGTTCTAAAACTTTATAAAAGAAATGCACATCAAAAAAAGCCCTAAGGTTCCACCCAACACTCAACTGATTGGCAAAGTGATTAAAAAATGACAATAATCAATGCTGTAGGGATCCTGGGAAGATAAGCACACTAATGCATTGTTTGTGGAGCTGTGAATTGCTACAACCATTTTGGAAAGCAATATAGAATTATGCAAATAAAGTAGTTAATATGACCATACCTTTTGGCCCAGATATTCCACTGCTGAATATAGATAACAAGGAGATCGTTGATAAAGAGAAAGTCTCCATAATCACCAAAATAATTGTAGCAGTAGTTGTTATGGTAGTAAAGAACTAGAAACAAAGTAGCTGTCCATCAATTGGGGAATGTCTCAACAAATTGTGGTACAAGAATATAATGGAAAATAACTGTTCTATAAGAAGCAACAAATCTGATGAATGCAGAGAAGCTGGAAAGACTTGCATGAAGTGATGCAAAGTGAAGTCAATAGAGCCAAGAAAACAATATATGTAATTTAACTACCACAATGTAACTGGAAAGACTAACAACAAAACAATAGAAAACGAATGTTGTAAAATCACAATGAACAAGATGGTTTCTGATCCGATAAGCTATATCCTTTGCACAGGGATGAGGGGTCATTTTACCCACATTGATGTGTGGAGACCAAGACAAAAGTTATAAAGTTCCCAAAGGAAGTTTTGGGTAGGGGCAAAATAATAACCAAAACTTTGATTCGATGTCACTGGTTCCCTTGCTTTTTATCTTCCAAGACTCTATCTCTTAGTTCCAGGTATTTTGGTTGGTGGTCCTTTATACAAGAACTCCCTCCTCATTCTTATCTCCTGATTCCCCTGGTTTCCTTCAATTACCAGTTAAAGTTTCACTTTTTACAAAAGAACCTTTCCCAGTCCTCCCAATCTTAGTGCCTTCCCTTTGAGATTATGTCCAATTTATCTTGTATCTCTCATTTGTGCATAATTATTTGCAGGTTGTCTCCCTCCACCACCTCCATTTTAGATTATGAGCTTTTTGAGAGCAGGTACTGCTTTTTTGTCTGACTTTGTATCCCCCGTGCTTTGTTCTGACAACTATGTGTGTGTGTTCAGACACACATGTGCTTTGTATCCCCTGTGCTTAGTACAGTACCTGGCACATAGTAGGTACATAATAAGTACCTGTTGATTTGACTTGATTATGGAGCAGCCCCCAAGATTGGATCTGTACTTGTCCTGAATTATGTGCAAACTGCAACTGCATAAAACCCAACTGTATCAGCTACACAGTTTTATTTCAAGATAACAGCAAAAGGGTGATCTAATATCACCCTTACTGGTATCGCAAATAAAATTAAAGCAACATTAAAATTTTCAATGTAATTCATGTTTTCCTACAAAATATTTTCCAGGGAATAGGAATCACAGTTCAAAATATGGTTGTTGTTTTTTAACCGGAAGGAACCAGTTATGATTAAATCTAACCCCTTCATTTGACAGCTGAAGAAATGGAGGTTCAGAGAAGTTACAGAACTCATTCAAGACCACAGATGCAGAGCTATGATTTAAACCCAGACCTCCTGGTCCCCAAATCTCAGGCTCTTTCCACTATACCAGGAAGCTCCAATTGTTCAATGACATTTATAATCTGGGTTTCAATCTAGTTTAAAACTATAGAGAGAAGGTTGACAAATAGCACAGAAAAGTGGGACAAGTCTTAGACCTGGAGACAGAGGATGTGGGTTTGAATCCTCTTTACATAATATTTGTGATCTTAGAGAAGTCACAATCTAATTGTGTTTTTATTCCCCCCCCCCACTGGTAAAATGAAAGGGTTGTATATTCTATAACCTCTGAAGCCCCTTTCAGTTCCAAATCTATGCTTTTATTCAAAGTGTGGTGGGTTGTTTTTTTTTTCCTTGAAAAGTTAATAATTTCCCTGAATTTGAAGTAAGGGAACCTGAATTTAAATTCCATCTCTGCCCCGTAGCTGTGTGACCTCTGGCTAATTATTGCCTTCTTTAGGCTTGTTTTCTCAACTATGAATCAAGAAGTTTGATGACATTCTCTCTAAGTTTCCTCCAACTCTACATCTATAATCCTATGTATTAACTGGAGCAAAATTTTAATGAGAATGTGTAGAGTCAAGCAAAAATGATCCACAATGATCTGTTCTGCCCATCATGGTTTTTAAGTATGTGGGCTCTGAGGGAATGGAGGCAGAGTAACAGTGAAGAACCTTCTCCCGCCATCGCCATGTTTTTGTTTCCATTTGGTTAATGATGGCTACTCTTGCTCTGCCTAAATGTCTTTCAAAGCCAATGCGGCATTTTCTATTACAGTCATTTAAGGTAAGACACGCTGTTTGCTTCACCAGGGAGCCAAGTTGGGGGAAAAAAACAAGCAAGTTGTGGAAATGTTTCTACAACCCAATTTCACGGACTTAGCAAATGAAATGCATTCAAGAGAATTCCAAGGGCATAAGGAATATCTCAGCCTGGGCCAGTGAAACCAAGGAAAATTTCTTTGGCCAGGGAAAACACAAGGGAAGGAAAGCTATTGGGAAAGAAGGGACTAGGATTTTGAAGTTGAATAATTGACTTAATTAGTGTTTTCTTTTTTAGTTTGGCATTTGAACAGTAATGGATATGGCTTTCCTATGTCCAAAATCCACCATTACTTCCAATGAACAATTCAATAAGTATTGAAGTGCCTGTGAGTCAACACCTGTGTGGGACAATCAGACAATCCTAGCAGCTATTCTCCCCACACTTAACATTCCATCTCCCACCTTCCTCTCTTTTCTCAGATGGTTCCTTCATCTCTGTAAAGTGTTCTCCATCTTCATCTTTCAAAATTAGGAGTTTCCTTCAAAGCATAACTTAGATACCATTTCCTACTTGAGGCCTTTTCAAATCTCTTGCCCCATCTTCCTTCCTGAGATTACTTTACTTATATGTACACTTATCTCCCATAGTAGAATGTAAGGTCCTTGAGAACAGAGACTGTTTCCATTTTTATCTTTATCTACAGAGTCTACTATCTTGCTCATAGTAGGTCCTTAATGAATACTGTACAGCCAATCACCTGACCAACAATACTCTGTACTTATACACAAAATGCTTCAAAATAATATTTTCGGTTCATTTTGCCTCCTACCAGAAATTCCTCTGGGAATTTCAGAATGTAATGCATTTTGGTCTCCATAGATACTGGAAAAAAGGGCTCCTTGTTCCCAAGCAAGCACTCACAGACACATATATACATATAAACATGCACGTGTGCATATACGTCTACATACATACATACTGGGAGTAGGACTGCTTTTATTTTACTCATCAGTAATAATGCAGAAAATCAAAGGGCTCAATCAATATGCTTCCCTTTTTGGTGAGTTCTATTTCCCCCTCTCCTCCAATCAGGGATCTACAAAATCATTTGTACTCATACTATCATACTATGATTTGGACCTCCCTCAGAAGGCAGACTTCCCCTTTCCCCTACTCCACCCTCAGCTTTGCACTCTCCAAATAATTCATATAACTCCATATAACTCATATAACTCATGACTCAAATAACTCCAAATGGCTCCCCCGTATTACGGCTAATACTTTACTGATCCTCCGGCTTCAGGGCCACATACGTAATTCTTTTCTCTCCAGAAGGCTACAACTGTCCAGGAACTTGGGGTGCAGGATCTCCCCTTTACCTGTTCAGTTATATAGATGAGACTACATGCAAAAGCAATCTCCTCCTGCCCAAATATGCAAGGGAGGGTAGTCTATGCAAATACATGGGCTCTACCCTTTTCCCTGGGACTCTACCCAGCTCTTCACCTATCTGGTTTTTACTCAGCTCTCTCAAAGTCTCAGTGATAGTTCTATCATGTGTCTGACAGACAAAGAGGTGACTAACTCACAAAAGCCTAAGCAAATCAAAACATTCCCGAACTCTGAGAATCAACTGCTCATTCTCAAGTAGAGAAGTCAAATACTGGCCTTCTGGAGCATGATGGCCACAACACTCCCAAGTGTAGCCCAAACCAGATTAAAAAGTAATTGGGAAATGTTTAACAAAATAAATCAAAATACAATAGAACATAGATAATGTCAATATGCAATTTTCTAAGTCGATCATTATGTATGGCTTAGTAGGTTCTGAATTTGACCCCACTGCTGAAGGAGATGCTCTGAATCTCTCAATGTCATGTGATCCACAGGGAGATGCATCTTCAAATACTCTCCTCAAGTTGGTAAGAGAATTCCTTCAGTTAACCCCTTATATTTGAATCGCATTTGTTAGGTCCATCAAAAAAGGATCTGCATCTTGATGAGCTCTTTAATCTCTTCCAACTCTTCATATTTTATTCTACCTGCTAACGATTATTTTCCTCTGTCTCTTTCAACATCATGGAGACATAGTAACAATCAGCTGCCATTCAGTCCTAAGCGGTCAAGCAAGTTTTGCCTCAGGGAACAGCCCCGAGGTGGGGCTTTGAAAACTCAGAGCAAAAAAAAAAGTAGGTAATATACTTGGTCATGGAGAAAGACAGCCTCTAAGGTAGCAAACTCTGACAACGTAGGGATTCAGAGATCACGTTCATGCTTTGGAGTTATAAAGAAAATAGATAGCCAATGCAGATGGGGGAAGAGATGTGTAATATGTTCCATTTGGCCCAGATTCTCAAGTAAATAAGCCACCGAGCACTGTTCCAGATGAGGCTCCTGGGTGGTCTAGAAAGGTAGGACCAAATATAGCCTGCTTCACCCTTCAAGTTGGAAGCCACAAATGTGCAAGGGAGTTGATGTTTGTAGTATCTATAGTAAACACTGCACTCTTGAGCTCTTTCCTCACTGCTCCAACTTATGGCCAAAGGCTTAGCTTCTGATTGTAATGGTTGGGAGAAAATAAGCAATGGAAAATATTAGATAATAAATCAGTGTTCAGGCAATGCCATAGCAAGCCTTTTCTCCAACCAGCATGTGCTCTGGTTACCCATCGCTGCTTCCTAAGGAGCGGAGTGGAATAATGGATAGAGTGCAAGACCTGGCACTGAGAAGAATAAGATTAAATCCTGCTATAAGTACTTACTAGTTGTGGGACCATGGGCAAGTCCTATAATCTCCCTACATTTCTGCTTCTTCCTCTGTAAATGGAGATGTAGTACCTTACCTCCCAGGGACCCTGAGAGGCCCAAATGAGATGATATGCATAAAGCACAAAATAAACAGACCTGACTCTGACTTCCTAAAGCATTCAGAGCAGTAGGAGTCTAGCCCTGGTACCTGGCTACAAGACCCTGAACGAGCAACCTCCATTCTTTGGGCCCGAGTTCCCTTATTATATAAAATATTATATAATATGTTATGTTATATTAATATATTATAATGAATTGAAGTTATAATAGAATAATATTTACATATGTTTATATTACATAATATAAACTATTATATAATTGTATAAAAGAAAGGGATTGAACTAAGGCTCCTTTCAGGTCTGTGTCTCCTTATATAGTCTTCTCTCCGCATATTTCCCTTCACTGAGTATTCCTGATTCCCAACATGTATAATCATCTTTTCCCTCTTCTCTTCTTTTTTTTGAAGGGTGATTTTTTTTTGTTTTTGGCTAGGCAATTGGATTTAAGTGACTTCCCCAGAGTCACGCAGCTAGTGAGTGTTATGTGTCTGAGGCCGAATTTGAACTCAGGTCCTCCTGACTCCAGGACCAGTGCTCTATCCACTGTGCCACCTAGCTGCCCCATGGGGTGATTTTTTTTTTATTCTGGCCAGTGCTGGGTATGCTACACCAGAAACAAGCCCTGATTTTTCAGTCAGAGGTTGTTTTGTTTTTGAATCATTTCAATCATATCTGTTCATGACCCCATTTGGGGTTTTCTTGGCAAAGATACTGGACTGGTTTGCCATTTCCTTCCCTAGCTCATTTTACATATGAGGAACGTGAGTCAAGCAGAGGTAAGTGACTTGACCAGGGTCACACAGTTGTATGTGTCTGAGGCTGGTCAAACCCTGTTTCTTTTATTTCCTAACAATGTGGCCTTGAGCAAGTTATGCAACTTTCCTGGGTCTCAGTTTCCTCATCTGTAAAATGGAAGAATTGATAGATAGCCGCTGAAATCCATTCAGCTCTAAATTCATGATCCTATATTCTTTCCCTTCTCTGGGCCTCAGTTTCCTCCTTTGTAAAATGATCATGTTAGAGTTGATGACCTTTGAAGTGCCTTCCAACTCTAAATCCAATGATCCCAAAACAAATGGAGGCATATTAAATGACCCATTGTGAAAGTGTTTCAATGCCAAACTAAAAATGGGGATAAAGACCCCCTCTGGGACATGTGGAAAGAGAAATTCCATCCCATTGAAATTACTTGGCTGATATAAGCATATTATGCAGGACAGCAATGCCTAATGACTGTGATCTGACTTAGCGATTCCGTAGAGTGCTTTGAAACAATCACATAGTGTCTTTTTTTATGGAAAAAATAAAAGCATCATAATTGAATATGCAATGGGTTTAAGCGAGACACATTAGCAATTCTTTTATGAAGCCAATCCAGAAATTACATCATCCTGCTTGTTCATGCATGTGAGTTCCATTTGATTTGACTGGATTTGGACCCACTGGTCTATCTCCTAAAGGTTTCCTACCAAGAGTCTGGAGTAATAGAGCAAAAGCCCTTATGAAGTGGTTTTGCAGACTTTGATAAATGTATGGCCTTCCCAGCAAAACTGCTTAACAATTTATATAAATTCCTTGAGGGAGTTTGGTCTGTTTTTTCCCCTTGCAAAAAAAAAATCATAATTCCTTTCAAAATTCTCCTGGTTATTATAGCAAGAATTTAACAATAGTAATAGTGAACGTCGATACTATGTCTTATAGTTACAAAGCACTGTATATACATTCTGGTGATTAACCTTCAAAACATATGTGTTGATACAGCACATAGCAGATGAAGGAACTGAGGCTCAGAGAGAACCTTGCCTGAGGTATTCAGATTTACATCTTCTTGGTCTAGAGAGCAATCTAAGTCTAGATACAGAGGGCAAGTCCAGGACCGTTCACAGCACTGTTGCCTAGCTCGTACACGGACAAGATTTTTGCTATTATTGTTGTTTGTTTCCCTCCCCCCCTCCCCATCCCTGACAAATGATCATTCACTTTTGGGGACCTCTAGTCGTGGGTAACCCATCAGCCCCTGCATTACAAGTCCATTTCACTTTGAGACATCTTTGAAGTGGGAACAAATTTTTCTTTATACCTACCTAAATCTGCCTCTTCAACACCCACCAATTGTTCCTAGTTCTGTTCTCTGGGGAAAGCAGAGCAACTCAATTCCCTCCATTAAGTTAAATTGGGGACTTAGCCATCTGCTTGCAAAGTATAAACACACACCTATAGCCCCTCCTTTGCTACCAAAAGGGCTCCAGCTCTTGGCCTGAAACATCCTGGAAAGGGAACAGTGCTTGGCATGACAGAAGAAGGAATATGGACACCTGGGATTTTGTCTTTTTTAGTTCATAGATCAACTCAGAATTTCGAGGCTCAAAATGAAGTGATTGTTTTGGCCGTAGACCTGAAAAGAAAATGCTAACAATTCAACAATGCTTTCAAGTTTTTAAGCTCCCGTGTTTTACTTAACCAGTCAATAAATGTGTTCTAGAAAGGAAAAACCAAAAACATTTGTTATTATTCACCAAGGACTCTGCTCTGCTCACAGGTGTACATCAGCGGAATATCTTTCAACAGATCAAATTGTCTCGGGTTCCCATTGGCCATCCATCATCTATCTTCCTCTTCTAAGAAGCAGGCCATGCCAATTTGAAATGTCCATGCCATTTCACAGCTGTGATGCACTAAGGCTAGAATCCTACCATGATCTCATGACCACTGCATCACTATGAGTCAAGATGTCCCCTAGACTGCTAGAACGCCATCCTGTACAACCTGATTCCACTAACTTAGTAAGAATTCCCAAGTTAGCTAGAGTACTGGAGTATCTCATTTAAGTATTTAACTTGTTTATTATGTACCCCAAGAAGTATTCATTTTTCAACATCTATCTTTAGGTTAGGGTAGGTAAGTATTGCAGTAGATAGTGTGCCAGGCTTGAAGTCAGGAAGATTCATCTTTCTGAGTTCAAATCTTGCCTCAGACACTCATTAGTGTCTGCCTAACACAGAGTTAACAGTATAGAAGTACAACTGTGTGTTTTGCCTGTATGTTTCTATGGGCATTAGAACCACTTAGGTTTGGAATCCTATCATTATAATATGATTTCAAATTGTAATCAAACAACATAAAGTTTATTATTATTACATATATCATATCCAGAAGTTAATGATATGCAGCCACCTTTGATGAGTGCTTTAAGGGATGCCTCATGTGTGTATATGTATGTATGCATGTATATATGTATGCATTTACACATACATGTATATATACATACACATCTGTAATATAAAATATGCATCAATTGTCTACTCAACCAAAATGTAAATTGGATGGAAATTCTCCACCACCATCACTACTACCCCACCCCTGAACATTCCTGGCAATCAAAGCTTTGCTAGAGTTTCATGAAGTGGAAGATCTGAATATTTAATCAAGTTGCCTCCTACGTGTTCTTAGTTAGTACTTAGTGAGTTCAGTATGGCCAGATGCTAGGCAGCAAAGGAAGGTCCAACAGCATTGACCTTCTTTTGCCAAGTACATCAGAGTACTCAAGCTGAGACCTTGATTCTTATGTCCACACTTGCTCTATCCATTAATCTACTACTTAGCTTTGGAATTCTGGACTTCTCCAGCTCTTTCAAAGCAATTTATTCAGAAAATCTTTCTAAAATGCAGAAGCAATGCATAAATACAAGTTATTATTTTTTATTAATATTGTGATCTGTGTGAATCCTTTTATTTGCCTGAATGTTCCTATGTTTATGAAGCCATATATCTCCGATTTCTCCTTAGGATTCTTGGTCCATCCCATTTAAAGCCTCCAATGTATGGACTCTCCTCCTACCCTGACCCCCACTAATTTTACTGAGAGAAGAAACCAAAATTTAGACTATAAAGGGTTGGGGGTGGCCCTAGTTTAATGATGACAACCAGTGCCTTCCAATGGAGGAGAAGAAGTTGAGATGAGTTTTCATTAAGAGGAGTCAGATACAAACATTTAGCTAGAAATTAAAACAAAAAAGAGGATGAATTGTAACATGTTCAAGTAGATATCAGTGACTAGAGATACAGGTCTTAGAAATGAAAGGGTCAAATCCTGTCTCTGGATTACTAGTCTGGATGTGATCATGGGCAAGGCATTTAACCTTTTTTGAGTCTCAGGTTCTTTATCTATAAAATGAGAGGGCTAGGTTAGATGACCCCCAGATCTCTAAAAGCCTGTCATTCTATGACCCTAAGCAGTAGTCAAGGTAAGTAGACATGGTTGCCAATAGCAGAGCTGAAGAGCCAACAGCAATTCTTGAAAAATAGCTAATGATTTAAGGTTTGCACTCTCTCCCACTCTGGAGCTGCCTAAACATATGAATGTGTGTGTGTATATATATATATATATATATATATATATATAATATGTATGTATATGTATATATTATATGTGTGTATCTATACACATTTGTAAATTCACACGTGTGTGGTATGTATGAAGGAGGAAGCAAGGTTTTCACTACTAAAGTTTGTGTTGCTGTTGTTTCAGTCATGTCCAACTCTTCATGAAAACATTTGGGGTTTTCTTGGCAAAGATACTGGAGTGGTTTGCCATTTTGAGGAAACCGAGGCAAACCAGGTTAAGTGACTTGTCCTGGGTCACGTAGAAAGTAAATGTCTGAAGCCAGATTTGAACTGATGAAGATGAGTCTTCCTGGTTCCAAGTCCAGCGTTCTATCCACTGTTCCACCTAGCTGCCCGAGAGTTTGAGAGACTGGTCCTAATCACATCGGCATTTCTGTATACTCTGTCAATACTTGGAAAAAGAAATCAAGAGTTAGGCAGAACCCTTATCACAATGTAGTAGAATAGCTTTGAGAATTAAGATTCTTTTGATATCTTTCTTTTGTATCTGTTGATGTATTTTCCATTTTTTTTAGTGTTTCCCTAGGAGGGAGTCTTATGCATCAGTCTATGCTGCTGAACTGCCTGTGGTCTAAGGCACAGAGAACACCAAATGCAGGGATTTAACTATGGTGAATCTATGTTGTAAGGTCAGTTAAGGCTGGTACATCACAATAACTTTTGCCTTAGAGTGTATTGATGGCAAAAATGTGGGGACTCTGACAGCCAGAGGTCTGAGGACCCTGGCACTGAACTACAGAACATTACCAACTTACTCCTCCCTTTCACGACTTTCATGTATGTTTCCAATTCACCCCTCACCCTAATGCACCACTCCTGCTCTCCATAATCATTGCTTTAGGGTCAAACTTCAGCTGCCTTCACCCTAAACTTCATACTGATTCAGCCAATGCCTACCCACATCCTACTTTAACACATCCCTATCCCTCCCCATTCCAAACCCTTCCACAGGATGCTGCAAAACATTCATATCATTTTAAGCAAAGTTCCCTGATGATTTTCAAGTGTGAATCGACATGAAAAATGAACTTCTGGAAGGAGTAAGAGGAACTTGGATCAATAACATATGCAGATTAATTTTATAACAATTACAAAGTTAAGAATGTATTAAAATCACTTGTCTACTCAGTGCAGTTATCACTTCATTATGTGTTATCTAACCCACTGTCAAAAATATGATCTTGAAAAGATTGTCTTAAGTTAATAACTTTTCCCATTTGGTAACATGGGGAGTAAGACATCCCTTAAAGTAGTTGCCAGAGGCAGATGGATATCAGTGTCAACTTCTGGATGAGATGTATGTAATAATTATAGTCTTCATATTATTTGATGTTGTTGTTTGATAATTATTTAACGTTCTATTATAATAATAGGACTCTAATATGGAGTCACTTAGGCTAAATGGCCTCAATGCCCATAGAAACCTATAGGCAAAACAGACAGTTGTACTTATCCACTGCTAATTCTATGAGGCAAAAAAGACATAGCGTTTTTGATGGGATGAACTCAGCATAATGCAAGGACATTAAGTCATTCTCCTTCCACTGTTTTAGTTAACGTTAGATCCTCCCATCAGTTTGAGTTCTGGATAAAGAAACTCCTCCTCCTACCCAGCTTTGTCCAGCCTGGTGTCAATAAAGAACTCCTGAGAACTTTTCTACCACATCTGGGTCTGATTAGGAATGTCCTCTCCTCCATCTGGTGTCAATTACCTATTCTCAACCAGTCCATTCTTAGGATGAATAATCTTGCCACCTGAACCCCACACTGCCTGTTCCCTCCCCAACATGTCTCTTCTACCCTCATTTGAGCTTCTTGTGTATGAGAACAAACTTCTGTGTATTTCTAGAGTGTGTGTATATGCTTTTGTTTGTCTGCTTGTTATATCAACTTAACAATAAAGCTTGTGATTCTACCATTTATTGAGTACCAATTTTCTAGATATGGCAAACCCAAGTATTTGCTTTAACCGGAGCCCGTGAGACCAAATAAGGCAATGCCATTCACACTAAAGGTCCGGTACATATAGATATTCCTTTTTTCCCCCACAGAAAAGATGCCCAGTATAGGCTGAATACTTTTCCTCCAAACTGTGGTTATGACTATTCTGAAGAGCTGGCTGTTTCTTGTTAGAAACCCAAACTAATTCATCTTGTTCTAAATTTGAGGTTGGATTTTAATTTTACATGTCATGTTCCTTCGTTATAAGTATTGTGCCAACAAAAAAGCAATCTGGGGAGGGGTGCTGGTTATAAAAAAGAAAAAAAATGCAGGATAACTGAAAGCCAACATATCTTTATTCCTCTTTTTCAGGGTTTTTTGTTTTGGTTTGGTTTTTTGGATTGGATGTGTGATTTCATTTGGGTAGGGAATGCCCAGAGAAGAAACTCCTTCTGCCAATGCAGACTGGCAAATGGTCTACATTTTATACTCTCTGAGACTTGCCTGGGGCACTGAGAGGTTAAATCACTAGCCCAGGGTTGAGTTGTCCTTAACTAGAACTTAAACCCAGATCATCCTGACTCTGAGGCGGGTTTTTTATCCCTTATACCATGTTGCCCTTCACTTTTTGACATTTGATACTTCAAAAGATTCATGATTTTGATAATGTGGGAAACTCCAAGGAGCACAGAGAGCACCTCTTAAAACCACACTTTCATTATTTCAGGCACTGCTGTGGCTAAGAAAATCCATAAGGTTGTGACCAACTTCCTGGTGACGTGACTTTCTGCCTAGCTAGTCTGGTCCTCTGACAATGGCTCATTTCTCAATGCCTTTCTGGCTTGGTAGGACCCAGCAGAACTTGAGCTCCTTTGGCATAGCCTCTGAGCACCCAGGGGCCCCTTTGCCATGAAGGGGCATCAGAGGAAGGCTTCAGGAGAAGGGTAGATGTTAATCGACAGGTAGATAATAACAAAATCCTTTTTTTTTTTAAAGAAAGAAACATCAAAAACAAAAAGCTTTATGTTTTCAACTATCTTGCTATTTGAAAAGAATAATTCTGCTGCTAGAGTAGAGAGTCTCTTAACCTTTAAAAATTTTATTATATTTTGAATATATTTATGTTTAAATATATTTTATTTTATATATAAATATAAACACATTTATTAAGTGCTAGGCACTGTGTTAGGTGCTGGAGACATAAGGACAAAAATAAAGCAGTCTCTGACTTCAAGGAGCTTACAAGGAGAAAACAGGTACACATATAAGTATGGACAACGTATATGCAAAACAAACTAAGTAACAAAAACAAAAAACCTTATAAGGAAATGGGGGAGGGGAAGGAAGCAATAGCAGCTAGAGAATCAGGTAAGGCTTCACTTTAAATATATCCTTATATAGCTAAATATCCACATATGTATCATCTCCCATTTGCAGATGGTAAGCCCCCTGAAGCAAGGACTATGTCATTTTTAACCTTTGGATCCTCAGAACCCAGTACAAAGACTTACACAAAACAGACCCTTAGTAAATGTTTTTGAAAAGATGATTATAAAATATTGCTTTAATTGGTTGTTCCTTGACTGTACCACTGAAAGTGACTCACTCACCAAATCACAGATTGAGAACCAGAAGTAACAGAAGAGGTAGCTAGGGGGTGCCACAGTGCACTGGGTCTGAGGTCAGGAAGATCCAAGTTCCAATCCAGCCTTAGACACTTCCTGTGTGGCCTTGGGCAAATCACTTGCCCAGTTTCTTCAACTGTAAAATAGAGATAATAATAACAGCAATTCATAGTGCTGTGGTGAAGATCAAATGAATAATATACATGTAAAGTGCTTTGGAAACCTTAAAAATCTATACTAGATATTCTATCTTCTATAGGGGTCATCTATATAGCAGCTCACAGCAACCCTCATTTTACAAATAAGAAAATTGAAGCCTAAGGATTAAGACCAGAGTCACCCAGGTAGTAAGGAAAAAAAGGCAAGATTCAAACTCAGATCCTCTAATCCCAAATCTGGTGCTATTTTCACAATTGCTCATCAGTCATAGATTATTAATGCTAGAAAGGACCTCAGAGATCTTCTATTCTGACTTCCTAGTTTTCTAGAGAAGGAAACTGAGACTTGAAAATCCTAGCCACATTTTCATTGTTTTGGGGAAAACTTGTCCAGCCATCATGCTCACATTTTTTTACCAGTAAGCTCAACTAAACAAGAAGAAAAAAAAAACCTGTATTTTTAAAAGAAAGAGACATTAACAAAAAACATTATGTTTTCAACAAGCTTGAAAAAACAAATGATTCTGCAGGAAGAGGGGACCCAGGTTCCTAACCTCGAAAATTTTTTCATGAAACTATTTTCCACCCAATGATTGATTTCTTAGAATTTTTATGATTCCCAAACAAACATTTCCAGCTATGTCTGCAGAATCACTTTACTGCTAAAAACCGCTCAGCTCCCATCCAGCAAAAGCCCCAGTCCTGATCTTACGAGATCTTGAGGCGTCTAAGGGTATCTCAAAAGGGGGCCATGAGACAAAATTAATTTTGACTCCCTTTAAAGAAAAACAAATACCTTTCCAGCCTTATCTTACACCAACTTCCCTTCAAGTATTTTACCATCTGGACAAACTAGCTACTCCTCTGCACTTGACATTCCACCTCTGGTCATTCCTCAAAGCCACTCCCTCTTGCCTTCCACCAATGACTGGAATGTTCCCTGGCTTCCTCTGCATCATGTCAGGCTCCTTCAAGGCTTCGCCTTCTCCCTAAAGCCTTCATCGCCTATTGCTAAGGTGCTCTCTTTCCTCAAACTCTCATGCATTTTATTTACCTGTGTACATAGAATCAGACACGATTTAAAACTAAACGAGACCTAAGGGGTCAAGTCCAATCCTTTCATTTTACAGATGAGGAAACTGAGGCCCAGAATGGTGATATGATTTCCTCACAGTCACAGAGCTAGTAAATGACTGAGGCAGGATTTGAACCCAGGTCTTCCGGACTCCAAGCCCAGTACTCCATCCTTCATGTCACTATAATCCCCAGGTAGAGCAGCACCTAGACTAAGGCCTTGCTCAGAGCAGATGTTTAATAGAGATTTGTTGAACTTGGGTTTTTTTTTTTAAATATATGCTAATCAACTCTTTTAGAATTTAATGAGGATGAGGAAGGTATGGTTGTCATCTAAATCAGACAGTTGGATATTAAAGCCCCTCCAAGGTCAGAAATTAGGAATCATTTCCTGCTTTAATGTATTTCAGTATTAATTTCCAAGAGAGAGCGTAAGGGCAGAGAGACAAGTATTTGACTTTCATGACCCGGTAGATAAAGTAGCAGGCTTGGAATCAGGAAGACTCTTAAGTTCAAATCTGGCCTCAGACACTAGATGCATGACCTTGGACAAGTCATTTAACCCTGTTTGCCTCCGTTTCCTCATCTGTAAAATGAACTTGAGGAGGAGATGGCAAACCAACCCAGTATCTTTACAAAGAAAACCCCAAAAGGGGTCTTGAAGAGTCAGACACAACTGAAATGACTCAACAGCAACAATAACAGAAAGCATATTGTTATTTTAATGCATTCTATTTAAGGATACTATTACTATTTCTGTGCACATCGGTCTAAAGGGAGAATTCCTGTACTAAGTATGCTTTTCATATATGGGAATGTGAACTGTGAAGACTCAGGAGCTCACCTGGATGTTTTAGGCTATAACACAACTTCTGGAGTACCCAGGATCTTGGCCAACTAGTGCAGCCTGACCAGGAATTTTGGTCACAATATCTCCAACAAGTGGTCATGCAGTCTCTATGCTTGAAGATGTCCAAAGAGGGGGAGCTCTCCACCTCTCAAAGTGGCACGTTCCACTCTGGAGTAGCTCTAACTATTAAGGAGTTTTTCCTTGGTCTTCTCTGCCATTTGTACCCATTTCTTTTAGTTCTACTCTCAAGGGCCAAGGATAACTATGTGAATTATCAGGAAAATTTCCTTCACCACTATATTCATCACGTATAGACATCCTATACCTTGAATAGGCATAGAATATGCTAACAGTTAGCTGTAAAATAAAATTAAGGCAATCTGCTGGTTGATTGATTTACATGACACCAAACTGACATGACTGAGTTTTTGTTTTTGTTTTTTAAAGCAACTGACTAAAATCACTGGTTGATCACCTTAGAAACCTCGACCCATTTCACAATTTGGTTTCATAGAATCACATCAGATAGTCAGAGATTAAAGAAGTATAGAGGCTCCATGCTCCAACCATCAGCTGCAATGTGAACCCCCTTTACCCAACTCAAGCTCCTGCTTGAATGCCACTCACAACGGGGCACCAATTATCACCCAAAGCTTCCCTTTCCATTAATTGTTAGGAAGTTGCAGTTTATATTGAGTCAAAATCAACCTCCTGCCCTCCTCCACACTTTGGTCCCAGCTTTTCCCTCAATCTGCCCTCTTTTGGCATTCCAACCCAACCCATCCTCCAGCTACCATTGCACATGACCATGTGCGACATGGTCCCCCAACAACCATGGGGAGGCCTGGAATGGTAGAAATGCTATAATAATCTGGGGATATTTAATATATCCCCAGATATATAATATATATGTATTATATATATAATATATATCCCCAGATACATAATACATATACATATACTATATAATAACCTGGGGATATTTTAATGGCAATGAAGCACAGTAGGTAGTTTTGCACTTGGGGGTTATGAAGATCTGGGTTCAAATCCTGCTTCTGACATTTATAGCTATGTAACCCTGGCCATGTTGCATAACCTCTACTTGACTCAGGCTACTCCTCAGGACTTATCTACTAAATCATAATGAGGCCATAAGCTAGCCAGTGGTGGGGAGCCTGTGGTATCAAAGCCACATGTGGCCCCTCAAAGCCCTCAAATGCGGCCCTTCGACTGAATTCAAACAAATGTGTTCTGTGAAGTTTGGATGCAGTCAAAGGGCTGCACTTGAGGATCTAGAGGGCCACATGTGGCCTCAAGGCCACAGGTTCCCTACCCCTGAGCTAGACTGTTAGAGGAAGATCTCCACAAAGGATAAAAGAGACACTTCCCACATTTGCCTATTTTTCTAACAAGGATTCCCCATAGGATTTCTCCCATTAGAACAATGAGATTCATAACGTTTGGGGGGATTCTCTAGAAACGAACAGAATGCTGGGAACCAGAGTGATTCTGCTCAGAGGGCCTTCATAGCTCTTAATGAGATGCATCCAACCTCAGCACTCAAAGCAAGGTTTGCATTAACAGGTTTTTAAAAGTAATCAGAGCTGAGATCATATTCCCTTTGCCTTCCTGAGCTTCTGACTCTTTATGGCCCTCCCAGGCCAGTGGGACAGTCAGTCTTAGCCCCCTTCAAATCTATTTAGTGCTAGCAAGGATAAGGCACGCTGCTGGGAGTCTCCAATTGCATTTCCAAGCCTTTGGCTCTACTTTGGCTGAATGTTCATCCATAGCTATAGTCGCCTACTGCTATAATGAGGAAATGAGAGTTCCACAGTGCAAATTCACAGTCCCCCTCAGATCCTGGGAAGTAAGATGTGTCTTTGGTAAACTTGGATGGTTAACTGGGTTGAATTATTCTTTTTTTTCCCTAGGCGACAAAAAACCTAAGTTCAAGTTTTAAAAATAATGCTCTTTTAATGGAAAGAGTAGTGACTCTGAAGAGAGAAATCTAAATTCAAATCCCACCTCCAACATTACCTGTGTGACTTTGGGTAAATTATTTTAAGCTCCTTATGCTTAAATTATCCTTGTTTGTAAGGATATTTGTATCCTTATCCTTATTTGTAAAATAAGAGAGTTGAGCTAGATGGTCTGTGGGATCCCTGTATCTACAATATTCACTTTCTCTCTCAGTAGGGAATATTATTTAGGGAGTAGGGAGACCTTTACTAGGATGGAATGGAGCCAACCCTGGATTCTGAAAGGTTAAGCCATTTGATCACAAATTACTGCAGGTCCCAGCCAGTTGGAAATGTCTCTTCTGCAGGCTCAGTGAAAAATTGTGTATGATTGTCCAAGGACCAGTCAGGTTTGGAGAGGTTCATCGGCAGGTTGCCCAGAAGGTGATGAGTTTCGGGAGCCACAGTAACTATTGAAGACCATATACCACAGCAAGAGGACTGACGCAGAGGAAATAGAGTGGGAAGGGATGGTAAGAGTATTAGAATCATGGCACTGACAGTTGGCTTCCTGATTGCCTAATGGTGAGTGTGAAATTGGAGAATGGATGAATGAACTTTGTTCAGACAACCTACATGGATGAATCCCAAATCTGCGGTTAATGGAAGGACTGAAGTGTTATCACAGTATCCTATAAATTATTATTAAATAATTAAATAAGCCTATAAATATACAACTGGAAAAGACCTTAGAAATCATTTTATCCAATTTCCACATTTTAGAAATTATGAAACCAAGGCAGATAGATGTTAAGTGATTTGTCCAAGGTGACAAAGGCATTAAGTGGCAGGGCTGAGGTTAGAATCTATGTCCAAATTGTTGTTTCCACTGTATTAGGCTATAGGGTAGAAGTGTTGTTCTGAGAAGAAGGAGATCTTACACCTTTGGTGAGCCAACAAACAGAAGGAGATGGAATGTAATATATGAGGAATAGCAAATAGTTCAGTTTGACTCTACTATATAGAAGAATATGTATAATAAATAATGTATAATAAATCTTGAAAGGTAGATTGGATCCATGTCATAAAGGGCTTTAAAAGCTAAACAGATGATGTTATATTTGATCCCAGAAGCAATAGGAAGCCATTGTAGTTTGCTAAATAGAGAAATGACCTGGTTAGATTTGGAAAATCACTTTGACAGCTGAGTTAAAGATGGGTTGGAGCCCCATTAGTAGGCTGCTGCAAGAGCAAGAGGTACTTAGGCTCTGAGCAATCTGTGGAGAAAGGAGGATGGATAGGAGAAACACTGTAGAAGTAGAATCAAAAGACTTGGTAACTGCTTAGCTATGTGGGGTAAGGAAGAGTGAGCTATCAAGCCTGAGAACCTGGGTGACTAGAAGAATGGCAATGCCTGTGACAGAAATAAGGAAACGAGAAAGATGAAATGAGCTCAATTTGGACTTGTTGATGCTGCAATGCCTATGAGACATCTAGCTTGAAAGATCCAATGGTCAGTTGGTGATGCTCAGGAGAAAAATTAGAGCTGGGTATATAAATCAGGGGAGGATTTACATAAGGTTGACCACTGAATCTATGGGAATAATGGGGCCACACAGAGAGAATATAGAAGGAGAAGAGGTCCCAGAACAGAACACTTGACATACACCCAAAGTTAAGGGACAGTACATGGATGATGGTCCAACAAAGGAGACTGAAACACATTCTAACAAGTAGGAAGAAAGCCAGACAAAGCAGCATCCAGGAAGGAGAGACTCCACAAAAGGACAAGAGGGTCAACAGTATGAAATACTGCAGAGAGGTCAAGAAGAATGACAGCTGAGAATCAATTATAAAATGTGGCAATGAAGAGATCATTGGTAACTTTGGAAAGAACTGTTTCAGTTGAGAGATAATATTGGCATCCAGATTCTAGAGTTTAGAAAACAACAAGAAAGAAATGAAGGCAAGGAGGTCAGATGGCTTCTTTCAAGGTGTTTGATTGTCAAAGAGAGGAGAGAGAAGCGCAATAGTTGGAGAGAAGAGTAGAGTCAAGTGAGTTATATTTGTCTTTTGGTTATTTTTACAGGACGAATGAGGACTTGTTATGTTTATAGGAAACAGATAATTAATAAGGAAAAGACTGAAAATTAGAAGGGAGCAGATGGGGCAATTAGAAGGTGGTTATGGGAGCAAACTATCAAGGAAGAGAGTAGGAGAATGGGAGTGAAAGAAAATAATGAGAGATGATGTCAAATAGATATGAGATGTGGAAGAGGGAGCTCACCACAACTGGCCTCTATGAGAAAGAGATGGTGTAGGAGGCTTAAAGACAAAAGAGAAGGTTTGGATTGTTTGCTCTAGGGAGTGTGATAGAGAATCAAAGAGTTGTTCAGTCATTTCAGGTGTTTCTGACTCTTAGTGACCCCATTTGTGGTTTTCTTGGTAAAGACACTGGAGTGGTTTACCATTTTCATCTCCAGCTCGTTTTACAGATGAGGAAACTGAGGCAAACAGGGTTAAGTGACTTGCCCAGGGTCACACAGCTAATAAGCATCTGAGGCTAGATCTGAACTCAGGAAAATGAATCTTCCTGACTTCATGTATCCACTGCACCACAAGGGTTGTTCTCTGAAGAAAGCCTATGAGGCAGTTCACTCATTCAGATGTTACACTGATTGTTCAGAAAGCTTATAATGACTAATGGTTATGGCAGCTATGGTACATGAGATAGAGTGTTCAGCCTGGAGTCAAGAAGATCTGAGTTCAAATCTGCCCCCAGGCACTTACTAGCTGTGTGATCCTTGGCATGTCACTTAATCTCTATCTACCTCAGTTTCCTCATCTGTTCAAGGGGGAATAATAACAACTACCTCCTAGGGTTATTGTGAGAATCAAATGAGATCAGATATTTAAGTGTTTTGTACCCTTAAAACTCTATATAAATGCTCATTTTTATTATTATTATTATTATTATTAATTATTGCTTTTATGCAGGCACAAATAGGAACATTTGTTTTTGGTACTGTCCCATTGTCATTTCAGTGCCATCTTTCTTCTTGCTCCCTTCCCATACACCCACGGGACCTATATGGATTCAAGGACCTCATGTTGACCCAGTAGAACAGAGCACCCCTCTTCAGGACCCTAGGAAGGAAAGACTCTAGAATCCAAAATTATCTCTCCACCATATCTACTATCAAAGCCCACCTTTCCTAGATCCTTTTGTCAGGGTCTTGCACTAGTTTGCTGTGCCAAGAGAAAGCAATTTGGCAGGTTAATGTAATGGGAAGGACATTGACCTTAGAGTCAGAAAACCTTTCTTCTATTCCTGCCTTTGACATTTATTAGACATGAGGCTTTGCCAAATATCTCCTCCCCTCCAAAGTTCAGTTTCTTCATCTGAAAAACTGGAACAATAATACCGTACCTACGTCAACAGAGTTCCTTGAAGTAACTTTATAAACCATATTGGATATAAATACTACTAATTACATATGCATATGTATATATCATTTATGTATACATACACATACGTATGTATGTACGCATACCTATATCCCTGCCTGTACATGCACACATAAGTGCATTCATACATATGTGTGTATATGTGTATATATATATATATGTGTGTGTGTATGCATATATATGTGTGTATATGTATATACATATATATATATATATACACATATATATGTAGAGATTACAGTTATCCCTTCCATGTTGTGACTTTCTCCATCATGGTTTCATTATATATAATGATATAACATATATCATACAACATATATAATTATAATATATTATATATTGTATGTCATATATAATCATATAATATGTAACATTATATATGTATTTCATTATATAAAAAATTAAATGGTGATGGGGGGGCAGTGCAGAAGTTGCAGACAACATGTAAAGGCCAGCAGGTGACACAGAAAATGTTTAGAAGCTCAGAAATGCATAAAATATATGTATAGTATTGCATAATATCAAATAAATAATACATAATAATAGTAATGATATTCATAATAATGAATAATATCACACAAGCAATTGTATAATATCAAATAAAATAAGTATTTTATCTTTTAATAACAAAATAATTCAGACTCCTTCTCTGATATGAAGAGAGGACCAAAAAATTTTATGTGGATTTTCTAGAGCACCACACCCTTATCCCCTGTGATGTGAAAGGGATAACTGTATATGCAGACATGAAGTCATGTTTATTCATATACACACAAATACATATATGTATACTGCACAAGCATGTGTATATATTATATATACATATATGTACATACACACATATCTATATGCCTGCACACATACATCTGCATGTACATATATATGTGTGCAGATGAGAAAACTTTCTTTACCTATACAATTGGGTAACCATTTGGCAATTTCTGGTCTTGGAGCATTGTCTGAGGGCCTCGAAAGACTTGGCCTGTGTCTTGCAGCTGGACTGTATCAAAGGTGAAACTTGAACTCAGATTTTCTTGACTCCAAGACCTGTCCTGCTTCCCCTATGCCATGCTATTAATAACAATAATCATTTATATTAATTGGTGCTAATGGCATGCAGTGAGTGACTGAATGTGTTGCTCATTTCATTGCAATTAGGTACTCAAGAGGACATATGTCTTGACTCAAAGACATGAATAACTAATGAGAGAATTTCAGGTTCTGGGGTAAGTCAATGAGGGAGTTACTTGCGAATAAAGGCTTCCTTTCTTGGACCCCTCAAACTTCAAGTCATGATGTGACTCATTGCCTATACATAACGCCAACTTATTATTCAACAGTTATAATCTAATAGAAAGAAGGTTTTCTTTCCTTATTTGTATCAATGCCATACAAAAAGATTTGAATTAGGCAGATGGTATCATTCTGCCAGGGATACAATCTATTTTGTTGACTGGTCTGGAATAATCCATTCAAAGGTGGCAGGCACACCCTCTGCATTGGGAGCAAGCCTCAGTTGCGAAAAGAGGTCATTTCCTGGAAAAGCAAATGACCTGAATCAGGATTTTTTTCTCCAAGGGCTAGAGGCCACTTCCTGGGAAAGCAAATGACCTGAAACAGGACTTTTTTTTAATCCAAGGGCTTACATTCTCTTAGTGGAAAAGACATTATCTAACAAATCGGAGCTTGTTTCCTGCTTTGGGGCAAGAAAGGAAGCCAGTGTTAGAACCAAGGGGTTGGAGATCAAAGAAAAATGAGCAGAGCAGCTCTCTGGCAAAATTTCTTGGGGAATTTGGCTTTGTGACAGTGCAAATACACTACAGATATATAAATTATTCAGGTTGGGAAGGCCTTGGTCTCAGCCTTCCATGCTGGAGTCATGTGGGAAGGAACGTCTAGACATCTGAGATTAACTTCTTGCTTTCAGAACTCCCCAATTTTAAAACAACATCTGCGTGGGCCCTCATGTCGAATTATGTAATGTCAACTGGAGATTCCTAAGCAGCCGCACAAGCTGTAGACTTCTTAACCATGGGACAACAATGGGTTCCTCTTCTATGACACAGCTTTGAAAAGCCTTGATATTTTAGTGATTGGAAGCATCCAGAATTGGAAGGCAGAGTTAATAAAACCAATATAAAAAGACTTTGTGAAAATAGAATTCCATCAGATAACTTGGGTTGGCCATTTGTAACTTAATCCATACAGCTCAGTCAGGAGGCATATTACTCCCTAGGTGTCACAGATCAGCTTTCATTCTTTCCTTTGGCCACAATTTACAATTAATAAACAGAACAAATAAGGCTAATGAATTAGATTGCACCTTCATAGAATGGCCATTTTTTTTTTAAATGGAAGGATGGCTAATGTGATGAATGGGCTGAAACCAACAAGATTAAGTTTTATTGTCAAGGTTCAAAAAAATCATCTACACATGTTCAGCATCAGGAAACTTGCCTAATCACCGGCTCATGTGAAAAAGACCTGAGGGATTTAGTGGACCACATGCTCAATGTAAAACAGCCACACAACATGACTGGTTAAAAAAGAAAAAAAAACCCTTAAATTATTTTGGTAGCAGGATAGGGCCTAATCTAGAGCAGGTGATCCCCATAGTACTTCACCCTGGTCAGATTATGTTTGAAATAATGATACTTATACTCACATACTAAAGGTACCTTAAGAGGATGGGTATCAAGACTGAGGAGACCACCCATATCTCTTACTAAACTGTTGAAGCAATAGAAATGTCTTGATGGGAAAAGATAAGATTTAGCAGGGCATGGATACTCCTTCTAATATCTGAAGTGTCACCAAGTCATTGACCCTCTTGTTGACAGGTAGCATACCCCCCTTAATAAATCTTGTCTTGCTCAGAGATCTACCTCAGTTCAACCTATTGTCAAAATTCAGTATGGGTTAAATTAATGACATGCATTCTTTTGCATTCTAGAGGTCAGAAATAGGACTGATGGTTGGATGTTACAGGGAGGCAGGCTTCAGTATCTCAAGGAAAATAACGATATTCTTATCCCGTCCCTGGAAGGACTCACGTAGAACCTATATGACTGCCTGCTAGGGCTACCATAGATGAGGGGCTCTTAGCCTGAGGTCTGTGAACTTTTAAAATATTTTTGGTAATTGTATTTCAATATAATTGGCTTCTTTTGTAGCCCTGTGTATTTTATTTTCTTCATTTAAAAATACTATTCTGAGACTGCCAGACTGCCAAAGAGAAAAGTTAAGAACTCTGCCGCAGAAGGATCGTTGAAGTGGCTAAGAGACTGAACTAGGGGACCTTAGAGATCCCTGCCAACTCGACATTTTCAGAACATTAATGAAGAAATAGATTTTGCTGTTTTAATTATTCAGATGCTTTATCTCCCCTTTGCCAAGCAGCTCATCTCTGACACTACACATTTGACCTCCTCTGTAGACTGAGGGAGTCAGACCAGATGGCCTCCGGGAGCTCATTCGAGACCCAGATCTAACATCCAATGATCTAAACAATTTAAGGTACCCAACTGTTTAGTGTTACATGGATACAACCTTAGAGTGGCCGTGGCAAGGAAAACCTCCTGGGAAAAACGGCCAAGGGCTCTGTAGTGACACTACTTGGTTTTTCTAATAAGGGATGCAGGTTGGACAGAGAGAAGTATTGGAAGAGGGTCCACATTGGCGATCCAAGTTCTGTTCTGATAATTTGACCTAACTGGACAAAGGGAGCGCCGGACTGGGTTAGGAAGATGTGATGTCTATTCTCAGATGAATCACAGTGAGACTTTAAGCAAATCATATCCTTTCTCTGGGCCTTAATTTTCTTCTCTGTAAAGTGAAAGGACTAGAAAGAAGGATCTCCGGTGCCCCTTTTTTGCTCTAAGTTACAAGGATGGAGATTTAGCATCTTAGTACACAGCAGGTACTTAATAAATAGCTGTTGAATCTCACTGGGTGCAATGTGGTATAGAGCAATGCATATTGGAGATATGTTGGTCCAAAGATCTCAATTTAAATCACAGATTTGCTACTTGTATGAACTTAGATAAGCCGTGTCCCCCTGCTTCCCCTCTCTAGGCTTCAGGTATCTCTCCTGTGAGATGCAGAATTTAAACAGTGATAATCTCTAGGCTCTTTCTAAATCCCCTAAAACCTATGAATGCTGAAACAAGACAACCAGGTGAAAAGCTTTACTGCGTCAACCTGTAATATCCTGACACATACTCATAATCATTACTCAAAATAGCTAAGCTGACCAATCATTTGACAAAAATCAATCTCTCTCTCTCTCTCTCTCTCTCTCTCTCTCTCTCTCTCTCTCTCTCTCTCTCTCTCTCATACAATCAGGGTTACTTGACTTGTCAAGGGTCACACATCTAGAAAGTGTCTAAAGGTGGATTTGAACTCAGGTCCTCCTGACTCCAAGGTCAATGCTCTATCCACTGCGCCACCTTGCTGCCCTGCCAGACTTATCTTTATACCAGTATCCTTGATCAGGAGGGGGAAAACAATTGACAACATGACTAAATTAACCTGTCAATATCAATTAATAATAATAACGTCTAGCATTTATATAAACACCACTTGTTTGTGTAGATGTGTAGTGGAAATTTTACTATAATGCACTGAGCCTAGAGTCAGGAAGACCTCAGTTCAAATGTGACCTTAGACATGTACTAGTGACCCTGGGCAAGTCACTTAACCCTGTTTGCCTCAGTTCCTCATCTGTAAAATAAGTTGGAGAAGAAAATGCCAAACCACTCCAGTATCTTTGCCAAGAAAACCCCAGATGGGTCACAAAGAGTCAGACAGGACTGAAACGACTGAACAACAACAATTAGTTCACATTTCAGTTTTAGTTTCTGCTCTACTGCTAACAAGCTGTGTGTCCTTGGAAACATTTCTTTTCTTCTCTGAGCTTCCATAGTTTCCTCATCTGTAAAAGGAGAGGATTGAATACATGATTTTGAATGTCCCTTTCAGCATGGAAAGTTTATGAATCAAAGCAGTAAATCTCATAGCTCTGAGCTGACACAGCCTCCTTTGGAAAATGGTATTTATAGTAGGAGCCATTAATAGAGCTAAGCATATACTGAAAGGAGCAATTAGCTGTTCATCCAAAACAATTTAACCCCAAATATAAAACTCTCTCTATCTCTTTATCTTCTTCTCAGCTCTATCCCCTCCTCCCTCCTTCTCTTACTCTCTCTTCCTTTCTCTCTCTCTCTCTCTCTCATATTACCTGTAACATATATTATATATAATTACATATATAACATTAGATATTGTGTGTCTTATATAATGTATTTATATATTGCTTTTATTAAGCACGTACTATGTGTTGCTAAGCACTTGACAATTATTATCCCATTTGATCCTCACAACAACCTTGGGAGGTAGGTGCTACTGTGATCTCCATTTTGCAATTAGGGAAACAAAGGCAAACAGAGTCTATGTGACAAGCCGCAGGTCACAAAACTACTAAGTGATGGAGGCTGGATTTGAACTCCAGTCTTCCTGACTCCAGGGCCAGCACTCTATCCACTGAACCCCCTAATTGGTTCAGCTGCCCTGGCAGAACCAGATGGCCAATAAAGACCTTTCCAACTCTGAGATTCTGCAATTTTTTGGTTTGTTTTGTTTTTTTAGCTACAAGGAAGCTATTTCCATCAGGACCATCTTCTAAAATGCCCAGAGCTTTCCATTTTCAGCCTCAGTGACATAGCTTGTATTCTAGCTAACGAGCAGAGAGGAGCTCAGGCAGTTTTTCCTCTGTGTACCACAGGTGTAACATATACCAGACTTTTCCAGAAACCAAATGATTTCTGACAGAAGTAATTTAAATGAAGCTTTCTCATAACTGCCCCCATGAAAACATCTGGATTTGTTCAGACTTAAAGTGGAAGGATTTGGTTTTATTGCACAGTATATCATTTATATCACAAGACAGTCTTGGGTTTTATTTTCATCCATAAGTCTCTCTTTGGAGGCACTTTTAACGCCAGCTTTCCTGTACCAGGAAACTAAAAATATGGAGGAAAGTGGATGAAAAACTAGGATCAGATGTTTGGGGTCTCCTTGGATTGAATGATTATCTAAAATTTTCACTGCAATTGGCTATTCCACAATCACAATATTAATTTTGCATGGGTCATTATCCTGTATATAGTAGAATCTTATCTAGGTTGATTTACTACAAAGCAAAAATCATTATAAGGTTGATTCTCTACAAAAGGGGCTATTATTAAGATACCAAAAACATCTTATTAACAGATCTCACCTGTAAGGATAGCAACACATCTCTGTGTGTGATTAGCATAGTGCCTGGCACATAGTAGGTGCTTAATAAATGTTTATTGATTATTTATGGTATGTATATATCTTATCCTACTATGTATCTGATCCTAATGGAAGTCATATTCTTTTCAAGAAGCAGCTTGATCTTGCTGCTTCCAACATGATTTTTTAAAAACATAAATATATGAATAATGGGGCAGTTAGGTGGTACAATGGATAGAGCACCAGGCCTAGAGTCAGAAAGATCTGAGCTCAAATCCGGCCTAGGACACTTATTAGTTGTGTGACTCTGAGCAAGTCACTTAACTTCTATTTGCCTTAGTTCTTCTATAAAATGGGGACACGCTGGAGAAAGAAAGAGTTAACGACTCCAGTATCTTTGCCAAGAAAACTTCATGGACAAATCTATGGAGTTACTAAGAGTCTGACACAACTGAACAACTGAACAATAACAACATATGAGTAATAGAATCATGCTGTTTGATGGCAGGGGTTCTGGACCTCTTTTGTGTGATCATAAGCCCTTTGAGAGTTTGGTGAAGCCTGTTAATGGACCCCTTCTCAAAATGCACTTATTCTCAGAAATATACTTCATTGCTACATTCATAATTGAAAGAAAAGCTAAATTTTAGTTAGAAATTGAAGAAAACTAAGATGTAATTTTTCCCACACAAGTTCACAGATTTCTATCCATCAACCCATTGGGAATCTGTGGACCCAGGTTAAGCATTCCTGTTCTAAGGGACTTTGGTGATAATTTAGTCCAACCCTCTGCCTAGCGTAAGCAAGGCCCAGCAGTAGTGGAAACTATTGTACTGTTAAGCTGAGAACTTCCTCTTTCAAAAATCTGTTCCTCAAAGAGAAGAAAAATGAAAATTTGGGCAAGATGGCTGAATTCACGGCCATGTTCAAGCCGAGCTCCCCTTCGTCATCTTAAAACAGCCAAAAAAGGGGGGGGGGCGGAGCCAAGATGGCAGAGTAAAAGCAGTGACTTGCTTAAGTTCTCCCCCAAACCCCCCCAAATACCTATAAAAATGGCTCTAAACAAATTCTAAAGCAGCAGAACCCACAAAAAGACAGAGTGAAACAAATTTCCAACCCAAGACAACATGGATGGTTGATCAGAAAGGTATATCGTGCTGGGCTGGGAGAGGAGCTCAGTTCAGCGTGGGCACGCAGGCTGCAACAACCCTGGAGCAGGCCTCAGAGGACTGAATCATGGGCAGCTGTGGTGGTTTCCAGACTTCTCAACCCATGAATGCCAAAGACAACTTAGAAGGTCAGTGGGAAAAGTCTGTGTCTACGGGAAGAGAGAGAAGCATGGTGGTCTCAGCTCCAGTCCCCAAGCTTGGCCCTGGGGTGGCCTCTGCTTCCAGAGCTTTTGACCCACAGACTGAGGGGGAATTGAGTGGCTGATCAGAGGGGGATTGCAGGGATCTCTCTGCTGGTTCAGGATTCTCTTGCTTTGCCCATGCTTGGATCTAGATCACAGTTCTGGGTGGTGGTCCTGGGGCGAGGAAGAGTGCTGGTGTGGTGGAGCTTGTAGTGCTGGTATAGAAAAGAGTGCTTGTGGTCACTCATAGACCAGAGCACAGGCCAGGAAAGGAATAAACACCTCACCCTTGATCATAGCACCTTGGAAGAACTGAGATTTGCAGGTTCCTAGAAGTATCTCTGAAAACAGATGTACAAACCCCCGAAGCTTGGGACAGTACATTCTCCACACTGGAAACACACTCCTACCTTAACAAAGAGTTTATAACTCAAGTAATTGACTGGGATCATGAGCAAGCAGCACAAAAAGAGTCAGACCATAGAATCTTACTTTGGTGACAAAGACAATCAAAACATACAAGCAGAAGAAGACAACAAAGTCAAAGCTCCTACATCCAAAGCCTCCAAGAAAAATGTGAATTGGTCCCAGGTCGTGGAAGAGTTCAAAAAGGATTTTGAGAATCAAGTAAGAGAAGTAGAGGAAAAACTGAGAGTGATGCAAGAAAATCATGAAAAATAAGTCAATAGCTTGCTAAAGGAGACCCCCAAAAATACTGAAGAAAATAACACCTTAAAAAATAGCCTAACCCAAATGGCAAAAGAGGTCCAAAAAGCCAATGAGGAGAAGAATGCCCTAAAAAGCAAAATTGGTCAAATGGAAAAGGAAGTCGAAAAGCTTACTGAAAAAAATACTTCCTTAAAAATTAGAATGGAGCAATTGGAAGCTCATGACTTTATGAGAAATCAAGACACTGTGAAACAAATCCAAAAGAATGAAAAAATAGAAAACAATGTGAACTATCTCATTGGAAAAACAACTGACCTGGAAAATAGATCCAGGAAAGAGAATTTAAAAATTTTTGGGCTATCTCAAAGCCATGATCAAAAAAAAAGCCTAGACATCATCTTTCAAGAAATTATCAAGGAAAACTGCCCTGATATTTTAGAACCAAAGGGCAAAATAGAAATTGAAAGAATCTACAGATCACCTCCTGAAAGAGATCCCCAAAGGAAAACTCCTAGGAATATTGTAGCCAAATTCCAGAGTTCCCAGGTCAAGGAGAAAATATTGCAATCAGCCAGAAAGAAACAATTCAAGTATTGTGGAAACACAATCAGGATAACACAAGATTTAGCAGCTTCTACATTAAGGGAATGGAGGGCATGGAATATAATATTCCAGAGGGCAAAGGGGGTACGATTACAACCAAGAATCCCCTACCCAGCAAACTGAGTATAATCCTTCAGAGTAAAAAATAGTCATTCAGTGAAATAGAGGACTTTCAATCATTCTTGATGAAAAGACCAGAGCTGAATAGACAATTTGACTTTCTAACACAAGATTCAAGTGGAACTTGAAGAGGTAAACAGGAAAGAGAAATCATAAGAGTCTTATTAAGGTTGAACTGTTTACATTCCTGCATGGAAAGATGATATTTGCAACTCATGAGACCTTTGTCAGTATTAGGGTAGTTGGAGAGTAAAAATTATATGTATGTATGTATGTATATATATATGTATATATATATGGATAGGTA
>NW_020949548.1:2708376-2716038 GCF_900497805.2 Vombatus ursinus | reverse complement strand
AGATAGATAGATAGATAGATAGATAGATAGATAGATAGATAGATAGATAGATAGATAGATAGAGGGCACAGGATGAGTTGAAGATGAAGGAGTGGTATCTGGAGAATAAAATTAAGGGGTGAGAGAGGATTATACTGGAAGAAGGGGAAAGGGAGAGGTAGAATGGGGTAAATTATCTCACATAAAATGGACAAGAAAAGGCTTTTACAGTGGAGGGGAAATGGGGGAAGGTAAGAGGGAATGAGTGAACCTTATTCTTATAGGATTTGGCTTAAGGAGAGAATAACATACACACTCAATTGGGTATGGAAATCTATCTTACCCTACAGGAAAATAGGGGGAGAAGAGGACAAGAGAGCAGGGAGATGATAGATGGGAGGGCAGATTGGGGGAGAGGGTAATCAGGAGCAAACACTTCTGAGGAGGGTCAGGGTCAAAAGAGACAATAGAATAAATGGTGGGCAGGATAGAATGAAGGGAAATATGCTTAGTTTTACACATCACTACTATGGAAGTATTTTGCATGACTACACATGTATAACCTGTATCGAGTTGCTTGCCTTTTCAATGAGGGTGGGTGGGGAGGGAGGAAGGGAGAAAGTTTGGAACCCAAAATTTTAAAAACACATGTTAAAAAATTTTGTTTTCACATGCAACTGGGAAATAACATATACAGGAAATGAAATACAGAATAGAAATCTATCCTGCCCCACAACAAAAAAAAAAAATAGAAGGGGAAGAGGATAAGGGGGGGTGAGATAGAAGAGAGGGTAGATTAGGGGAAAGAGTGTACAAAATGCATGCCATCTTGGGGTGGAGGGGAGGGATGACATGGGGAGAAAATGTGGAACTCAAAATCTTGTGGAAGTGAATGTTGAAAACTAAAAATAAATAAGAAATACCACTAAAAACAATAAAAGAATGGACTAAAATAAGCCATGGGTCATTGTTTTAAGAGGGAAAAGGGAAGGAAGGAAGGAAAAAAGGAAGGAATGAAGGAACGTAGGAAGGAAGGAATGAAGAAAGGAAGGGGAAAAAAGAAATAATCTTAAGCAAAAATAAACAGAAAGGCTGAAATGAGAAAACAGAAAGAAAAAAAAAAAAGAGGATATAAACAGTACGTACTTAAGGGTGTAGAGGGTGGGGAGAGAGTGAGATGAAACCTCCAAAAGAAAGAAATGTCCAACAACTAGACCATAGGTACCAAAAAACCTGCATAGTAGGATAGAAGCTCTAAAAATAATTAAGGAGAAAGATAAGGAGGGAAATTAGATCTCTTAATGAAGAATATAAAAAGATGTTTTAAAAAGCACTGACAGTTTAGAGCAAAAGGTGGGGAGAAAAATCGAGCAAAGGATGCTGAAAAAAAGAGAATGGCAAAGACAGAGCACAAACATGTCAGGATTTAACACAAATATCAGAGCAATTTTTAAAAATGTAAATTGGAATAAATAATACTTATGGTCTTCCAGAGTAGCAGAAGCATGAAATTGCTAAAGGCAAAATGAAATTAACCTGGAGATTCAGTGAGAAGGGGTAATTAATGCTCCAAATATTGCAAAACATCACCAAATCCCAGAAATCCAAAGGAGCTATTGAAAATTACTAATCATTTTTTTCAGGGGTGGCTTGGTGGTACATGGTACAGTAGTTAAAGCACCAGGTCTAGCATCAGGAAGATTCGTCTTCCGAGTTCAAATCTGGCCTCAGATACTTCCTAACTGTGTAACCAAGGGGAAGTCACTTAACCCTGTTTGCCTCAGTTTGCTCACCTGTAAAATGAGCTGGAGTAGGAAATGGCAAACTATTGCAGTATTTTTGCCAAGAAATGGGGTCATGAAAAGTCAGACTGAACCGACTAAAACAACTAAATAACAACAATGGAGATGAAACGACAGGATTTGAACCCAGGGCCTTGGGCTCCAAGTCTGTATGTCTTTTCCATATCAATACTCACAGAAGTGTAGTGACTATCCAAAAAACAAAATAAAGTTTAAGGGCTCTTGGAAGGTTCAAAACTAAGAGCCACCTTATTAATATTATGTGTGTAGATGTTCATACATACCAATTGGGTCACATGCTTATAGGTTATCCCATCTGCGTAACCGTTGAAGGGGTAGGCTCTCAAGGGAAAAAGAACAGTTTTCTTTAGTACCCAAAAACCAAGTTATTTTTTAAGTGTTTTTAATAAATTGAAAACTGAATTTTAAAAAGGTAAGCTGTTAAAAAAGCTCAATTTTTAACATGAATGAAAGTTTTTTTAAAACTTAAAAAATAAGTTGTTTTATAACTTGACATCTGTTAACTAGCTCAACAAAGGTAGTTTTGAAAATTTTAATTTTAGTGTCTTTGGAGACACAATTTTCACTCTATAAAATTGTTTTAAGTTTCATTTAATTACAGGGTATACTCTAAATCAAACTTTCTCTGGGTTTGGACAGGTCTTGACTGTCAGTCTATACAGGAATATTCACAAATGAGTCTGTTTCTGTCCATGAGCAGTAATTTGCACACATACTCACAGGGCCTTCCCATGAAAGAAATATCAACACAACAGACGATCCAAATATTTCTTCCTTTTCGCTCAGTTTTACTTTCCCCTACTTATACAGTAATAAGCCTTGAACATACCTCAAAGGAACAGCTAGTTCCCTGTTCTGCCTGATGCATCGGTCTAACCACACCGTTGGATCCCCAGCTGTCTATTCCTTTGACCTCTTGACCCTGAAGAACTACTTTTGAACTATTTCATCTCACCTAATGTTCTAACTGATCAGTCCTGAGTTCCTATAAGCATGTTTGAGTCTTGCTGATGCCTGCTGGTATCTACGTACCCTGTCCACAGGCTTGTTCTAGCAGGAGGCAGTGGAGAACTGCTCTGGAGTCAAATGGCCAGGGTTGACATCATCACCTGTGGGACTTTGGAAAAGTCACTTAACCTTCCTGGGCCTCAGTTTCCTCATTTGTAGAATTGGACTATCATAGAGCTCTAAATCTAGATTCATATGCCTAAGGCTTAATTTTTCTTACTTTTGCTTGGACATAGTAAATCTTTATGAAAATATGCCTATTTGTGCTCATCCTATGTCTATGGGTTTACACCTAAAAGCAGATCAAAGTTTATCAGTTATCATTCCCTCCCCATCGTAGGAATTCTGAACCCCCAGCAGTCATTATTCAAACCACATTTTCCATCTCTCACTGCTTGACCCCTCATTCCCAATCCCCTCAACCCAGCATCCCAATAGTCTCATTCGTACTTTTCTTTGTATCTATCCCCAAAGCTTAGCACAGTACCTGAACATGAGGCACTTAAGTGTTTATAGGCTAGCTGAATGCCCACCTCTCACACAAATGGCCACAAGCAAGAAAACAAGGATGAAATATAACATATCTCTGCTACTGAGAAAGAAAACAAAAATCCAACATTTAGAGTGTCAGTGGTATCATATTTGGGAGGGGGAAATGTATGTAATATAGAGTTTGGCTTTACTCCATGCCAGCAACATGACCAGTCAACCTACTCTATTCCCTGGACCTGAAACACTGTTTTCCAACTCTATCTGTACAGCTCTAGGTCCATTTCAACCACCTCTTTCATGAAGTCTTCCCCAACATCTTCTCCTAGAAATGATCTCTCTTACCTCTAAACTAGCCAAGTACTTTGCCCAATAATTCACATGGTACATTTTCCTATGATCCATTGTATTTGAGTTATCCCTGCCCTTATCTTACCAATAAGTTTCATGAGGACAGATAGTAGGTCTAAAGATCCGCAGAGATAAGATTTCCAGGAATCCTGTGGTCATACCATGACTTTTACCATACAGAGTAAAGTTTTTGAGACTGTATAAAGTGACTTGGTATTGGAAGAAAGGACTAAACCTAGCTCTGCAGGCAAATTATTTTACATCACGTTTTTATGGTAAGAGACTGTCACATTTGAGGAATTTCATCTGATCTGTAGAATATCCAATTCTGTGCAGTAGTAAGTTGTGTTCCATAGAATAGTAAGTAGATTTCTCTCCAACACTATTTAAGAGGGTTTAAAGGGATCTTAATACTTAGAGCACACTGAGATGCCACCAGCAAGACCCACCACACCGCCATGTTAGCATGAATGTTGGCTGATCAGTTGAACTCTTAGTCATAATAACATGGTTGAGTTCTTTTGCTGGGCCAAACAGCCAGAGAATTAGGCAACCAGAAGCCTCTCTAGCGGTTTGGATACAGTCGATTCCACAGGCAGAACATTAAAGAGGAAGGGATTTTAGAGGTAATGTAGCTCAAGAAAAGGAGAAATTGAGGCACAATGAGGGAAAGCAACCTTCCTGAAGTCACACAAATAGCAAGCAAAAGAGTCCACAAGTCAATCCCCGACTCCCTCACTCCAGATCCACCGCAGTTTCTGCAATACTAAGTGCCTCTCACCTCTAATGTACGGTTTATTGCCTGCACACTGATGGGAACAGCACCAATCTTTTTATAGGTGGAAATCTTCCAGAAATCTAAATAAAAGTGAAAGTATCTAGGAGGGTGGGCTGTGGAAAGTATGAAGATCATCTCATATAATTTGAATGATGAAAATGATTTCAAGGGGTTTTATTTGACATCAACTTAACAGATGAAAATCCCACCTAGCATGTAAATATATATCACTCATCCTTGGACACTTCATTTTATTTGATGTCGTTTTCTCAGTTCAAAAGTATTTAGCAAAATAAGGATTTTTTTTAAAAGAATGTCTACTTTTCTAATAGGATCTGGCACTAAAAAAGCCATCATGCTTATGGAATATTCATTATTGGCAATTTGGGGTACATTTTCTAGCCACAAAAATTCTCCCTTGATTATAGTTTCTCTCAGATTGGTTGTAATGATTGTTCTTGGATCCTCTGAATTTGGTGGGGTTGGAGCCAAGATATAACAGAATTCTGGCGGAAACAGACTAGCGGCAAAGTGGGAAACTGCGCAAGTCTGGGATAGAGGTAGGTCATGGGACAACGGGCACATGAAATACAGTCATATGGATTTTTAGTCATCATATCATGACATTTTCTTGATTTTGTAGTTGATTTTTTTTTAACTTTTCAAAATATGATATGAATGTCTTTTGTCTTTATACCACAGTCTATAGGTGTTCGGGCATAGTCACATGTTAGTTTTGTGACCTGGGTAAGTCACTTATACACACTAGAGGCAGTTCTGCACGTCCCAGTCAACTCTTAAAGAGAATTAATGACAAACCAGTTGCTGATCTCTATCAGAGAGAAGAGTGTATATGTGCATTAGGAGTCCTGCACACAGATGAAATTACATGTCTGGGCCAGGATTAGGGAGAAGAACCTTCATAGAGAAAATCTAGCAAAAATGACTATTAAAACTGCAACTCTTCTAAATTCCACAACTATAATTTTAAAGATATTTATGGAATTGAGAGTTAGGGAGAAGTACTGTGCATAGGAAGCAGACACATGGTATGTGTAATTCGGGTTTTTGCATACTAAATGTAAGCCTACCTTGGTGGTCAAATTTCTCAACTATGTGGCTTCATTGGATAGAGACCCCATCGTAACTAATGGTAAAGCAGAATGACCAGATTCTCATGTCAGTTCCAAAGAGTTAGACACTTAAATAAGATACATTCATATGATTAAAAAATCACTCTTTTATTGGCTTGTTTCAGAAGAAGCCTGAAGCAAAGGCTAGCCATGTTTAATAAAGAAACAGTAGCACAGAATTTGGACAGCCCCAATTTCTCAAGTTTGTATGGTTTGTATTGGCACACAGTCGAAATTTAACAGAAAAACTGAAGTCTTAGTTCAGAGTACAGTCTGGGCCCCATAAAATGTCCTGTGTAAATAGAGGAAATAGACAACTATGCTAAGATTTTCTTGCAGTGAGTGGGATGTGATGTGTGAATTCAGTGACAGCAGCAAAGATCTAATTTCAGGAAACGTCAGTCCTAGAGAATAGAGACCTAGATTTTGCAATTAAGTAATAATGATACTATCATGATATTGTTATAATAATTGCAATTATATTTATAGAAGACTTTGAGATTTGTAAAGTACTTTCCTCAAAACAACCTGACAAGATCGATAGTAAACATATTTAGTCCTATTTTGTAGATGATAATAATAATAGCTAGAATTTACATAGTGGTTTAAGGATTACAAAGTACTATTGAGGCTTGGAGGTTAAGTGACTAGTTCATGATTTCACAGGCAATGTTAGTGGCAGGATTCAAACTCATCTCCCTGGACTCCAAACCCAGTACTTTATCCACTAAGCCACTTTGATCACCCCATTCTGTTATCACAATGACCTTAGGATAAAGCCATGTTCTACCTTACCTCCCTTAGGACTTCAGTGACTCTTGTTTATCATGGAGGTCTATAGAAGTTTAATAATCACGTTCCCAATTCACATCAAATTAGAAGTAGCTAACAAGGGCCAGAATGTCTGGAGGAAGCCTGTTAAAAATAGGTAGAGTGATTGCAGAGTTGATGAGTTGTGCTTCAGGCTGAGAAAAGAGAAAGAAAAACTAAAAAGCCAGGTTAAGCCAGGCTTAAACCACCATACACAGGAGAGGGTTTAGAAGAAAAAGTTACAAAACCAATAATCAATAACAGTTAGAACTGTATTACCAAGTGTAACAATGGATATTCAAGACAATGACCTTGAGCCAAGAAAAGCAAATTCTGCCTTCATTAAACTTACCAGTAAGACAAGAACTCAACCTAATAAACAAGAACATGGGAAAGTTTATCACGGGAGTTACTGAACAAAGTTCTTGGGTAGTTTGGATGCGAGAGAGTTCACTTATAGTCAGAAATATCAACAGGTCTTTAAGAAGACCCAATGCCATCTTTGGAAAGAGTTCATGGGGTCACAGAATTCTAGATTTGGAAGTCACCTTAGATGTCTTTCAGCCAAACCCAGACAAAGAGTAAGCCCTCCCTACATCTCTTACAAGTGGGCCCGAAGCCTCTTCTCCTCAAACTATCTCCAGAGGCAATTCCTCTACAATCAAACAAATATACCAAATCTCTCTTCCACATGACACTGACATAGTGGCCAAAGTATTGGCCTTAGAATCTGATAGACTTAGGTTCAAATCCTGCCTAAGACACTTAATAAAGATGTTTCACAAGTTGCTTAATTTTTTAAATTAAAACTTGATTTCTCTAAACTTGAGTTAAACATCTTGAGTTAAACATCTGTAAAACTGAGGTTTCCATTGGCATGTAAATTTGGGGTATATCTACCTAATCAGTTTGTCATAAATATCAGATGAGATAAAGTGTTTTGCCAATGTTAAAGTACTATATAACTGTCAGTTACTATTATTTTTCCTACTACTATTATGACTATCATTACTAGTTAGAGAGTGTCCATAAGACAATCGAGAAAATAAAAGTTTATGCCACATGAGAATTAGCTAAATGTTCTCAGCATGTTTGGCCTGGAGAATAAAAGACAAGATTCCCTTTTTCAAGCATCCATGAAAAGGGAACTCACCACACTCCCATTTCAACCATCAGCAGACATGATTAGGCTTTTAAAATCTGTAAACAAGACCATTTTTACCCTGTGACCCTTGACTCTTCAATAGAGTCAAGAAGGAAGAGCATGAATGGCTGGTCAAACAAACTTTCC
>NW_020949548.1:2706293-2708366 GCF_900497805.2 Vombatus ursinus | reverse complement strand
TAGAGTCAAGAAGGAAGAGCATGAATGGCTGGTCAAACAAACTTTCCAAGGCCTTGGGGGCCTTAACAAGTGGAAAAAATTCAGTAATTGTTCAGAAAAGTAGTGAATCAATCTGGTGGTAGAAGAACTCCAAGAATCTTTTTCATTCCTCACACCCTCCGTTGGACCACATCAGTGAGAAAAGGAACTAGCAAGGAATAAGACGACCAATCAACAGAAGAGGGACGTAGCAAAGACAAATCAATGGTCACCTGAGAAAGCAGAGCTTATACCTGGTAGCAAACACAGACACATGAGGAAAGACATGGATACAAAAGGATTGGCCCCCAACTTTCCTGCAGGCAGCAGCTTCAAGGAGTGTGATCCCTTCCACCAGATAAGAACGTCCATTATGGACACTGCAAAGATACCAACCATTGAAACCCAGCAGAGTTACTCATAAGGCGGCACTTCGTGAGGAAGAAAAGGGATTCTAGTGACCAGGAAATGTGAGTAGCCCCTTTGCTAAATGTGGTCTCTACATCAATGATTCACTACCTTAGGTACCTTAAGTTTGAGTCCATTCTCCCAAAAGACCTTGTGTGTTAGAGGAAGATGTCCTCAGAGCTAGGCAACTACAGTTCTTGCTCTAAATTCTCAGTAAATACCTCTTCTAAAAGCTAATTAAGTTTGACTGTGCTATTGTCAATGGGAGCATACTGGTGAGAGTCCATGAGAGGCAGGCAGTGATAGGAGTTGGCTTGATAATGTCAATTGGAGTTGGAAAAATAGCTCTAGAGAAGAAATTATATTTGAAAGGCTGCCACATGGGCATCTAGGTGGCAAAGCGGATAGAGCATTGGGCTTAGAAACAGAAAGACACATCTTCCTGAGTTCAACTTTGGCTTCAGACACGTATTAACTGTGTGACCCTAGGCAAGTCACTTAACCCTGTTTGCCCCAGTTTCCTCATTTGTAAAATGAGCTGTAGGAGGAAATGGCAAACCACTCCAATATCTTTGACAAGAAAATCCCAAATGGGGGTCATGAAGAGTCGGACATGACTGAAATGAAATAACAGCACATGGGAAAGGGACTGGATTTGTTCTTTCTACTCTCAAAGGGCAAAATAAGAAGGAATGGACAGAGGTTGCAAAGAGGTAGATTAAGGGTTGATGTTAAAAAAAAACTTCCTAATAATTTGGGCTACATAAGAACAGAATGAGCTGATGCACGAGGTAGTGGTCCCTCCCCCCCCCGAATGATCAGATCTTGGTATGGTTTAGAGGCATTTTTGATTAGGTAAGTGTTGAAATAAAAGGCCGCAGAAGTCTGTTCCAACTCTGATATTTGGTTACTCTTTGATCCCGTTGCTGAGTAGAAGGCAGGGAAAGACAGTCGAAGTGATGAACTTCAGTTATTAGGAAAAACAAATTCATTCATATGAAATCACTTACCAGATAAACAATGTATTGATATAGAATTCTAAGTGATTGTGCACTTGGCATATAGATTGGCATATATATGTGTATATATGTTTCCAGGCAGTCATATGGCCTTGGATGTACGCACCTCTCTGTGTACATCACCAATTGGCTGTTTTTATTTCTGTTGGATACTGATAACCATCTTAATTTCCCCTTTTTCTTTGTATGTGCTGACCTAGCCAAGGGACAGGATAGGTTTATCTTTAATGACACATTTACTCTAACATACAGCCCATTACTGATGGAGTGGGAAACACCTAACAAATCCAATATTGTGAAAGTCTCCTGACATCTTGGATGGTGATAATGAGAAAGGGAGAAAGTAAACAAGATAAAAGTCATTTGGCTTTGCATTTGAGAAAAGATGGGAAAATCAATACTGTATTTACAATATAGAAATGGACGCCTTTCCCAGAAATGGCAAGTCAATGTTTTCTGCTTCTGGCATGAAAATACTTGTCACTTCACAGGAGCTTCTAAGCACAGAGAAGAACAAGATCTCTGTAGCCCTGCCTGATAAGGATTCTGGGATGATGGCATATAGCAAGGCAAGGCCAGGGAGGTACCATTGGTCTCACCTGAAAGGGTCAAATGCATGTAGTAACCC
>NW_020949548.1:2637690-2706283 GCF_900497805.2 Vombatus ursinus | reverse complement strand
TCTCTCTCTCTCTCTCTCTCTCTCTCTCTCTCTCTCTCTCTCTCTCTCTCTCTCTCTCTCTCTCTCTCTCATACACACACATACACATACACCCAGCTAACAAGACATAACCTTTTTCTGATCTCTTCTTTCCTCTCCTCAGTTGCCTTTTATCTCCCCACGTATCTCATTCTCCTCTATTTCTCCTATAATTCCTAACAATCAGCCTCTTTCTTCTCCTAATCTAGCATTGTCTCTTTCCCTCTTGCTACCACCACACCCTGCCTCCTTCATAAGTCTATTAATGTATTCTGTTGGAGGTCCAGCAAGCTGAACTATTTTCTGTTTCTTGCACATAACATTCCATCTTGTTTCTCTATCCCTTTGCACTGACTGTGCAAAAGCTGTGATAGATGAATGGATGGATGAGGGAGAGAAAGAAAGAGAGAGAAGAAAAGAGAGATGGATGGACAGGTGGGTGGATAGATGGATGAGTGGATGGATGAATAGGTAGATAAACAGATGGACCAATGGACAGAGAGAGATGGATAGACAGATAGAAGGATAGATAGATTGATTGATTGATGGACAGGTGGGTGGGTAGATGAATGAGCTGTTAGATAGAGATAGAGATAGATAGATATATTTATTAATATGTACATGTTGTCTGCCATAGAATGGATATTCCTTAAGAACTTACTTGTTTTTGTCTTTGTATTCTAGGCACATTGCTTGATACAGTGCTAAGGTGTTTAATGAGTATTTGTTGGTTGATTTACCTATCATCTCCCTTCTCCCTCCTCTGCCCTCTATTTCTATCTCTCTCCTTCCCCTCTCTGAATCCTCCTCTACCTCTTTCTCCTCTTCCCTCCTTCCTTTCCCCTCAGTACCTCAGATGAGAAAAAATAAAACTAGCTGTGTGACCTTAGACAAGGTCTTTACCACTTGGGATCCTCAGTTTCATTTGTTTAACTACATGACTTGTATGGTTTCTTCCAGCTCTAAGATTCTGTAACATATAGATGGAAATCCTAAATTGAAATAAATAAGATCAGTATCTGTGGCACAAAAAAAAATTATATTTTCTGTTGTTCAGCTGAAAGAATAGATTAAATGTATTAAAGTCATCACTATTACAATATTTTGAAAAATTCTATTTCTCTGTTTAAAATGGAGCCCATGTATGCTCTGATGATCCTTATCTCAACTCTAACACCTATTAGAGGTGTTCTAAGGGGTACCCCTGAGGAAGCTCTAATGCTACTCCCTCAAGCCCTCCCTAGCGTTCCTACCCTTAAGTGGAAATAACATTAAAGAAGAAGCATTACCATCTGCTTTGCTTCTGCACCCTAAGGACCATGAGACCCCTCTGCATCTGGCTTGTGACTGAAACTTTCCATTTTTTGCCTCCCCCATTAGAATGTGAGCTCCTTGAGAGCTGGGACTGTCTGACTTTTCTATTTATAACCCTAGAGCTTTGTACATAGTAAGTGATTAATAAATGCTTTACTCATTCATCCGGTATTATCAGTTGAGAATCAATTTATTCAATGAGCCTTAAGTAACTTTGAGAAAGGGGTATCTGCTAAGTGAGCACAGCAAGAGGAGTTGGTACAAAACACTCTCTCCTTGTGCAGACTCTCCTACAATTCTAGACAGAGCCCAGGGCAGAGTGGGCTCAAGCTTTGAGAGCACAAGGGACAAAGTGGGAACTTACACCTCCTGGTTGCTGGAAGCCCTTTTCTGTCATTAGTGTTTCCCATGGTTGGACACTGATGGGAAGATAAAAAGTCCAACATCCTGCAGACCCTTCAAAGCTCACAAAGTCCTCTCCTATTCAAAAAAGGGGGAGCCCTGGCCAAGGACTGTCCTACTCTTCCCAGGGATGTGCTTTCTCTTCAGAGATGTGCTAAAAAGTCATACTTGCTCAAATTTTCAGAATGAGTCCCTTTTCAACTCCCATGATAATTTATAAATGATCCCTAGGGGGTGGTCCAGTTTCCTTGGCCTGTCCAAACATGACTCTTGTGCCATGTCTTCATAGCTAAAATGTCTTTATTTCTTTAAAGCTGGCAAAATGCTTTATTTCTGTTATCTAGTTTGAGCTTCACAACCAACCTGGGAGGTAAGTGCAATTATTATTCCCATTTTGCAGATTTAGAAAGTGAGGCAGATAGAAATTGAATGACTTGACCAGGGTCACACAGTAAGCAAATTTCAGGGCAAAAACTTCAATCTAGGTTTTCTGACTCCAAGTCCAGCAGTTTTCTACTATGACAAGCTGTCTCCCAAAATAACAAAATATAATAACAATGCACAGAAATGTAATGCCTTACAATATATCAGTTAAGCCCCCATAAAAACCCATTCAGGTGGACAAGTATTTTCATCCTCATTTAAAAGATGAGAAAACTGAACTTCAGAGAACTGAAATTATTTGATCTCTCAACTTCTTAGTGATAGAACTTGAACCCAGGTTTACCAGACACTAATATTGGTCTACTGTATGTATTAGAGTCAATCATCAATTAATAAGTATTTACTGAGTGGACTACTCTGTACTATGTGCCTCATATATAATGTCACAATTAGCTAGGTCGTCAAGTGGATAGAACTCTAGTCTTGGAAGCAGGAAAACCTAAATTTGAATTCTGTCGAGAATCTTATTAGCTGTGTGACTCTGAGCAAGTCACTTGCCCACTGTCTCAGTTTCCACATCTGTGAAATGGAGATAAAAACAGTGTCAATCTTCCAGGGTAGTTGTGAGGATCAAATGAGATAAGAAATGCAAAGCATTTTGCGAACCTTAAAGTGCTAAAGAAATGTTAGCTATTATTATTTATAACAGTGATTTTTGTTTTTTTTTGGTTTTGCTTTTTTAGTTGGATTTGTGATTTCATAAGAGTAGGGAACTCCTAGTGTGGGAACTCCTATCAATTCAGATGGTAAGTCATAGGTAACTTATAATTGTATATAAAACTCTGAGAAGTATCAGTAAAGGAGGGAAAGAAGGAATGAGGAAGGAAGGAAGGAGGGAAGAAGGGAGTGAAGGAGGAAGGAAGGGAGGGAAGGAAAGAAGGGAAGTAAAGGAAGAAGGAAGGAATGAAAGAATGAGGAAGGAGGGGAGGAAGGAGGGAAGGGAGGAAGGAAGCAAGGAAGGGAGAGAGAAGGGAGGGAAAGGAAGAAGGAAGGGAGGGAGGAGGGAGAGAAGGGAGGAAAAAAGGAAGGAGGGAAGGAAAGGAAGGAGGAAAAAGTGAGGAAGGAAGAAAAGCAGGAAGGAATGAAGGAAGGAAGGGAGGGAAGAGGGAGGGAGAGGCAGAAGAAAGGAAAGAGGGAAGGAAGAAGGAAAGAAGGGAGGGAAGGAAAGAAGAGAGGAAAGAGGGAGGAAAGGGAGGAGAAGAAGGAGGGAAGGAAGGAAGGGAGGGAGGGAGGGAGAGAGAGAAGATTTATTAAGCACCCACTATGTCCAGGCACTATGCTAAGTACTTTAAAAATATTATGTATTCAATCCACAACAACCCTGAGAGGTAGAGGTATCTCCATTTTACAACTGAGGAAACTGAGGCAGTTTAAGTGACTTGCCCAGGGTCCTATAGCTAGTAAGTGTCTGAGGGCAGATTTGAACTCACTGAGAGCCAAGATTTGAACCCAGGTCTTCCTGGCTCTGAGATTGGCTTTCTATCTACTATGCCTCATTCCCTCTTGATATAATAATTTTGTATTCATATAGCATCTTTTTTCCCAACCTTTGATTTCATTGATGTTAGAAGTAACTGAATGAGGAGATGCCCTCCATCAATGGAAGACCACACCTATTCTGTATCTGAGAGCTTTGGGGAATTGCGGGAGGCACTGACAAGTTCAGGGATTGGCTCAGGGTCAGGCAGCCAGGTTGTGTCTGAGGCATAAGACTTGAAGCCAATCGACCTGACTGGAGGCTGACTATCCCCTATGTACCTTGCTACCTCTTTAAGGTTTAAAAAAAATACTGCATTCATAACAATTGTGATGTGGGGAATACAAATGTTTACTGACCCATTTTCCAGATGAGAAGACTGCATCTCAGCGAAGAGAAAGAACTGCCCAAGGTCCTACAGCTAGTAAATTCAGAAATGCGCCTTGAACACCGATATCTGGCCCCAGGCCTAGGGTTCTTTCTACCACAGCACTAGTTCTATATAGGAAACATTGGATCAGATCTATTTTAGGGGTTTCATGGCAACAAAAGTAATTCACTGCAAAGAGCTGTTAAAGAAATCTTTCTTGCTCTGATCCCCACGGATTGGTCAGATGTCATGTAATCCATGTCATTTTGTACTTATGGAAACTTGGTCTCGTTCACATTGTGTTTCTGGCCTGGAACCCAAACTTGCTTCTCTTTGGAGAGAAGAGTGGACTATTATTTATGACCCAGCAATGCAGCGAATGCCATTAATACTGCAGCGCTGACAGAGAAAGTATTTTCCCAGTCTGTATCTCCTGCTCGTTCCATCCTTGGAAGGCTTGTTCCATAAATGGATGCAAGATGGTCCTGGCTTTTCCCAGCAGGGCAAGGCACCTAGGTTAGAGTGATATTACAAAAATGCAGACCCAAGGCTTCCTTTCAACTGTTGGAAATAACTAGAAACTGAGTTTCGATGAGGCCAGTTTTCTGACCTGGAGCTGGAGCTGATGGGAGTACATCAGTCAAAAGGCATGTTTCAATGCTTACTCAGAATGCTGTACTGGGTTACTGAGACTCAGAATATAGGACAGAAATATATGCTGCAGTCCCTGGGCTGGGGAAACAATAAGAGAATATACAACCAGAAAAACAAAACAGCACAGAAAAATAGAAGCCAGAATCAGAGGACAACTCATGGGGTGTAGACAAATACAAAGGATTCAGACAAAGGAGGGATCACAGTGGGTTGGCATAATCTAGGAAGTCCTAAAAGAGAAGGCAGCACTTTAGGAGGTAGATCTTTGAGGTATGGCAAAGGTGTAACTAGGGCAGAATAGGCTGGATTTTGTCCCAGAGCGCTGAATGTGAATCCTTCAAAAGAGGGAGGGAAGGAAGGAAGGAACGAAGGAATGAAGGAAGGAAGGAAGGAAGACAAAAAGCAAGAGAAAAAGCAGATGAGAATGAAAAAAGGAAGAATGGAAGGAAGGAAGGAAAAATGAGAGATAAAGCAAAGGAAAGAAAAAGAAAGAGGGAAAGAAAGAAAAAGAGAGAGAAAGAGAAGGGAAAGGAAGGGAGAAAGAAAGTAGGGAGTGAAGAAAGAATATTCCCTAATTAACAAAAATTAGCTAGAACAGGAAGTTACCAAATAGCGGGCTTAGATAAAGCTATGTGGATATGGAAGTACCACTCCATATTGCAAGGCAACTAAAACAAGGCTTAGAAAGTTGACTAAGGCTGTGAGAGGTTAAGTGATTTGCCTTGTCACATACAATAAGGTCACGGACAGGATATGAACCCAGATCTGAACTCCAAGTCTACCAATCCAGCTAACATGCCATGCTCCTTCCACAGAAATGAATTAAGAAATAATCCCTACTTCTAATCTAGTAAGAGGAACACACACACACACACACACACACACACACACAAACATAACCCAGGCTAGAAAATGACTATGTGTCTGGGCAATATCCCCTCAAGGAAGGAGGGGTCACTTCTAGTTGGGAAAATGACAATCCCTGACTTTAAGGAAAGAAAAGGGCACCGCTATTGATTCAATCCATCCATGTGCCAAGGGTTTATTAAGCACCCATTGTGTGAAGAGCCCTCCAAGGACCTGGAGGATTTTTTTAAGTTCTGATGATATATTTATTTGTTAGGCAATGAGGAGTCACTAAAAGCTTTTCTATTTTAGAGGCAGCATTAGTCACTTGACAATTAAAAGCTTAAGGGAAAAAGTCAAGAATGATGGAGGTTTTGAGATTGGATAACTGGAGGATGATGACATCAACAGAAATGAATGATAATAATAGCTAGCATTTACCCAGAACTTTACATTCATAAATGCTTTACAATTCTAACTTCATTTGATCCACACAACAATTCTGGGAAGTAGGTGCTATTATTATCCACAATTTATATAATAAGGAAACTGAGGCTGAGAAAGGTTAAGTGACTTGTCCAGGATCACACAGCTAATAAGTGTCCGGGGCAGGATTTGATCAGGTCAAACGCTCTATCCACTATATCACTTTGCTCACTAGAAGTAGACAGGGGACAGATCTCTGTTGAATTTGGAAAACGTAAGCAGAGATAAATCCGGCAGGCAGTTAGAAATGTGGGACTGGAGTTCAAGGGAGGGGCTGCAGATACAAATTGGCAGTTGTCTGCATACACGTGATAATTGATACAGTACGGTTACAGGAAGATTCCCATTGAACTGGAAATTAAGAAACCTCATCCCTGGCATCTATTGCCCTGGCTTTGCTACAAACTAGCTTCAAGACCTTAGAAAAAGCATTTGGCCTCAATTTCCTCATTTGTAAAATGAGAAGGAAAATTAGATGATTTGAAAAAGTCTTCAGTTTTTCTTTGTCTATTCTATGAGTCTATTATCTTGAAAATCAAAGAAAAAAAAGATGGGGTCCAGTATCCATATCTAACAAGTCCAAGTTTCATCTATTTAAATGAGGTGATAATTAAAGATGCTAATGCTACAAAGCCATAATTTTCAAGCTAATGAGTAAGTGTATACAGAGAAGCTCTTTCAGAATCTACAGGAAATTTTAGCTGCAAAGATGTGAAAGTAATTTATTTCTTCTTTCCTTTTTCGTGACACCTAGGGTTTCTTTTTCTGACCAAGCCAAATATTGACAATACAAGAACAACAGTGCACTCAACTCAGCAAGCATTTATTAAACATCTGCTACGTGCCAGGCTCTGTGCTAGGCTCTTGGGACACAAAGGGTACAAGTGCCTGTCCTCAAGGAGTTTACATTCTACTGAAAAATAACACATTGAAAAACAACTCAGATATTAAACCACATTAAGGCTTTATACAAGCCATACTTAGGGATATGGGAAGGAAAGTGAAGTACAGAATTCAATATAAAGTGTCTCTTCAGGAAAGAAAATGAATGCAAAGTAGGAAGTTGGGTGCCTTCTCTCCATCATATGTTATCATCATTTTACCCACCCCAGGCATTGGTCCCAGACCTTCTTCAACCCTCCTTTTTGCACAAAGTTTGTTGTTATTGTTCAGTCATTCAGTTGTGTCCAACTTTTCATGACTCCATGGACCAAAGCATGCCAGGCCCTTCTATCCTCCACTAGCTCCTGAGTTCTATCCAAGCTTACGTTCATTGCTTCCATGACACTCTCTATCCATCTCATCCTCTGCCTTCCCCTTTGCCCTTTGCTTTCAATCTTTTCCAGCACCGGGGTTTTTCCCAGTGAATCCCATATTCCCATTATGTGGTCAAAGTGTTTAAGCTTCCGTTTCACTGAAAGTAACTAACAACTAAAATAAGTCAACAACCGAAAACCAGGGCACTGAACTGCAGATTTCAACATCTGGTCAGCTGTCTAGTTCTGATTCTGCTTTGTATTGGTGAGACTCATACATTAATCAGGGCTCCCAATAGAAAATAGTTATGGGACACATAAAAATGTAGAGGGGAAAGTCCCATCTCCCTTCCATTCCCACCTTCCCTCTCACCATTCCTTCCTACTTCTCTCTCTCCCTCCTCCTGCGCTTGCTCTCTCTCTCTCCCTCTTTCTCTCTCTCCCTCCTCCTGTGCTCGCTCTCGCTCTCTCTCTCTCTCTCTCTCTCTCTCTCTCTCTCTCTCTCTCTCTCCCCGTGTCATTCCTTCCTCTCTCCAGCTAAGCAATCAATCCTTCCTGGGATTCGTGATGGCTCTTGGCTTGTTGAGCTCTGGTTCTACGCTATTATTGCTAGTTTTCCTCACTGACTTTCACTCATACTGAAGTTTACTTTTGATATGTTGCATACAAACTTATAGCAGAGTTTATATTCATTTTCAGTTACCCCTCCTTGTTTCCATCTTCTATACATGATTCAGTCTTCTTTTTTAATCTAAGTTGATTGATTTATACCCATACCCATGCTGACTTCTTTAGAAAACACCCCCCTTTCCCTTCTTAATGGAATTTTTCTGGCTTCATGATTTCATTTCTGAGAGTTTCCCATTCCTCCTGAGCTTACTTCCTCTATAGGATTTTCAGCAGAGTTGGTGATACAATGAATAGAGTGTTTGATTGGGCACCAGGAAGATCTGAGTTCAAATCTGTCCTTGCACACTTCCACATTGTGTGACCCTGGGCAAGTCGTCTAAACTCTGCTTGCCTCACTTTCCCCAACTGTAAAATGGAAATCATAATAACACCTACCTTTGCTTTTGGTGAGAGTCAAATGAGATAATTTTTGCAATCATTTAGCACAGTGGCTGGCACCTAGTAGATACCAAATAAATGTTTATTCCTTCCCTCTTTTCCATCCAGCAGACACCGCCTATCCCGTCACAGAACCTTTTGAAAGCCGTTGTGCCAAAATTTAAAGCCTGTGTCAGATGTTCCCAGTTTTTTCCCTTATCCATCATGAATTTAAGGAAGGAGTGATCACTAAGATAGAAAGAGAAAGTGAAAGGAAAGGAAGAGGGAGAGGAGGACAGAAAGTGGGAAAGGGATGCAGAGGGCAGAGTGAGAAGAGAAAAAGGAAAGAGGAAGGGGAAAGGAATGGCGAAGAGACTCTTTCCTCTACATTTTTATGGGGTCCCCAACTGTTTTCCATTTGGAGCCCCATTTGTGTGATAGCCTTGAATCCTTGAGGGTTTTGAAAACAGATTTTGATAAGGAAACCACTAAAGGGAGAATGAGGAATGAACTTGGTTGGGAAGGACAGAGGGTATGGAATGGAGATAGGGGTGAGGAGGGCCAGGAACCAGGTAAATTTCCTCTGCTTCCCAACTGTGCCTGTGACCTGACAAGGGTATTATAGATAGGTATGTAAGCAAGGACCTAAAGAAGTCAGAGCAACAGATAGGGAAAGGACAATATCAGGGCCACCCTTATCAAAATTACCCAATTCTTTGCTTCCTTTGGGTGTGAGATCTGTTAAATTCAGAAACAATGAGCTTTTCTCTGGGGAACTTCTTGCTTTTCAAACCATTCTGATGTTTTTAGCAAAGTTATTTTCACTCCAGAAACTCCAGGCTCCTTTACATTTTATATCTTTGGGTGTTTTTTTCTTTCTTTATTCTCTTCCCTTTCGTTATCTTTCATCCATCCTTTCCCTTTCCTCATCTGCAGAGATGTTTAGCAATTCACTAGGGTCTCCAGAATACAACTATATCTTCAAATTCACCTCTATTTGACCTACTTTCTTCATTGTTCTTCAAACCTTTCACATTCTTTGGACCATTTACATATAATTTACTAAGAAAAATACAAATACTTTGAGTCAATAAGTTATTTTCACTTATAAATAACCAAATTAATTATAAAGGACATATGAAGAAAGACACTATCTGCATCCAGAGAGAAAACTGATAAATAGAAGTCTGTCTAGAATAACATATATATATACATATGTGCATATATACGTGTATACATATATATATATATACATATATATATATATATAATATATATACCTATCTGTCCAATAGTAGCCATCTCTAAGGTGTGAGTGGGAGGGAAAAAAAAGAAATTTACATGATAATTTTGTTGTATATTTGAAAAGAATAGCAAGCTGTGCATAGCAGATTTGCAGTTTCATGTGCAATCATCTTTTTTATTGTACTATGTTATGGAAATCCTTGTTTTGTTCCATAAATTAAAAAGAAAATAAAATTAAAAAAAATACAGCAGGGTCTTGGTCCACCAGAAGGCAACAAGGATGGAGCATTCTGCATACTTAGAGTTTCTTGGTAACTGAAAGTCAAAAAGAAGTCTTTTTGTTTCATCTTCTTATTGACTCTGCAGAGTCACAAAGCTGAGGTCATATCTGAATTCAGGTCCTCCTGACTCTAGGTCCAGAGCTCTAACCATTGTACCACTTGGCTTAATACCAAGCTAAGAACTTGTGATTTATTCTTTAGACCATAGGGAGCCATGGAAATTTTTAGATAAGTGGAGTAATAGGGTCTGAACTAAGCATTAAGATCATTTTGAATGAACGAATGAATGAAATGCCTAAGCCACCTTATTCCCTTTCCTGTTTCAATAGTGTAGTTAATTAAATTTTCTCTAATTGAGATCTTGTAGGATCATTATGAATGCTGATATTTCTTCTTTTGAGTCTGTAGATGTAGTTATAGGAAGTGCAAGAGGTTTGAATGAATATAGCCAGTTCAAAACATATCCAAGAAGCTGCTTTTTAAAAATAATAAATCCCAAACAATTCATTTTAGAATGATACGCTCTTTTCTCTTCCTCCTTTTCACTCGCCTTTGTCCTTCAAAAGCAACAATAATAATAATAATAACCAACTGCTTAACTGAATAACTCAATTCATTGGATTCTGACTTGTGAAGATTTTACCTTAACCCATTCAAATTCCTCCAAAGGCAGAGGATCTCAATGTGTTCCTTCTGTATACCATCAGCCCCGCATTAATAGGGCATTCTGCCTTCACAGAGCCATGATAGGGAAAACTAATTCACCCAAGGATAACCAAGGAATTAAGTATTATTACATCCATTTGAGAGTAGGAGAAACTAGGGCACAGAGTGGTTCAGCAACTTACCCATTACTGTTCAGTAAATCCATCTTGCTAGCCAGGAGCGGAAATTACTAAAATTCAGGATCCAAGCTGCCGATTGCATTAAAAACATAATGCCCAAAAACTCACAGAAGGAGAAAAATATTCACATTGGAAAATGTGTTTTCACCACAAAACTTCTGAGATCGTACAAACTAGAAACTAGTTAATGCTTTTTCCTGTGGTCTGGTGTCAAGGGGGGAAAAATCATTGGGGGATATCTCTTGTAAATACTTTTTCCCTAACCCAATGAGTTTTGGGAGCTGTCATAAATCAAGACAGCTGGTCTTTAAAAGGAGATAACCTCTTTCCATCTTCCTGGCAGCAAGAGGAAGCCAGGGGAGGAAATGGTGACTGAACGGGAAGAACCAACCTCCAAAGCTTTGGTTCCCTGACAGGTTAACAGCTTATTTTTATGATTGTTGTTATTGTTAATACTACTACTACTACAACTACTTATTATTAGCTATTAATAGCTAGCATTTACATAATACTTTAAGATTTGCAAAGCATTCTAAGAATATTATTTTAACCACAAAATAACACTGGGATATAGGAGTTATTATTATCCCTATTTTGCAGATGATAAAACTGAGACAGATGGCAGTTAGATGACTTGCCCAGGGTCACACGTTCATGAGGCCAAGTTTGAACTCAGGTCTTCCCAACTCCAGGTATAGCATTCTATCCTATGTGCCACCTAGCTGAACAATGAGTTCTCTTCTCAAAATCATTTTCTTATGCTTCTTCCTGGTATAAAATTGACCAGGTATTCTCAAAGGCTATGGCAATAATGTTAAAGACCTAGCAGGTTCTACCAAGATATAAATATAGGCCCCATAAACGTCTTTGTGGATGTCATCTAAATACCAGAATAAGCAATGGTGGAGACTCTCTGTACCAGAAGGTTGACTAGTGGTGAATAGTTTTGTCTTGGGATATTGGGTTTTTTATGGATTTGGATGTGGGAGGTAGGTCCATAACAACTCATGAAACTAACTACTAAGAAAATAGTGCGGTAGACAGCAGCCAGCAGCAAGTCAGAGATCTGTTTCTATTTTAATTTGACACCACAACTTCAAGCATCTCTCTTAAGACTATCAGTTAGAGAGAAGGTGCCAAATTGAATCGGTGGAAGGAGTTTCATCACGAGGGAGTTCCCTACATCAGTGAAATCATAGGTTGTAATGTGTGTATGTGTATGTGTGTGTGTGTGTGTGTGTGTGTGTGTGTGTGTGTGTGTGTGTCCTGAGAATAGTGCATTTTGTGTCCTAATTATGTTCTCTGACTCTGTCAGGGTATGAGCGGAAAGGAAAAACTGGGCTTTTCTCCAGCCCTGAGTATACTGTCAACATTCAACAAACAACTTCTAATGACCATTGGAACATGCTCTTGGCTAAAACCCATAGCTCAGTGTTTGATACCATGACTTCTCCAGGAAAGCTAGGCTTCCAGAAAGTATTATCTCCTTCAGATTTAAGACAACTCATCCCCTTCAATATGTCTAGAAAAGAGTAATTCCAATGGGAAAAACCATGGCAGTGGGACTGAGGACATGCCCTTAGAGATGTCTTCTATGTCTGTTTCTCACCTCGACAATAAATAGGCACTCTACCACCCAGCTATTACCACTTAGAAAAGGTGACTAAAGGTATAAAGAGAGCTTTGGGACACTGGAGCAGAAAGTTTTCTATTTTGATGCAACAGCTGCATACCAGATGGTCATTTGTGTGTAGACTAGGGCTGGGAACCAAAACAAGGCTCATGATTTGAGAGAGGAGAAGAGGCAAAACAGAATATGATTTCCCATTGGAAAATATTGCTTAATCATAGGGAGAGAATTCACTTCATCAATAATCATGGTAGAAGTAACTTCACATTTTACAGAAAAGAGGCGTCCTGACCCCAAACAAGAAAAACCTGGGGGCTGTTCAACCGCAGAGCTATTTCTCCTCTTGGACGTTGGACAGTTGGTGCAGCATCTTCAGATGTCTCCAAGAAACACGGAATTGTTTTCTTATGCATTAGAAAACATGGATGATTCCCTAATGTAAGAGTTCACAGAACTTTATGGTTTGCCAATAACTTACCTTCCAGTAACCCCATTATGTAGATAGTATAAGCATTGTTGTTCTATATTGGACAGATGAAGACATTGACGTCCATGATGACACAGCTAAAGAGAAGGAATCAGGACTCAAATCAAGGTCTTTGGACTTCAAGACGAGTGCTCTCTCTTTTGCATGTTGTCTCAGAAGTCACCTCATCCAAACCATCCTGAATAGGCAAGAATACTCTACATGACATATCCAATAAATGTGCCTCTGGACATTGCTTGAAGACCTCCAGTGATAGGGAACATATTACCTTCTGAGGCAGCCTATTTCCACTTTTGAAGAGATCTAATTGTTAGAACTAGATGGCACAGTGGATGGAACACATGGGCAGCTAGGTGGCTCAGTGCATAGAGCATTGGGCTTGGAATCAAGAAGACTCATCTTCATGAGTTCAAATCCAGCTTCAGATATTTCCTAGCTGTGTGACCCTGGGCAAGTCACTTAACCTTGTTTGCCTCAGTTTCCTCATCTGTAAAATGAGAAGAAAATGGGAAAGCACTCGAGTAACTTTGCCAAGAAAACCCCAAAATGGGGTCGTGAAGAATCAGACACGACTGAAACAACTGAACAACCACAAAATTGTTAGGACTTTTTTATTTTATATTTTTATTTTCTTAATTGATAGAGTCAAAACCTATCCCTCTGCTATTTTTATTCACTGTTCCTAGTTCTGCCCTCTTGAGTCAAGTAGAAACAATCTAATCCTTCTTCCACAAGAGGGCCCTTCAAATACTTGAAGACAGCTATCATGTCCCCTCTAAATCTAGGTGCAACCAGGTGGTAGAGTAGATAGAGCACCGGACGTGAAGTCAGGTAAACCTGATCTCAAATCTTGCTTCAAACACTTACTGGTTTTTTGACCATTGGCAAGTCACTTAACCTGTCTGCATCAGTTTTCACATCTTTAAAATGGGGGTAACAAAAGTACCTATCTCATGAGGTTATTGTGAGAATCAAATGAGATATTTGTAAAGAGTTTTGCAAAGCTCAAAGCACTATATGTAGCTATTATTATTTATTAGTAATTATTATGCCATTGATTCTCTAAATTTTTGTCTCAGGACCGCTTTACACTCTTAAAAAGTATTGAGGATACCAAAAGACAATTGTTTATGTAGGTAATATCTATCAACATTTACATTAGAAATGAAAACATTTTGGTATTATTATGACAATAATTCTGACCTCATAGATTCTGCCCTTGAAAGGGTTTTAGAGATCCCAGAAGTTTCCAGACCACACTTTTGGAACCACTGTTCTAGACAAAACATTCAACCAACTAATAGTTATATGGTACATTCTCTAGGCCCACTCCATCCTTCATCTTGGTAACTCCCTGCTCGATAAATTCCAGTTTACCGATATCCTTCCTAAACTGCAGTCTCCAGAATAGAGCTGACTGATCCAATATGGCTGGAGCTGATCAGTAGGGCTTTCACTTACCTTGTCGTAGACACTATATTTCTCTTAAATGGACATTAACTCCTTTTTTTACTTCAATGTTATTCTCAGGGTTCATATTGAGCTTGTACATCTCATTGCGAACCCCAGATTTTTAACAAACTACCATCTAGCCATGCCTTTCATCCCTTTTGTGTATGGTTGATATCTTGAACTCAAATATAGGATACATTTATTATTTCCTGTTAGAATCATAAGACTTAATACTAAAAGAAACCTTATAGCCATCTAGTTCTCTCTCTCTCTCTCTCTCTCTCTCTCTCTCTCTCTCTCTCACACACACACCACATACTTTTTACAGTTGAAGAAAATGAGGGTCACAAAAGTTATGATTTTATATGCCATAATCACCCCTTACCTGATGATAATAATGATATCTTACCCCTTCCATATCTTTGATTCATAATGAAATACTGGGACATTTACTATAAGACAGGGAGTGGCATGGTCAGGCTTGTGCTTTAGCAACATCGCATTGGCTGCTGGGTGGAAAAGAAGGGAGAGACTTCAGACAGGGAGCCCAACTAGGAAGTTCTTGCTCAGTCCATGCATGAGCTGATGAGAGCCTTAATTAAGTTATTGACCATGGAAGTAGGGAGAAAGGGGCAGACAAGAGAGGTGTGATGGAAGTGTTGGCAACAAGAATTGGCAACAGATGATAACTGGGGCAAAGGATTGTGAGAATTCAAGGGTCACCCCTATGTTACAATTCGGGAAGACTGGAAGGCTAGGGCTGAAGGCAATAAAGTCTTGTTTTAGTTTTTTGTTTTTCGCTTTTTAAAATAGGTCTAATCTCACTTTGAATGAGTGAATTATACAAGAGTGAACTCTCCCAGTGCACTGGTGGTAAGAATAGTCATAAAGGCTTACCAGTTTACAAAGACATTTTATCCTCTGGAAGCTAGGTAGTGCAGTGGATAGAGCACTAAGCTTGAAGTCAGAAAGCCCTGAGACCTCAAATATTCATTAGCTGTGTGACCCTGGTCTACCTCAGTTTCCCCATCTGTAAAATGGAGGTAAAAGTAGCACCTATCTTCCAGGGTTGTTGTAAAGATCAAGAGACAATATTTGTAAAGGGTTTAGCACAATGCCTAGCATGTAGTAGGTGTCATACAAATGTTATTATCATTATTAATATTATCATTATTGCTATCTCATTTGATTCTCACAACCTCCGCAGAAGAGGGACAGAGCAAGGACAATAGTATAGTTCATTGGAAAAGAATTGATTTGCCATCAGAGGACCTGGCGTGAATCCTGATCTGCTGCTTATTCTAAGTGATTGACCTGAAACTACTCGTTTAATCTGATTCTCAGATTCTTTAATCTATAAAATGAGGGAAGTTGGACCACATCAGAGGTTGTTAACCTTGGGCCCATGAATGGCTTCTTTAAAATATTTTGACAACTATTTCAATATAACTGGCTTCCCCTGTCATTCTACACAGTGTATCTCATACATTAAAAACATCATTCTGAGAAGAGCTCTGTCCATAGGTTTCAGCAGACACTGAAAGGGGTCCAGGACATAGACACTGGTTAAGACCCCTTGGAGTAGAGGTTCTCAAAGTTCCCTCTCAGCTCTAAGTCCATCACAGCAGGTAAACAGTGCAAGTAGAATGAGCCTCCTTCTCATAGATGAAATTGAGACTAAATGAGGTGATTTGCCCGAGGGTGTCCAGCTGCTCAAGGAAGGCAGGGCTTTGAGCCCCAGTCGAGGAGCTCCCAGTTCAGCCCTCTTTCCATGTGTAACAAAGGTAACATTACACACAATGCATGTTGTGATCAAAGAACCATTCCCCTAACACGCTGTGCCTCTATCACTCCCATTTCATCACAGCAGAAAGCAAAACATCATCATTAGTATCCAAAAATAATAATAGGAACAGTCCCAGTTATGTGGCATTGTCTGCATAGAACTTCCAAATTTGCAAAAAACAACAGAGCTGGTTTGCTCAGGTGCCAAGAGATTTTGTATGATGCATGAATTACTTTAAAAGCAGGACATAAAAACATAACCCTTTCAGTAACATGTCTGAGGTTATTCTTCCCCACTGCCCCTGAAAACCCAACCTTCTTTTTCCTGGTACATTTTTCTGGGGTATATTTTCATGCATATCACTTTGGGTAAACTTCTCTGCTACAAGATACCCTAGCAAGGGTGGGAGCATACTGGAGCTAAACAGAGAAGAAATATAAACAGCATGAACTTGAAGCACACATACTATTCTTTTGGCAGAAAGCTAACATCCAGAGTAGGTGAGGACTTTCAGGAGATCTAAAGCCAGGGGCTGCTCAGTTTGTTCCCAAGGGTACCCCAGGACCCATGGACATGCCCATGCACCAGAGAGAGAAAGCTGTTTCAGCTTTCTGTCTAGAACACATTCAGACTAAGATGAGTGGGGAGTGAGGGAGAGAATAGGAGATTCCTACACATATTCCATTGAAAAGTAATATCTAAATGGGAGTGGTATAAATGCAAAACTGGTCATGAAAATGTATAGATTTGATGGATGTCCATTTAAAATTTGAAAAGATTTCCTTCCTTTTTTATTTTCAATGCAGCTTTATTTTCATAATCCAAAAAATATGAAGAGGGTAGTTGTTATTAACTATAAACTAGCACAAGATTTCCTGCCAAGAATCTGGAAATATCAACCTCATTCTATACCACAATTCAAGATTGTTTTTAGGGAGCGTTAACACCTCTGGGGAGGAATATTCAGAGGAGTACAGTGGTCCTACAATCCAACCAGAAGAATACTACCTTCTAAGAAACAGTATAGTTCTTCTATACTTCCCTGGGCTTGGGTCAGCTTCCTTCTTTCCTATTTTCCCTCCTTCCTTTTCTTTCTTTCTTTCCTATCTTCCTTCCATCCTTCTTTATCCTTCTTTTTATATCCTTCCTCCCATTTCCTTTCTTCCTTCTTCCCTCTTTCTTTTTTTCTCTCTCTCTTCCCTTTCTTCTTTCTTGATTCCCTCCTTCCCTAACACCTTCCAGTGATACAACAAATGACATATATTGCTAATCTTCATTCCTGATATTCTGTATATTGGTACCAACAAAAGGGGAGTGGGTGATTTTTCCATGTGGTCAAACAGCTGTCCACCTTGGTTTGATTTTTTTGGTTTTGATTTTATTCTTTTTTAAGAAAACAGTTCAATGTCTTCTCAATAGGTAGCAGAGATACAAGAGGGAGGGAGAGAATTTGAAACTCAATTTTTTTAAATGAGTGCTAAAAAGAGATAAAAAAAGAAAAAAAGAAAACAGCTCAGTAAGCTTTATTGCCTATATTGCTTCAACATTTCAGTTGAAAAGATTAGCAACCAACTTTTTTTTTTAACTGCTATCCAATTTAAAGCACTTTCACATCCATTATGACTAGGATTACCTAAAGGAGGTTGACAGGCCAGAGATACAAAAGAGGAAACCGACCCTCAGAGAGATGAAATGATGTGCCAACGGACACACGGCTACTGACTGGTGCTGGGTGAACAGCCTCTCAATCCAGTAGTTTTATTTGGACACACACTTTGCTCCTTGTTCCTGTCAGCAGCTGAGTCTTTCTGGACCATTCTGATTCTCCATTTGAACCTCATCATCAAGCTCATCATGGCAGTCTGGTTGCCATCTCCAAACCAGTGGATATTTACCAGATATTTATTTACTAAGTAAACACAGAGCACCGAGGCATTATCTTCCCATCCTTCCATGTCATACCAAACCTGGTTCCTCTCCTATACAGTTGTCATCTTCTATTCTTGATTACAGTTTGTGCATGACTACTAGATAGATGATAAGCTCTATGAACGTAAGGGCCCATACATCGTTTGGCGCCAGAGAAGAGAGCTGGTACCAATGGCTCACATCAGATCTAACCATTCACCAGAAAGGTGGGGCCTATCCAGGAAGCAACTTGTCATGCCTTGCCCCTCCCTACCACATATACCAGCTCCCTTTTCATCTCTTGCTCTGAGAATAATTATCAAATCAGTAACATCATTGCTGCTAAAAAGGGTGGGGTGACTGCCTAGACCAAAATTCCCTTCCTTAGCCATTATTCCCCTTTATGTGCTTTGTGGCTCTGTTATTATGTAAGCACCTTAATGAAAGGGACTGTCTTTTTTTTAATTTGCATATGTAGTGCCTGACACATACCTCCACCCTTTACCAATCTTATTTCTTTCAAATAAGGTAGATCCTTCCAGAGTCACATTTCAATCATAACTCTCATCTCACCATGTGGTCAGTAAGACATCTGTGGTCAAGTCTGACCCCCTCCTCTAATGTAACATAATCACTGATTCACCTTGCTTATTACCAGTACCTTCTTCATTTATATATGGTTATTTGGGGATTCAGGTTTAATGTAAGGAAAAGCTTTGTAACCATCAGAACAGCCCAAATTTGAACAGCCTGCCGTAGGAGGTAATGAGTGAGTGCCCAATCATTAAAAGTCTTCAAGTAGATGGTGGGTGACCATAAAGCAGGGATATTCTCCCAAAGAAGAATCCTAGTTAAATATGAGTTGGACCCTTTTAACTCAGATTCTATGATTTTGTGATCAAATAATCAAATTACTAAAAGTGATATTAAGTTTATGTTTCTAAGATACACACTATGTCGCTAATTATACCAGTATGCCAGAAGACCAACACTCTAATGGTAAAGTTACCAGAAAACCACAATGCCATTTGAAAAAGGGAAAAAAGTCCAAAAGATTTCATATTATATTGTTTAACATTTCCCCTTAAGCTATCAAAAAATATAAGAAAATGTTGCTGAACCAAAAAGCTGGACTGAAAAGAAATCATTTCCAAGTAAATACCCACTAATGGGCAATAGTAAAAAACAGAAAAAATATATATATATCTTAAATAAGATGCGGTGTAAGAACGTAGGAGCAGCTAGGTGGTGCAGTAGATAGAATACCAGGCCTAGAGTCAGGAAGCCCCGAGTTCAAATGTGACCTCAGACACTTACTAGCTGTGTGTCTCTGGGCAAGTTACTTAATCCTGTTTGCCTCAGTTTCCTCAATGGGAAAATGAGCTCAAGAAGGAAATGGCAAACCACTCTGGTATCTCTGCCAAGAAAACCCCAAATGAGGTCACAAAGAGTTGGACAAAACCAAAAACAACAACAACAACGTATGGTGATATCACCATGCTGTAAGAAATGATGAAATCCGGGGGCAGCTAGGTGGCGCAGTGGATAGAGCACCGGCCCTGGATTCAGGAGGACCCGAGTTCAAATCTGGCCTCAGACACATAACACTGTCACATAACCCCCATTGCCCAACCAAACCCCCCCCCCAAAAAATGAAGAAATGATGAAATCCAAAAAGCATGGGAAGATACGAGCTGATAGGAGGCAAAGTTAGCAGAACTAGGGAAATAATAGCATACTGATTACAATGTAAATTAAAAGGTAAGAGTAATGGAACTGAAATTCGATTTTGTGAAATTATGAAGATCAAACTTGGCCCCCAAAGAATAAATGCGGGAAAGCACCTCCATCTCTCATTCGCCAAGGTCAAATGTGAAATAAAATGTCATCCTTGATGATTAGTTTAGTTAAGCTGTTTTGTTTTTCTTTTTTTTTTTTTTTTTACTTTGTTGTAGAGATAATTCTATGGGAAGTAAAAGGAGTGGTACATGGGGAAAAGAAATGAGGCCAAGCAGTCAACAAGCATTTATTAAGCACTTACAGTATGACCGGTACTATGATGAGCACTAAGAACACAAAGAAAGACAAAAAAAATCATGGGTCAGTTGCTCTTGAAGAGATTACACATTCTAATCAAGAGAAACAACATGCAAGCAACTATGTAAGTACCAGATGAGTGGTGATCTCAGAGGGAAAGCACTAACAGCATTTAGGAGTGGAGTGGGGCTTGGGAAAGTATAAACAAAAGACATCAATAAATACATAAAAAGAAAGAAATTGTTTCAAAGTCTCTTAAGTGCATCCTTTCGGCATGGGATAATGATAAGACCATTTGGAGAGAGGGGACCAGGGCCTTAATCCTGGCTGGGTCATTTACTACTTAAGTGGCTTTAAGCAAATCATTCAAACTCCCCTGGCCAGTTTCTTCATCTATAAAATGAGGTGGCTGATATAAGGGATTTCTAAGGTCCCTTCCAACTTTGAATCCTATAATCCTATAATTTCTTCCATGAAGCAGATTTTCCTCTGCAAATTGTTTTCCTGAAAAGAATTCAGTTCACAAATAGTACTGAATATGAAAGATTCTTCCTTTCTGTGTTTAAAAAAATAAAATGCCCTTTACTAAGTTGGGATGGTCAATTGTTTTAAAAAAAAAATCCACATAGGTTAAGCAACAGGTCATATCAATATTTACAAACTCAGGACTTCAGACAAGCCAGTCAGGCCCTCTCTGTGCTAGGGAGAACACGCCCTGAAAAGGACAATGTAGGTCTTGGATGTTGCAAGAAAGTTATCATTCAGCCTATCCCAATGGAAAAATCTCCTCTCTCCTGCCTCCTAACCTTCATCTTCTCTAGAAAGTAGCTTCAAACAATGGACTCCATTACCCAAAGACCAGCTTAGCTAGATTCAAAAAACAGTCTTTCTCAGAATGGCTAGTGGCTGACAGATTTGATAATTCTATCTCTGCCTCTTTCTGTTTTTGTGTCTACCTATCTGTTTCTCTTTCTTCACTGTCTTCCTCCTTTCCTCTCTGCTTCTTTCTTCCCTTACTTCTGCTTCTTTTGAGGTTGCAAAACTTGCATATCTTCATGTCAAGGTAGACCCCCAAAAGGTAATTTAATTCCATCCTTGTTACAAGAGAGTTTGCACGTCTTTTATCTGTAGTATATTTAAGGATACTTAAGAAGTATTTTAGTCTATTAAGTCTATAAAATGTATTAAGAAGTATATTTTCAATTATTTTGGCAGCTGGGTGTAGAATAAACTGGAGTAGGGAGAGACTTGAGGTGGGAAGACCAGTTAGGACACCACTGCAATAATCTAGGCAGAGTTTTAGTTAAAGTGATACCTGCGTGAGTAGAGAGGTATAGGATTCAAGAGAGGTTTCGAAGGTAGAAAGAACAAGGGAGAAAAAAAGCAAAGAAATACATTCTCTATTTGCAAACATCACTTTGCTACATTTGTACACTCGCAATTTATTTAAGAATTTCCCTGAAAATTCACCCGCCTCCTAATCCTCATTAAATACCAACCCAAAATCTCAGAGCACCACCATTTATGAATTCTGTAAGGTTCAGTCCATCAGGCACCCTACTTTCCATTAATTTAAAACAGGAGTTTGTAGACCCTTATGAGGTCCAGAAATAGATTTGAGCGGGGGAGAGGGGGGCAGCGGTCTATGAAACTATGTAGGAAAAAAACCTCCATCTTTATTTTTATTAAGCTTTGGTTTCCTTTTAAACTTCTGTATTTTATGTATTTAAAGACAATATTCTGAATAGGGGTCTAAAAGCTCCATGAGACTGCCAAAAAGGGCCATGCTAATAAAAAGGTTAAGAACTTCTCCCTGCCTTAAAAGAAGCAGCCTTGCACAGGTTCCATGGGAAGATTTATTTGGCCATAGAGTTTTAGAGAAAAAATGCCTTTAAGAGATGTGGTGAAGCAACGTGGGCAATGCCCTTTCCAGGGCTTACTGGTTCTACCAACTTTCCAAATGAATTACATATTTCCCAAGTTCTCAAATTTTCTCTTAAATGAGCCTTCTGGAAAACAGATGAAGGTGCATAAATGAGTTATTGCTTACTTTGCATGTGTCCATCGAGAAGAAAACAGATGGATAAAAATTTCTGTGACCACATCTGTCATTTATTATAACATTTTTTTTTCACTCTGCACCAGTTTGGTTAATGAGAATTGCCTTACAAAGACTAGGTAGTTAGCATTGTGCTTGAAAGAAACAAAGAGAAATTCTACCCCAATTGACAATTATTGCAGTTATACATTATCATTATTAGCAATAATAGATAACCTGAATGTCATGTCCTAGTGGGACAAGTTGGCAACTATTTTCAGTCTTCCAATGAAGACCCCCTTGGTGTTTACAGTTTTATGTAGTTAATAACTTCAATATCTCACTATCAAATTAGTACTTTGTAGCCTTAAAGTGCTACCTATCTATATCTATATCTATCTATCTATCTATCTATCTACATATATATATAAACTTTTTCATCATCATTATTGTCATCTCCTAGTGGCCTTCTGTCCTTATAAAACACTCCTTATTCATATATTATTAGAGATTATTGGAGAATTTGCACCTTACTTTATGCCATGAATTCTGCACAGTGTTAGGTTAGGCCTCTAAACAGTAGTTTTCACTGCTTGTCTTGTCCCTTTGCTACGTATAACCATAGTGGCAGGTATTCTCTCTCCCTGTGAGCCTAGCATGGGGACTATGGATACAGTAGGTACTTAATAGATGTTTACCAAAGGAAGATCGACTATTCTCTTATGGTCAGGGAATTTTTTGAATGCCACAGATATTTTTTAAATATATAATATTCGAAGTAGATTAAAGAGATTTAGACCAACTCCACTAAATATTTTTGATACTCCTAGGGCAGTAGAAAAGATGCTTGGATTCAGAGTCAAGGGTTTTTGATTCACATCTTAATATGGAATCAGATCTTAATAATGTGACTCTTGGCCTGGCCACTTGCCACATGTGTGGCCTGGGACTAGTCACTTCAGCCTCTGGACCCAGTTGTTTTCTTATCTGTAAAATGAAAAGCATGGAACAGATGGTCTCCAATGACCTTTCTAGTAAATCATGCCCAAAGGATTCTCATATTCTGAGTTTGGCCACATGGCAATGAATTTTTCAGGCATTTTATGTTGTTGTTCAGTTGTTTCAGTCATATCCAACTCTTCATGACCCCATTTGGGGTTTTCCTGGCAAAGATACTGGAGTGGTTTGTCATTTGAAACTGAGGTAAACAGGGTTAAGTGACTTGCCCAGGGTCACACAGCTAGGAAGTGTCTGAGGCAAGATTTGAACTCAGATCTTCCTGATTCCAAGACAGGTACTCTATCCACTGTACCCCCTAACTGCCCATATAAGAGCTACGCTGTTGTTGTTGTTATTGATGATGACAATGAAAATCTGCACTAATGGTGAAAATACTGAGGATGACAAAAATAACTATTAGGTAAAATTTTGGAGTTCTGTCCAACTCAATTCATGAGCCCTTAGTGACTGCTATGTGCAATAAATTGTGCTACAAACTGGTGACAGAAAGATAAAAACAAGTGTGACTACATGTGAATGTGAGGAGGGAAAGGGTCAACAGTAAAGCTTTCAAGTCAAACTGTAGTCTACTTTTGGGGAAGGAAATCCTCTCAGCATTGTTCAAACACAGTAGCACCAGACAAAGAATAAAGTTACCTGCCAGTCCTTGAATGGAGAAATTCTTTCCAAGAACATAGCTACAAGGTGCTTCAGAAGCAAGCTGGTCCGGTTCTCTCATTTGGCAGGTGAGCAAAGGAGGCTGCTCAAAGATCAAATGGGTCCCAAGCATCAGAGACAGGATTTGAATCCAGTTCTCGGACTCCAAAACCAGGGCTTTTTTTTTTTTTTGTTATATGCAGTGCTTTCTGAAAACCACCCTCCATCGACAAACAGAAGCAACAACACAATCCTGGCCAAATTATTACCATGTTAGTTCTTTAAAAGAAACAATCCCTGAGCTATTGTATGCTGTATTTCCACGTGTGAAGGCTTTTACTTTCCAATTCATTTACCGAACCAATACATTATCAAAGGGAAGGCTTCAGAGTAATTATTTGAGCTGTAACATTTGGGATAGCCTTAGGGTCTCTGAAAGGCTCCCTGCTTCCTTGCTTTTGGGGGTGGAAATCAGCTGAGGTTCAGGGATGGGGAAGAGAGAATGAACATTATGATTTCAGCTGTTTCCCATTTAAAGAAGGCATCAAGGGTAGGCACTGAGTCACTGGGAAAGCATCAGGACAGCAAGTGTAAAAGGACATGATATTAAATCACTCTGGCCCTCCTCAACTTAAATGAATACCATTGTCATGCGGTGAGATCTTCCCTGCTCTCCACCGCCCTCCTTGCAATCTGTTGGTTGCCAAAAAACCAACTAGTAAAATACTTATACAAAAAACGGACACAGGAGCAGTGTAATGCAGGCCAATGACCTCTTCCGCTATCTTAAAGTCATCCCTTTGTGGCAACAAATACATCTCCCCCAGGCCGAGGACAAAATTTCAATTCAGTGCGACACACCTTCATTAAGCACCTACTATGTGTCAGATACTGTGCTAGGGGCTAAGGAGACGGATAAAAATGAAGCAGTCTCTGCTTTTAAGGAGCTTACATTCTACAGATGGAAGAGACATCCTGGTCGCGCAATGCTACTGGAGAATTCAGGCCAATCAGTTATTGCTTAATCATTTTTTATTTTGACCCAATCAGATGGTGACTTCAGTCAAAGACTAAAGTTATTTATCAGTGAATTGGCTGCTTGCTTGACCAAATTAACTAACTGAACCCACAATTTTTTCAATATGTAGGTACTCATGAGGAGAACAGGGGAGGAAGGTAATAATCCTTCATATAGCTAGCCCCTATGTGCCAGGCACCGTGCTAAGTACTTTTAAAAAATATTATCTCCTCATAACAACCCTTGGGTTGCTGTCCATCTCCAGAGAAAGAACTAGTAAAGTTTGAATGCAGTGTGAAGCATACTTTTCTTATATTTTTATAGGGGGGTTTTTTGTCTGTTTTGTATCACAGCATGACTTACATGGAAATGTGTTTTACATGACTACACATGTAAAACCTATGTCAAATTGCTTGCCTTCTCAATGGTGGGAGGGGAGGAGGAAAGGAGAGAATCTGGAACTCAAAATTTGAAAAAAAGAAAGAATATTAAAATTGGTTTTGCATGTAATTAGGGAAAAATAAAATATTAAAAAAACAACTCTTGGGAGGTTGATTATTGTCCCATTTTACAGATTTAGTAAATTGAGGCAAACAGGATTCAGTTGCCCAGGTTCATACAGCCACTAAGTGCCTGAGGCTGGATTTGAACTCAGGTCTTCCTAACTCCAGAACCAGTGCTCTATCCACTGTACCACTTAGCTGCCATGTAAAGGTAACATGGAAGGACAGTCTTGCAGTCAGGGAGAACTGGGTTCAAATTCTGATTCATATTGACTATATGATCATGGGCAAATCCTTTAATTCCTCAGTGTCTGAGACAACTCTCTAACACTATAATTTTTGTTTTTGTTTTTCTAGCTAGGCAATGGAGTTAAGTGACTCACCCAGGGTCACACAGCTAGTAAGTGTTATGTGTCTGAGGCCAGATTTGAACTCACGTCCTCCTGAATCCAGGGCCGGTGCTCCATCTGCTGCGCCACCTACCTGCTCCTCTAACACTATAATTTTTAAGTGACTTGCCAAGCTGCCCAGAATCACTGGACCAAATTCCCCACACAAAAGGAAATTACTCGCACGGGGGAAATTAATAGGTAGCCTCAGTAGGCCGAGAGGAATAAGCAAAATGAGTTTGAGCCTCAAGACCAAAGCAGCCTGGTGGCAAAATTGTGAAGCAGATCTCTATGGTATTAAACCTCTCTCTTAGGATTATACCCAGCCACCTCACCACTTTCCTTTCCAGATGTTCTGTGCCCATTCTTGCTCTCAAGGACTTAGCGATTGACTCATGCTTAGTTGTCAACCTCTAATTAAAGTGCTAGCTGAAAACCTTGCTAATGTACACCCATGAATATGTTAAAACCATAGAGCAGTCATTGAAAATGTAATTACAAATTTGACTTGGATAGCCCTCTGATTATTAATACCAAGAGAATCATAAAATAAGGAGACATGCTCACCAAAGATATTGGCTGCCATTATGGAGAATTTCAACAAATGGTCAAAATGGAAGAGGGTCTCCTCAGAGGTGCTAAGGTCCTGCAGATGTCATTTGCAGATCAATCAACCAACTGCAAGTATTTACTGAGAGTTTGTTAAGTGCCAAGCACTATGTTAGGTGCTAGAGATACAAAGACAAAACCATACCAATCACTGCCCTCAAAGAGCTTATATTCTAATTAGAGAGACCAGTTGTACATATTTAGAGATATAATCAAAACACACAGGAAGCAGATAGGAGCTAACCTTGGTGGCAGGGGAGGAAGATGAAAGCATGAGGAGGTGGGGGGGGGAGGGTAAGGAAGGCCTCATGCAGAAGGTGTTGCTTGAACTAGTCCTGAAGGAAACCTTGGATTCTAAGAGGTGGGAATGAAGAGGGAGTGCATCCTAGGCAGAGAGATGAAGGATGAGGTGTCATATGTGAGGACCAACAAGAGAGCATAGCAGGAAATAATATATAAGAAGACTAGAAAAGTAGGAAGTTGAGCTATGAGCTTTAAATGCCAAACAAAAAGATTTCTTTTTTCTAGAGGCAAAAGAGATTGTATTGAGTAGGAGGTAACATGGTCAGACTTTGACTTTAAGTAAAATCACTTTGGCAGCTGTGTTGAACAATTGGAGTGAGGAAAGGCAGGGAGATCGATTTGGGAGGTTATAGGAATAACATTCTAGGCAAGGGGTGATGAGAACCTCTATTAGGATTGGCTATGTGAGTGGCATGAAGTGGAGGTATGTGAACGTATCACTGAGTACATCAACTTCTGGGACATTACAGTGCCTCTTAAATGAAAATCCAATCATTCAAAGAATTTTGCCGATGTACACGGAACAGGTAGGTTGCAAAGTGGATAGATTGCTGGGCCTGAAGTCAGGAAGACCTGAGTTCAAACCTGACTTCAGACACTTACTAGCTGTGTGACCCTGGGCAAGTCACTTAACTCTGCTTGTCTCAGTTTCTGCATCTGTAAAATGAGCTGGAGAAGGAAATAGCAAATCATTCTAGTATCTTTGCCAAGAAAACCCCAAATGGGGCCATAAGGAGTCAGACATGGCTGAAAACAACTCAACAACAACAACAACAAATGAGATCTAATCATTCAAAGAGCTTGGTCTATCCACACAGGAAAAACAAAGTGGGCAAAGAATATCTATTTTATAGATGACAATATCCACTTTTGGGTGGGCAGAGCATTCTATACTTAACAATGAGCTGGGCTAATAAGGAAAAGGACCTAATTAGGTTTTCTTTAGGAGATTAAAGAGTGTTTTTAATGAAGTCCAAGCTTATCTCCAAAACAAAAGCCAAACTTTGTAACATCAGTATTCTTCTGATATATTTTTGAGTAAGGCAGTGCGACAGAACAAAAAGGCAGCTTCATAGCCAAGGAAAGCCAAGTTCTATCTAACTTCATACTTGCTGTGTGACCCTGGGCAAGTCTCTCAATGCCCCCCAGGCTACTCTAAGACTGTAAACTGCAGAACAGTTCTTAATCTGTACCAAAAGTAGGAGTTTCCTGACCAGGGAGTTCCTGCCCCAATGAAATTATAGGTCTGTATCTGAAAGAAATTCTTCTGGTTATGCTTTATGGATGGAAGTCATAGGATAGTTTCCAAAGAATCAAAGCTGAGTATCATCCAAAGGGCCATCCTTTCTGAGAAGTCCACAGGGGACATTATTACAGAGCACATATTATCGACCAAAAGAACAGAGTGTAAAGAATGAGAAATATATAACCAAAAAAGGAGGTGAGCTGGTCATGCAGTAAAAATGAAGGCCAACCAATGTTCCACTGATGTCCCTGTAATGTCGAGAGAACTCCCACGTGAAGTGAATGTCCTGTAGGTTTTAAGGATGTGCATGAACAAGAGTCACAGAGGATAAGAAGGCCAGGACAGGTGACAAGTTGTACCACTGGAAAGAACGTGCCACCGATAAGATCACCAATCTTTTCAAGTACCCAAGTCATTTCTGGCAGAGTATGAAACTTCTTCCTCAAGGATACTTTACTGTTGCATCAAAAGGCCTTCTAGCCAGCTGACTCTCTCAGGCTAAACACATTTTTTAGGGAAAATACATTTGGATGTTGCCTCCTTGGAAAAACCAAGACAAGACAGACCCACACTGTCTCTAAAATGAAACTGGCATTGGGGAAGGATGGGGTCATTTAAATACTGAGAACTTATTTGCAAATGGAGACAAGATCTGTTCAGATACAAGATCTTAAAGAGCAGAAAAACTGGGAATAATTTGGCGAGGAAGGGAAATCACATTGGCAGGAAATCTTAATAAAGACAAAGGGCTCTTCCATTCTTTGTCTGCTGGCACCAATGAGCTGGCAATAAGAGAGTCCCAAACAGAGCATATACGGAAAATTGCATCTGGAAAAAACCACAGAGCCATTGTTGAAAGCAATCCTTTTGCTTCCAATCAGAAACAGGGAGTTTTTCATCAGTGGTCTCCAGGCCTATTGGACAAAGATCTGTATGTACTTAAAACACATTTTGGACTTGAATTTGTTTAGGTATGTCTCCTCAACATGGACACCCCAACCCCTACACAAATATATCTACTCATTAACAGAAAAATTTTATTCTGAATTGGAACCTGATACTTTTACCACCTTCAAATACTGAGTAGCTTCTATTTAAATATTCATTTTTATGTTATCTAATTACGTTAACTGATTGTGAAAGCAAAGGCACTGGTGGAAAGATGGCCAGCCAAGTCTGAAGCCTGCTTAGATGCAGTGGGGCCACATGACGTACTCACCGTGACAAGAGCTCCAGACCTAAAAAGATTAAGTCCTTGAGGCTAAATTGGAATAGCTCAAGTATTCTACTTTGCATGGTGATTGATACCCAAGACAAACAGTCATGTTTACTTCAGGCTCTGCCCAACAACCCAAAGATGTTTCTGGAGTGGTTTTACCCAAAGCAAAAACTCTTACCTCTACTGGAAGCCATGGGGGAATCTAAGATTCTTTGCAACTATTTCATCTACTTCCATCCTTCATCCCTCCCCCAAAAAGAAGAAACAATGATTGATCAATGGATCTTGGACTAATGTTGAGATATGGCCTAGTTATGCTACCCTAACAGAACAACTGCATTTCTTGTCTCTTTTACTATTGGAAATCAATCAGAACCAAAGAGTAACTCTCAGAATTACTCAAAGATTTTAGTTTCAGAAAAATCCAAGGGTTCCTATGTATGTTTATTTTGCCTTGTTTTTCCTAAGTATAAGATTTTGGGCTCATGCAGTACAATGTCAGAGTTGGCAGGATCCTTAGGGACTGTTCAGTATAATCTCCTCCTTTTACAAGGGAGGGGAATCATTACATCATGCTGCCTTCTCTAGAGCGGTGCAATATAACTAGTGGCTGGCACTGTCAGGGAGAGACAGCATGTCACCCAAAGCATGAAATACTGGAATTGGAATTAGAAAACATTAGGTCCAAATCCAGTTTCTGATACCTAGTAGCTATATGACAATGGGCCCAGGTAAATCTCCACAACCATAAGTTAAAGATCAATTGCTAATATGCATCAATGAAGGGAGTTTCTACATAGGTACTTCTTTATACCTGTGAATTCATGGGTCTGGCTTCCCCAGAATGAAAATAACAGTTGTATCCCACTGGCTTGCTATGAGGCTCAAATGAGATAATCAGATATAAGATTCTGCAAATTTTAAATTGTTATGTAAAAGTAAGCTATTCATGTTATTTAAATAATATAAATTATTATTTAAAGTACTATATACATGTCAATTATAATCCCCCGTATAGTAATACCAAATATACATATATGTGCACATATTTGCATGCATAGTCACAGAAACCTATATAGAATGTTAATGATGGAAAGTTCTTTACAATGTAGAACATTCAGCATCACAGCAGGATCACAAAGATAATTTAGTCCAAACTCCCCATTTTACAGATGAGGAAAATGAAACCTAGAAAAGGGATATAACTTGCCCCCAAATCTCACAGAATGAGAATGAGAGTGGGTCTTCCAATGCCTTCTTGAGTGATCTTTCCAGAAGCCTATGCTTCCAGAAGGACTTTGCTGAGTTAACACCTAAAGGAATGAGTAATCCCAGTTGCTAGTTGTATCAAGCAGCAATGGAGGGAAAAGAGTCAGCACAAAAGAGCAGGACAGAGTGCTGGATTTGGGGGTCAGGAAGATTTAGGTTCAATTCTGCCTTTGACATTTGCTGGTTATGTTCACAACCACAAATCACTGTATCTCTCCGAGGCTTAGGAAGCTCTCTAAGACAGATTACAATTGTGTAAGATGAATCCAACAAGAGAAATAACTGATGATCTTGATAATACTTTTTTAAACGCTACGTATGGTGTGGTGAATTCTGATAGAAAAAGCTTCACTCCTTTACGCCATATATGCTCCTGTACTCCATACAAAGAAAGGCAAAAACACAGTCCTTACCCCCAGGGAGCTCACATTCTAATGTATGGAGAGATAACTAGGAATTTATAGAGAATAAATGGAAGATAGTCCCAGAGGGAAGGAACTAGCTGTAGGAGGAAAGAAGTGGGGATTTGAGCTAAGTCTTGAAAGAAGCTAGGAGGTGGAAATGAGGCAGGATATTCTAACAGATGACGAAAAGAGAGGAGCAGTGGCCAGGAAGGAGAGACCTGTCTGGGGAGTCACAGGGATGGTCAATGAAGTCACAGGTCATGCCCTTTCCTCTAAAATGGGTGGAGAAGGTAGATTTCAATTCAACCCACTTCAATGCACTTCAACTCAGTTAATTTCAATTCAATTCCATATGCATACATTAAGTACCTGCCACATGCATAGCTGGGGCCGTGAAAACTCAGGTGAGTTCCTGCGTTTCAGTTTCTTCCTCTGTGTGAAAGCAAACTTCATCATTTCTAAGATGCTTTCCAGTTCTAACAGTTAGAAGGCAGCATTAGATCAAGAGCCAGAGGGCCCAGCACCAAAACCTGCCTCTGCCACTGACCAACCACGAGAGCCTATGTAAGATCTCTTTACCTTTATGAGCCTCAGTTTACCAATTTGTTAAATTAGAGGGTTACCCTTCTCATCTCTGTGCCAGGCAAGTCATAGGAGGATGGATCTTTATGAAACATTAGGGGTTCAACTAATGATCCACAGGCTTCTCATGTTTAAATATCTAAAGTATTCAAATTGATAGCTCCTAGACTACCATGGGGGTCTGGACAGGAACAGTAACCTTACAGTAGAAATTCACTGTAATTATTCTCTACAAACTCAGGGAAAGGAGAAAGAAGGATGAATGAAAGCCCCGTTCTCACAGCTCTCAGGAAGCCATAGAATAATCAGCTGGGAAGGCAAAAACATTGAATAAGTATAGTCTTCACCTCCTTCCTCCCAATTTTATGCCTCTAGCCTTGTAGAATTTATTGGAATCCATTTAACAAGTGAGACTTCTTTGTTGTTGCTTAAACAAAGAAAGATTGGAATAGCTCAATTGAAACCATATGATGGCCCTACAATTCTCAATTGCAAAATGTGTACTGTGGCAAGACCCAATAAAAAATGAATGCCCCAAAATGTAGCAGGATGAAATGCATTTAGACGAGCATTTTCCAGGTTTTTGGAAAGGAAAGTTTAGTTTAACTTTGCAATGAATTACCTACAAAGTAAAGAAGCAGTGTGACAAAAACCAGTGTTATGAAGACGTGGGTTCTAATCCAGCCACAGATGCTTATTGGCTGTGTGACCCTGAGCAAGTCATTCAACTGCCCCTCCCCTCAGATTCCATTTCCTCAACTGCAAAATTAAGAGAAAAATAGCTAGAATATCCATAACTGTGTTGTTCTGATAATCGCTATATGAACTCTTTTGCAAACCTTAAATCATCACATATTATAATAATAACTGACCAGTGTCATCTATTATTATTATTATTATTATTATTATTATTGCTATTATTGTTACTATTATTATTATTATGTCTCCCAGCAAGGTAGTACAACTGTGGGGATTGCTTTTTTTTTTTCTTCTTCAGATGCAATAGGAATGGAAAGTTTTGTTGTCGTCCTGGATAGTAAACTCTAAAATGCCATTCTCCTCAAAAAAGTCACCTTGTGATCAGCAATGCTGCTATAAGATAGGCAATACAATTATCGCTATAGTATCCCTGTACTCATAGTCATTTACTCTAAACCATGAAATTATGCTTGATTTCTTTTTCCTCTCCCTCATATCACATCAGTTCCCAACTACTCTACCTTTGTAACCTTTCATATGGATAGAACCCCTGAATTTAAAGTCAGAAAGACCTGCATTCAAATCCTTTCTTACTCACTAGTTAGGAGATAAAGGATCTTAGTCTCAGTTTCCACAACAGTAAAATGGGGATAATAATAGCATCTACCTTGCAATGTTATTGTGAGGATCAAATGAGATAAAATTTGTTTAAAAAAACATTTAGCACAATGCCTGGCACACAACAGATGCCATGTAAATGCTTATTCCCTTCTCTTCTTCTTTCCAATCCCTTTTTTCCTACAGTAGCCAATTTAATGTTCCAAACAATGCACAGGTCTGACTTTATCACTCAACTGGTCAAAAACCTTTGGGTCACTCCTCCTTGGCTACATAGTAAAATACAATTTCCTTGATCTGGCTTTTAAAACTCTTTACAGTTGTACTCCTGCCTACCTTTCCAGTCTTATTACACTGTTTACCATCTTCTCTCTGTTCTAGCCAAATTGGATTATTATCTCTTTGCTGGTCTCAACATGCCACCTTCAACTTCTACCCAGTCATGGAGGCTATCCCCTATTTCTAGAACGCATACTTTCCACATCCCTACCTTTCATAGCACTTATCTTACTTGAAGGTTCAACCCAAATTCCCCTCCACCAGAAAGCTGTCCCACATTGCCCAGCTAAAACCTTTGTGTCTTCAGATTTCCCTATGTCTAGATCTCTTCTTTGCCCTTGCCACTCCCTACTAGCAGGACAGGTATCACAAGGTTAAGGAAGGGAAAACCTTGTTCTTATCCCAATTTTTTTAAAAAGAAAGAGAATGGTGCCTAAAATTGCAGATGAATAAACTTCACCTACACATCATGCAAAATTCGATGTAAGCCCAGTGCCAAAGCCTGTTGGTATGAGATTCTGTGGAGATGATTGCGCTGCCCTGTGTGATGGGCAGGGTGGAATTGGCAAAAGTGAGAAAGCTTCAGTTCTTATCTAGTCATTTTTGAGATTTGAGTCACTTCAGGTGCTTCTGGCTTCCAGCTTCCAAAAGAAAAATGGAAGACAGCAAGGTTGTTGAAGGAAAAGATTCCAGGAAGATATGAGAGGAGTGGACAGACTCCATCATATCCATATTCCCAGCTTGCAACTCTAGAGACTTTGGGGAGTTTCTCCTTCAGTGAAATCTACAACTTTCTCTCCTACTTAAACACAGTTACTTCATTCCCAAAGGGAGAACTCCATTTCTCAATATTTTCTGGTATATATTCTTCTATGTATATCCTCTCTGATTTCCTTTTCAATACAATTTGGATAAGAGGCAGCTAGGTGATGCAGTGGCTAGAGCACTGAGCCTAGAGTCAGGAAGCTTCATCTTCCCAAGTTCAGATCTGGCCTCAGACACTTCCTAGCTGTGTGACCCTGGTCAAGTCACCTTACTCTGCATCAGTTTCCTCATCTGTAAAATGAGCAAGAGAAGGAAATGACAAACTACTCCAGCATCTCTGCCAAGAAAACCCCAAATGGGACCATGAAGTGTCGGACACAACTGAAACAACTGAAAAACAATTTGGATAAATGGGTCTTCTTTGAACATTGCTATTTGCTATGAATATTCATTTGAGAGGAAAGGGGTCAAGCCTTATACCTGAGGCTTGGGGTTAGAATGAACCTGATCATATTCCCTAGACTAACAAAATTGAAAGGAGCAGATAGAATTCTAGCCCCATACCCTGTCTCTTTGAGGACAGCAGAGTGACCTATTGCCCCAGTCTCTTGTTTCCCTTCCTGAAATGAGCTAAATCCTCCCAAGGAGAAGGATGAGGGGATAAGGGGTTAGAGATGTCTATTCTGCCTCCCTTGGAGCTACACAACAACACTCTCATGCTACAGGTAAGGCACAGCCCTTGCCACACATGAGGCCTCTTTACATGTAGGGCTGTCTACATCTGGAATCCATTATTAAAGAGATAGTGATCATATAGATTATGCTATAGTGGAAAAACTACTGGACTTAAAACCAAGAGAAGCCTGGGTTCAAATCCAGCCCCGTACACTAACTGTATAATCATGAATGTCAATCTTTCCAATTCTCAGCCTCCTCATTTGTAAAATGGAGATAATAATACCCATAGCACCTGAAAGATGATGGCTGAGGAAGAAGGGCTAGAGAATAGGGGTGGCAGCTCCATCTAGCACTTACAATAAGAACTTTCAGTTTTATGATATGCTTTTATGTATGTTAATTCATTTGATCCTCACAACCCTCCATGCTGTTGCTTTTATTATCCCCATTTTACAGATGAAGAATCTAAAGCACAGAGAAGTTAAATACAGGGTCACACAGCTAGGGAGTGTCTGAGGCAGGATTTGAACTCAGTTCATCCTGACTCCATATCTTGTTCTCTATTCACTATGTCCTAGGGTTATCCAGGTTCAGGAGAGCTAGGAATCAGGTATCTGTGAGCCAAAAGAGAAGGGTCCAAGACCATGGCAAAAAAAGAAGAATCTTGGGACTTGGAAAGAATGAAGGGGATAAGTGTCTTGTCCCTGTTGACCTAGAATAGCCAGAGGAATGGTCAGTAATCCTAAAATCACAGAACCCCAGAACTAGAACTTTAGAAATTATCAGTCCAGCTCCTACCCAGAACACAAATTTCCTTTACAATACACCCAACAAATAGTACCCCAAATAATCATGCACAACATAAATGATGTTATTAGTATTATGGTTTATTTGTTTATTTTAATTAGAGCTCTCACATAGGATGTAAGCTCTTTGAGGACAGGCAATGTTGGCTTTAAGGCCAAACTTCATATCCCTAGCTTTGAGTACAGAGCCTCACACAAGGAGACCTCTAATAATTGTTTGTTTGTTTAACTGTATATAATATCAGCTATTAGCTTTTGGACCCTATACATTTATTTTGCAAAGACAACATCCTTCTGTGATAGAAAATGCTTTCTAATTATTATCTGTTTTACTCCTGTATCTCTTAACACCTTTCTTCAGGAAGGTATATAATAGATCTCTACTTGGTGAACACTATTCTGCTTAACTAAAGATTCACTGACTAATAATAATAGTTAAATGCCAGCATTTTGAACTATAAGAATATGGAAATGTGCTTCCCTCCCCCCAATCTTCTGCAATGGGATATTAACATGTGAATAATTTCAAATCTTTAGTCTTGATGTGAGCACCTTCAAAAAGCATTTTATTTTGCATGTTTTTTATAAAAATATTCAATGTAATAAAGTTTTCAATAACTTGTTTGACTATTTTCCCCAATGAACATTGCAAAACTAGTGTTAGGTTTTGAAGCTAGGGAAAGAGCAGAACCCACAAAAAGACAGAGGGAAACAAATTTCCTGCCCAAGACAACCTGGATGGTTGATCAGAAAGGTATATTGCGCCGGGCGGGGAGAGGAGCTCAGGTCGGTGTGGGCGCGCAGGCCACAGTGAACCTGGAGCAGGCCTCAGGGGACTGAATCACAGGCAGCTGTGGTGGTTTCCAGATTTCTCAACCCACAAATGCCAAAGACAACTTACAAGGTCAGTGGGAAAAGTCTGTGACTGCGGTGAGAGAAGGAGCTAGGTCTCAGCCACAAGTCCTGAGCGCGGCCTCTGGGGCCAGAGCTATTTCCTGAGCTTCTGGCCCACAGACTGAGGGGGAATCGAGTGGCTGATCAGAGGGGGATTGCAGGGATCTCTTTGCCAGTGCTGAGACAGGAATCTCTTGTTTTTCCCATGCTTAGATCTGGGTCACAGTTCTGAGGGGTAGTCGTGGGGTGAGGAGGAGTGCTGGCGTGGTGGAGCTTGTGGCGGTGGAGAGGAAACACCTCGCCCCTTATCATAGCACTTTGGAAGAACTGACACTTTTCAGGTCCCTAGAAGTATCTCTGAAAACAGCTGTACAAACCCCCAAAGCTTGGGATAGTACATTCTCCACATTGGAAACAGACTCTTACCTTAACAAAGAGTTTAAAACTCAAGTAATTGGATGGGATCATGAGCAAGCAGCGCAAAAAAAGTCAGACTATATCATCTTACTTTGGTGACAAAGAAGATCAAAACATACAGCCAGAAGAAGACAACGAAGCCAAAGCTCCTACATCCAAAGCCTCCAAGAAAAATATGAATCAGTCCCAGGCCTTGGAAGAGCTCAAAAGGGATTTTGAGAAGCAAGTAAGAGAAGTAGAGGAAAAACTGAGAGTTTTGCAAGAAAATCATGAAAAACAAGTCAACAGCTTGCTAAAGGAGACCCAAAAAAATACTGAAGAAAATAACACCTTAAAAAATAGCCTAACCCAAATGGCAAAAGAGGTCCAAACAGCCAATGAGGAGAGGAATGCCCTAAAAAGCAAAATTGGCCAAATGGAAAAGGAAGTCCAAAAGATTACTGAAGAAAATACTTCCTTAAAAATTAGAATGGAGCAATTGGAAGCTAGTGACTTTATGAGAAATCAAGAGACTGTAAAACAAATCCAAAAGAATGAAAAATTAGAAAACAATGTGAAATATCTCATTGGAAAAACAACTGACCTGGATAATAGATCCAGGAGAGAGAATTTAAAAATTATTGGACTATCTGAAAGCCATGATTAAAAAAAGAGCCTAGACATCATCTTTCAAGAAATTATCAAGGAAAACTGCCCTGATATTTTAGAACCAAAGGGCAAAATAAAAATTGAAAGAATCCACCGATCACCACCTGAAAGAGATCCCCAAAGGAAAACTCGAATGAATATTATAGCCAAATTCCAGAGTTCCCAGGTCAAGGAGAAAATATTACAAGCAGCCAGAAAGAAACAACTCAACTATTGTGGAAACACAATCAGGATAACACAAGATTTAGCTGCTTCTACATTAAGGGACCACAGGGCATAGAATATAATATTCCGGAGGGCAAAGGAGATAGGATTACAACCAAGAATCACCTACCCAGCAAATCTGATATAATCCTTCAGGAGAAAAAATGGTCATTCAGTGAAATAAAGGACTTTCAGCATTCTTGATGAAAAGAGCAGAGCTGAATAGAAAATCTGATTTTCAAATACAAGACTCAAGTGGAACATGAAGAGGTAAACAGGAAAGAGAAAATCATAAGAAACTTATTATGGTTGAACTGTTTACATTCCTGCATGGAAAGATGATATTTGTAACTCATGAGACCTTTGTCAGTATTAGGGTAGTTGGAGGGGAAAAAATTATATGTATGTATATATAGATATAGATAGAAGGCACACAGTGAGTTGAAAATAAAGGGGTCATATATGGGGAATAAAATTAAGGTGTGAGAAAGGATTATACTAGGAGAAGGAGAAAGGGAGAGATAGAATGGGGTAAATTATCTCACAAAAAAAAAAGAAAAAGCTCTTACAGTGCAGGGGAAATGGGGGAAGGTAAGAGGGAATGAGTGAATCTTACTCTCATAGAATTTGACTTAAGGAGGGAATAACATACACACTCAGCTGTGTATGGAAATCTGTCTTACCCTACAGGAAAATGGGAGGGGGGAGAAGGGGACAAGGGAGTAGGGGGATGATAGAGAGGAGGGCAGATTGGGAAAGGGGGTAATCAGAAGCAAGTATTTCCGAGGAGGGTCAGGTCAAAAGAAAGAATAGAATAAATGGGGGTGGGTGGGATAGGATTAAGGGAAATAGAGTTAGTTTTTCACAGTATGTCTACTATGGAAGTGTTTTGCGTAACTGCATATATATAACCTATATTTAGTTGCTTGCCTTATCAATGAGGGTGGGTGGGGAGGGAGGAAGGGAGAAATTTGGAACCCATGTTTAAAACACATGTTTAAAAAAATGTTTTCATATGCAACTGGGAAATAAGAAATATAGGAAATGGGGTACAGAAATCCATCCTGCCCTACAGGAAAACTGAAGGGGAGGGGGATATGAGAAGGGACAGGGAGAGATAGAAGGGAAGGAAGACTAGGATGCATGCCATCTTGGGCTGGGGGGAGGGGAAAGATAGGGTAAAAATTTGGAACTCAAAATCTTGTGGAAGTAAATGTTGAAAACAAAAAAATAAATAAATAAAATTGAAGCTAGGGAAAAAACAGAGCTAGGCAAAGAGAAATGAAGAGCTATATGGGAAGAATAGATTCACAATGTCCTATGTAGCCAATGTTCATTGAATGTTTACTGAATTAGTTAATGATAGATCTAATTCAACAAGAATTTATTAAGCATCTATTCTGTGAAGGTCAAATAAGATATTCCTTACCCTCAGGAAACTTGTAATCCACTGAAAGGAAAAATATAAAAATTAAGATGTAAGTGAAAAGGCAAAGTCCCAACAGAGTAGTATGAGAGATTAGAGGAGGGGTTGGTTGTTTATAGCTGAGAGAATGGGGGAAACCTTCATGGAGAAAAGGCTAAAGATTTTACTAGACAGCACAAGCACTTATTAAGTGCCTGCTACTTTCTAGACACTGTTGTGAGCTGAGGATACAAAGAAACAAGATTAAATCATTCCTATCATGGGAGCTTTGGAAAGAGAAGGGAGGATATTGTGGAAAATAGAATATCTATTGCCTTGTATTTTTCATATTGGTTTTCTGTTTTGGATAGAATTGCGTAGCTAACCATTTAGCTCTCCAATTTGCCTGTATAAACAGAATGTCTATATTTATTGACAATTCTCAGCAGTGGATCCAAAACTTACATAAATACATCATAGAACTGTGTGCTTCTTTCCTCTCTTAAGCTGATTCTTAGTTTGGAAAATTCCAACCCACCAAAAAACCCAGGAAATTAATATTAAAACCCACAGTAATCGAACATGCTGATTTTAACTTGACAGTGGAATGTCTTTCTCTTCCAGAGGGTTTTGAACTCTGAGATTCTTATAGCTGGCCTCCTACCATGTGGCTAATGTAAATGAGAGCCTTTGCAATCATAGTTCAGTGACTTTCTGGGTAATGTTCTCTCTTTTCAGAACTTTAAGGCTCATCTCCACCCACCAGGAAAATGTTTCTTCTCCCTCCTCCCACTCCATTTGTCTGACCTCTCTACTAGCTCATGAGTTCAGCAAATAAAAATAAGTTTTATCATTAGTATTATTATCACATACAAAAATACTGTTTATAATCACCCAGATATAATATTGATACATAAAAAGAGCCATGTTAAAATGGATATCAACATACAGAACACACCATCTCCAAGTTATATGAAATGAAAAACTTTTAAAACATAGAGATCTAGTAGAAGAAATCAAAATCAAATCAGAATAGGACTGAGTATGCATCATCCCTATAGTCCTGCCTGTCCCCAGGGTAATCTTGAAGATACCATGAGCAGCCATAGAGAAGATGAACTGACACTCCTTTACTCAAAATACTACAAAAAGCAATTATTCTATCCATGTCTATACAAGGCTGCAGCAAATGAAGCCTAGACAAATAATAGCAGAAGAGATCCCTGTCCTGGGACCATTTCTATCTGAACTCCATCTCTTTAGATCAGAACAAGATAAAAAAGCAGAAATCACAATAATAATAATTGATCGTAAATAATATTGAACCATATAATTAAAAGAACAATATTTTTAATATATGTTGCCATGCCAAAGACTCAATCTCCAAGCTAAACGGAGTAATAATAGTTAGCATTTATATCATGCTTTAAGGTTTGCAAAGTACTTTACAAACGTTAACTCAATTTATCTTCACAATACCTTGGGAGGTAGGTGCTGTTGTTATCCCCATTTTACAGATGAGGAAACTAAGGCAGACAGGAGCCAAGTGATGCCCAGGATCACACAGCTAATAAATGTCTGAGGCAAGATTTGAACTCAGGTCTTCCTGAATCCAAATCCAGTATTCCATTCACTGCATCACCTGGCTGCCTCAATGAACATTAACTTTCAAAACACAGAGAACCAGGAGAAGACATTAAACCCATAAAGTGATAGGACAAGGTACATGGTATGCCTCTTGTCCTGTCTCCTACTGGATCTGTTTCTAAGATGCTTTCAGCAAGTCTATAAAATATTACCTTATATCCCAATGTTCTTATTCAATTCCAAAAATAAGTGATTTTATCCACAAAACAGGGGTCAGCAAACTACAGCCCATGCCAGATCTTGCTTGCAGCTGGATTTTTACTAACCGCAAAATATTTTTTTATATTTTAAGTAAAGTTTTATTGTATTTAAAAATGGAAGAAAAAAACACTTTTGGTGTGAGTGGGTGGTAGTTCCAGACCCTTGAACAAAAGAAAAATAGCAGGCTCATGACTACTCTTTATATCCTTTCCATGTAAACCCTACAAAAAAATGAAAAGAGATAATTGTGATATAGTAACAATATTACTAAGGCAATTAATGCCTATACATTACCAGCCTTGCTATACTATATGGAACTGTAAAATGAACTGTAACAGATATTGAAAGTATCCTAGCAAAAATCTGTACTATTGTAACAGCACGCTGGATGGTGCTCATGAGGACTAGCATGCTCTGGAGGAATGCGTTCATGTTATATTCTGGCTGGGAGTCTATCAAGCTATAATTGAAAAGTGGTGAGTTGCAGGTCAAGTTCAAAAGTCCTCTTGAACTGATATTTATAGTAGTCAGAAATGGAAGAACAGAAGTGTATTCAGCTGAAGATACAGTCTGGCTATATCTCACTGGAAATGTGATCAGTTCAAATTACATTTCCCACAGGCTGATGAAACATTAAAACAATTGTAATTCCTCCATTCATATGGTACTCTACTAAGATAAAGACACCCCAAATGTAGGAAATATACTAGTAATGAGCACTTGACTTGTAAATGATCCCTACATATAATCTACTTCTCTCTATAGCCAATCAATCAATCAATAGACATGTATTTATTGAGAGTGAAGCACTGACTTCCTATTCTGCATCAGTTACTGAGCTTTTGTCCCAGGCTCTGTACTATTCCAATAGTAGCCACTTTAGCAAGAGTCCCCCCAACTTCTTTCCTATTAAAGCCGTAGCCTTAAGAACCCTTCTTTCCTCCCTTCCTTCAAGGTCCTTCTACTAGTGTTCTGCCAATGCTTCCATTTCCAACGATCCACATCAACACCAACACCACATCCTGGAAAACATCAGCTCAAACCCAAGTAGTTTTATTCATGTCTCTGGGCCCACTTCTGATGTAGAAGTTTGGGTGAACACTTAAGTTGAAGATTCACGTAAAGAGTTAGGTGTTTGGGGCATCCTTTGGTTGGGATTTAGAATATATTTTCCCATAGAAACAATGCTATAAATGGTGATGTTAAAGCACTATTACAAGCATATCCCACATAATGTTGTCTGCACAAATGCCATATTATAACCAGCTCCACTCTCAAGATGGTTCCTATTATAATGTCTTGCTGTTAAATCCAGTCCCACTAAACTACAATGCAATAGTTTAAGTCTTGTCCTTCCCCTGGAGGCACAAAGGGAATCATAGCACATGTACAAATATTAGTAGGAAAGCTAAAGAGGAAAGAGTACTAAATAAATTGTAGAAAAGGGGAAGGAGAGATCAGGCAGATTATGAAAAGCTTTACTGAGAAGGTAGCATATGTTTAGCCTGGAAGGAAGCCAAGGATTCCCAGAGACAGTGACAAAGGAATGAATTCTAGTTATGGGGAACAGTTAATTCATTTAAATGCTCAGAGGCAAGGGGCAGCTAGATGATGCAGTGAATAGAGCACCAGCCCTAGAGTCAGGAGGACCTGAGTTCAAATTTAGCCTCAGACACATGATACTCACTAGCTGTGTGACCCTGGGCAAGTCACTTAACCCCAATTGCCTCACCAAAAATAAATAAATAAATAAATAAATGAATGAATAAATAAATAAATAAAATGCTCAGAGGCAGCAAACATTGTATCAAATTTGAGAATGATGACTAGTCAAATATGGCTGAAATGAGGACTGTGTAAAGTATGAAATAAGTTTGGACAGGTAAATAGGAACCACATTAGGGAAGGTCTTAAATTCCAAACTAAGGAATTTATATTTTATGTCATAGGCAATGGGGAGCCGCTGAAGGTTTTTGAGTCCGAGAGTGACCTGTGCTTTCATCCAAATAGATGACAGATTGAAGAGGAAAAAGGATAGAATCAGATTAATTTGGAGGCTATTCTAGCAGTTCAGCAAAAGGTGATAAGGGTCTAAACCAGAGTGATATCATAAAGATACATTAAATATTTTATACAAATAATTGATTCATAATGACCAATCCTTTTCTCTTTTTTTAATAGAGTTTAGATAGAAATCATCTGAGGACAAGTCATTGTGCTATTGTTATTGTTCTTTTATCTTTAATGTGTTATTACAGACTATTATATGCAGATGGAGAAAATGACTTTTTTGTCACTAAACAAGAGTATTGCCATATAAACTCATCTACCTTGTCCTTTTTCCATAACGTCTTAATCTGTTCTTCTAGGTCTCTGTTTTTTGAAAGCTGTTCATTCCACATTACTTGGTTATTTTGAGTCTGTGGTATGGTAACAAACTTAAAAAATTTTTGTTCTTAGGTATTTATGAATCAGTGTTGTTTCCAAGTGATTGTTATTATTATATTGTTACTCTACCTTGTTCTCATCTAATTAGATGAAATTCGGATAAAAACAGTCTGGAAACAAGTATCTTGCTGTTTAGGTCTAATTTTTCCAGTCTATTTTGCTATTAGATATAATGACTATGCTTTGTAGATAAACTTCTATAGGCCAAATGAAATCATCTCCAGGACAATTCTGGTAGGTAGCAGAAAAACATGGTATGTGCTTCATCCTGTTCCCATGGGATTTTGATTTTTTTTCTGTTAGGTCTCTATATTTAAATATGTATATTTATATTTATATATATGTATATATGTATCTATATCGATACATATAGATACATATATGTGTGTGTGTATTTATTTGTTCTCTGTAGTTTGGAAATTGTGACTTTTTGGTATGTAATACCTTTTTAATTGCGGTTCCTAACTCTTTACAGATTAATATTATGTCTAGGCTATCAATGAGAAATGGTTTTGTCTATTTACAAATAAGAAGACATCAAGTTAATTACCCACCATCACTATTTCTGGAGCCCCTAACCTCTTATCCCCCCAAAAGGAGAAAAAAGCAATGTGATTTTTTTTTTAATTTTAGCCTAATTCCTTCAAGTTTAAAGTAAATGTCTCATTTATCATTTTACTAGTCTCGTCTCTTAAATGAGATTTTTCCCTAGGCATTTGGTTCCTGAACAACTAGATTTTAGCTATAATCAATTATAGTTAGTACCGCTATAATGTGACATATATATTCCCCAAAATACCTAACTATGCAAAATGATGCAATAAAAGCCACAAGCTTACAGAGGAAAAAATGAGTTAGGAGCACAATACTCAAAAACTCCAAAAGTGACAGATTAAAAAAAGCAAAGTAGGAATCTGATACAAAGAGTAGCACCATTATATGCAAGTTAAATGGTTCAGAAATATATAAATCCTACAATAAATAGTGTTAGTAGTCTCAAGCTTCAGAGTGGGTTTCCATAGGCTAGGCTGGAGGGTGGTACCTCCATGGGTCACAAGTCTGGGACTGGGAGTAGTGGTAGACCAGTCCTCTCCCATCTATAGTTCCTCATGCAGCAGAGGATATACAGTAAATATAACACTTTACCTTGAAAAAGACCTGAACTTTGCTTATGGAAGTAGGCATGGAAAGGGTCACAGCTTGCAAATTATTGCAAGTGACACCATTTTTAATGTTTTCACTATTTCTTGTGGAAGAAATCTGTCAAAACAAACCCAAAATCTGAATTATGCTCAAAATTCTCCCTAATATATCAATCGTATCAGAACGCAAACAAGCATTATAGCAGAACTGACTGTAATTTCTTCCTTTCACAAATTGGACTAGTGCTCAGTAATTTTCTATTTCTCTGTTCCTATGGGAAGATGGATTATATCTTCCCTAGCTGTGTCAATTTGTTGTTGTTGTTGATATTGAGAAAAAAACACCCATAACTATCTGAGAGTTGTTAACTCTAACTGTATTTTAAATTAGAGATCAGAAGATTTCTTGGGAAGGAAAAAGTTGGTCTTTCTTCCTATCCCTTTTCTTTTTTTTTTTTGTATTTTTTTTTCCTTTTTAGGCAATTGGGGTTAAGTGATTTGCCCAGGGTCACACAACTAGTAAATGTCAAATGTTTGATCTGAGGCCGGATTTGAACTCAGGTCCTCCAGAGCTCGATCCACTGTGCCACCTAGCTGCCCCTCCTGTCCCTTTTCTATTATGCTGTTGGAATCTTTACTTCTTGTCCTTCCTTAACTCATACATCCCCTCCCCCAGGATGCCAAGATGTGAACTATAAACCTCAAGGATCCCTCCTGTTGGCTTGGTATTACTTCTTACTTTCTTGTAGTTATCCACATCAGCCCAACTCCTTTTGGTGTCCCTATCCCATTCTTCCTTCACCCTCCTTTGTGCCCTTTAGACTCCTGGTTCTGTTGTTAACAAAATGTTATTTGTATTAGCCTTCTCACTAGAAATTACTTTGTTTAAACTTTGTATTTATTTATGTTTTCTCCTGTCAACGGAAGGTTTCTTTTCTTTTCTTTTGTTTTTTTGCTTTTTTGCTGAGGTAATTGGGGTTAAGTGACTTGCCCAAGGTCACACAGCTAGTAAATGTCAAGTATCTGAGGCCACATTTGAACTCAGGTCCTCTTGACTCCAAGGCTGGAGCTCTATCCACTGCATCACCTACCTGCCCTCAATAGAAGGTTTCTTGAGGGCAGGAACTATGATGACTTGTTTCTGTATCCCTATCACCCACTGACACAGTAGGTACTTAAGGGATGCTTTATTGAATTACAAACAAAGTATAGAACCCATCCCATCAAGTCAGCAGTTGAAACAGTAATACTTTCTGGTTTTCCGAAAAAGGAGGAGGAGGCTTGGTAGATACTTCCAGAACCCCCGATAAACACATTACAAAATCACAAAAAAATATATTTGGAACAAGTAAATATGACATTGCTGAGTAATAGTAAAAGCTAACAATAGGTACACATCATTGGATTTGTTGAATGTAACCAAAAGCTGTTAATTGTCCAGATGGAACCTATGAAACAGCTTAAATACAACAGTGAAAACAAACGTCCTTCCATGAACGACATTCGCATGATTTCCACCAACACCATGTGAACAGAGCAACAATAATCATGCGAGTGAGTCAAGCAGATTTATTTATAGACTGGAGGGATATATGATAGTAATTTCAGGACCAGATCTTTAACACCAGAAAGTACAAACTGGTAATTTAGGCTTAAGAAACCTAACTTTATTGACCAATGTTGATTATGCAAGAAAATGGTAAAAACTCAACGCCTCACTGGAGGTTACCTAAATGTATCTCCTACTGAAGACAAATAATTACACACAAGTAGCAACCTGCTGCTACATCAGAAGTCCAGATGCAAATCCTTTACTATAAATACAGACTTCAAAATGGCCTCAGGGTAACCAAAGTACAAAAGCGAAATGATTTGCTTAAAGTCACACAGATAGTAATAAATGAATGAGTGAATGAATGAATAAAAGAATTTCAGTTTTAGGTAAAGGAACAGTCTAATCTAGCACTCTATTTTCACTACCTTACCCTGCCTCTCTTTTTCTCCCTTAATAGATTAGCTTTTATTTCTTAAAAGTTTCACCTTCAATATACCACACACAACGATTACTCCATAAATTTTGTTGATTGCCTGTTGACTCATATACAGAGCAATGAGGTATAATGAAAATATATTGAATACAAAATTAGGAAGTTCTGGATTCTAATCCTAGCTCTGTCCATGGTTTACTGTGCAAACTTGGGTAAATCGTGTCACTTCTCTGCACTTTCATTTCCACATCTGAACAATGAAGATTATAACATCTTTTCCACCCCCACAGTATTTTGCAACTGAGTTTTCCCATGTGTAAAATGAAAGCATTGGAATAGGTGATTTTTGAAGTCACTTCTAAGTCAAGGCACCTTAGATTTAGTGTGTAGGGACCTTTGAGGTCCCTATGATCTTATGAGTCTGAGAAGGTTTTATGGAGGGGAAGTCTATGTCCCTAGGTAAAATAGATCACAGAAAAATTCCTCCTTCCCCCATTGGTTTGTATCATACATTTTGACACAGGCCAATTGCCTATATCTTTTGTTACAGTCCCAGAAAAGGAGGGTTGAAGTCCCTAAATCAGCCAGCCAGGACAATTGGAGGAAAGCATACAGCTTTCTTCCCTAAAGCCCTGGGAAAATATGGCAAACCATTATGACTGATACAAACACACAATAAACTAGCCAAGCCCTATGTCTTCCTGATGTCGAACATCTGGATTAAAAACTGGAAAATTTTGTCAATCATTTGGACATTTCCAAACGTCCAGATGTTTGGCATCAGGAAGGCAGAATGTCCAAATGATTGCCTGGATCCTTCGTTTTTCATCCAGGTGTTTGATGTCATGTAGACACATACTCAGTTGGAGTAAACAGAAATTAATGTGAAGAATGGTTCCTAGAACAGCTCACTGATGGACAGAGCTCAAAAAGTGTTCGGGTTCAGGGGAAGAAACAGACTAATGACAAAAATCATCATTTGGGGGAATGCAGGGGACTTTTCATGGCACAAGAAATCAGAGTGGAAAAGGAAGCAGGACAGCCTATCAGCAGGCAAATGTCTGCTAGAACAATATAACCATGTGATAGACATATAAATTAAAAAGTGGAGGGAACTTTTCTCAAGAATGTTCATCTAGAAGCTTTGTCAGCTGAGCAAAGACATCATAGTTTACTTAATAGAAACTGCTTTAACCACCACCAACAAACTGCATGACTTTGGGCAAATGACTTGTCTCCTGTGTCTTAGCATTCCCATCTATAAAATGGGGATGGTCCCAACAGTTCAGCTGATTTTATAGGGCTCTTGTGAATATAAGTTGAGCTAAAAGAATTGTAAAAGCACAGAATTTCAGAGATGAAGGGACATCAGAGGTCACAAGTCTATTCTGTCTCTGAGCAGGAATTCCTTTTGCAATAACAGATTTGAAGTCACTTAAAATTTTAGGCTAGGTCTTCTTGTTACTGTTACTGTTGTTTCTTTTAAACAAATAAGACATATTTTTGAAGTTTGCTTTAAAAAATATATTCTAGAATAAATTCATCTCAAGACAACAACCAATAGATCATATCCAATAGAACAGAAGTAAGTTGCTTGAAGGGAAGGACTGTTTCTTTTTCATTTTTGTTTTTCTTCTTGTTTTGGTGTGTGTGTGTGTGTGTGTGTGTGTGTGTGTGTATGTGTGTGTGTGTTTCTATACTCAGAAACTACCTACAAAGTTCCAGGCAACTGGGGCTGAGTTTAAATGACTTGTCGAAGGTCACAGAGCTAGTAAGTGTCTGAAATAGAATTTGATCTTAAGTGTTCCTGATTTCCATCCCCAACACTTTATCCAGTTATGAAGGGAATGATTTTTAATACTCAGAAGAGTAAAGCAGAGCACTATATCAGATAGGAGGAGAGATTCTAATATTAAAAAGATACCCCCTCCTGTTCTAACAGAGGTTATTCGAGCATAGATGAACACACAGATGAACCTATAATTAGTTTTAATAATTATATAATTATATTAAATTTGTTGTTGTTCAATTGCTTAGTCATGTCCAATTCTTTGTGACTCCATGGGGGCCGGAAGGGTAGGTTCTTGGCAAAGATATTGGAGAGGTTTGCCATTTCCTTCTCCAGTGGATAAAAGCAAACAAAGATTAAGTGACTTGCCCAGGGTCACACAGCTAATAAGTGTCTGAAATCAGATTTGAACTCAGGTCTTCCTGCCTCCAGACCCAATCACTGAGCCATCTAGCTGCTTCTTATATTATATAAATACACATAAATATGTAATTATATAGTGTTCGTAGGACCAGAATAGAATCTGATTAAGAGCAGAAAAGGAACACACAGTGCTGTCCACACATCAGGCAGCTTGGCACAGTACAGAGAAAGCTGGTTTTGAAGTCTGATGACTTGGGATCTCAATCTGGTCTTCTATTTCTGCCTGTATGACTTTGGACAACTGACTTAACCTCTCTAGGCCTCATTTCCTCATCTGTAACATGAGGGAGTTGGACCAAATGGTTTCAAAATTTCTTCTAGTTGTAAACCTATGGTCTTTTGATTCTAAAATTTCAGACTAGTTCTGGCCAGGTTGATCAAGGAAAGCTTCATGGTAGAGGTGGCGTTTTAAGCTGGGCCTTGAAGGATGGTTGATATTTCAAGTGGCTACAGAGAGGGAAAAAAAGAGGGAGACCATTCCCCCGCATAAGCAAGAGAACAGAAATGTCAGGGCTTAAAATTTGGCTGTTTTCTTAAAAAGAAAATGTCCCCACTGCCATCTTGCACAGGATGCAATTTCTTTCCCTAGCTTCTATTTTTAAACCAAACAGCATTTAAAGTCAAAGTGTCTCCTCTCCTCTCTTGCTGATGTTTTAAATGGTAGTAGGGTGTTTTGCCTTTAATCCTAAAATTCTCATCCAATCTGTCATTTCCCTGCCTTCTGATTAAGTCCCAGAGATTCAAGTGCAAATGCAAAAATAGAATTTTGGGAAGGTTTAGCCTGACAGCTAAGTGGAGAAGCAGAGTTTCTGCAGGGAAGGCATCAGGGGACAGTCTGTTTTCTCCAACTCACTCACGGTTTGGGTTGGAAAAGCCTCTGGACTTCACTAGCTGCCAAGTCCTGCCTTTCCCTATTTTCAAGTTAAAACTCTATACTGGAGACGTTCACTCACATTCATTTTTGTTTTATAAAGAAAAAGAGACCCTGTAGCTTTAATAACGGAGACCTGGCGAAAGGATTCTTTCCAAACTTGTTCCCTGGCTTCTAAGTGACGAAACCCTGCTGTAATTTGAGAGCCTGGAGATCCTAAGGATATCATTAGCCAGAGGAAAAGCTCCGCATTCCCAATCCAGGAGTTGGAATAGTAGCAAGCGGTCCAAAGACCCAGACAGGACTATCTGTTTGCAAGCGTCCTTCCCTTTCTTCCTGATTTTCTTGCCTTCAGCTCAATTGCCCGTTCCATCTCCCAGGAAGAAGGGACCAGGCTTGGAGTGGGAAAAGGAAATCCCCGGAACAGACACCACCTGAGTCCTCGGCTAGAGGAAAGGGATCCCCTCCTTCCTCAGAGGCAAGCACACTGAATTTCTGCCAGGGAGAGGGGTGTCTCTCAAGGAAGGACGTGGGAAGAGCGTATCCTGAAGACCTGTAGGTGAATACCAAAAACTGCCAAGGAGATGCTCTTTGTGGTGAACCCACATGAAGCCTGCTAAGTGCCTGGGTTCTGGCTGCAGTAAAGAGGCTGGGACTCAGGCTGAGCTTGCTGCTTCACCAGGGCATCGACTGGGCTAGGGAAGGGGGCTGCTTCATTTCACTCTACTAGTGGCTGGAAGCCGGGTTCTCTGATCACTAGCCATCTTTCCACCAGCTCCAGCTTTAGTCTCCAGGATGCCAGTGCTGTGGTATATCTGGATGACTTTCCTCTGCCATCTGTGCCATGGCTACTTTGATGGGCCCCTCTACCCAGAGATGTCCAACGGGACCCTGCATCACTACTTTGTGCCGGACGGGGACTACGAAGAGAATGATGACCCGGAGAAGTGTCAGCTGCTCTTCCGAGTGAGCGACCACCGACGCTGCCCCCAAGGAGAGACAGGCCAGGCTAGCAGTCTGCTGAGCCTCACCCTGCGTGAGGAGTTCACCGTGCTGGGGCGACAGGTAGAAGATGCTGGCAGGGTGCTAGAGGGCATCAGCAAGAGCATCTCCTATGACCTGGATGGAGAGGAAAGCTACGGAAAGTACCTGCGCCGGGAATCCAATCAGATCGGCGATGCTTACTCCAACTCTGACAAGTCACTCACTGAGCTGGAGAGCAAGTTCAAGCAGGGCCGGGATCAGGAGGCCAGGCAGGAGGGCAGGCTTAACGATGACTTTTTGGGGATGCTGATTCACACCAGGTCTCTGCTTAAGGAAACCTTGGATGTCTCCGCAGGGCTGAGGGATAAGTATGAGCTGCTCTCCCTAACCATCCGAAGCCATGGCACCCGGTTAGGGAGGCTCAAAAATGATTATCTCAAAGTGTAGAAGGGACTTCCAGCTGCACACACTGGAGGTGAAGAGACTCTCGACACTGTGTTGGGGACGTAACTTCTCTCCCCATCTTTTTCCCTACCACATTGATACTTTGGATTTCCCTTTGAAAAGTAAGTCTGGGGTACTTAAAAAAAGTCACAGCTGTATCACTCTGTATGGTATTTGTGGCTGTGGTTGCTATAGATTTTTCTGCTATAAAAACACTGTTAATGGAACTCCAGTAACTTCAAAAGGTGCTTTGGGATCATGCCTGATCATCTACTCCTACCAGTCCAGTTACCCGCTTGTTTCAGAAATCACCTGGAATCTGGGAAGTCAGCAGACTTTTCCCCCCAAGGCCTCTTCGCTCATGATCCTTCTGGCTGGGAGAGGCGATAAAACCTCAGCATGTCCCGAGTCTAACCTTGATCCACATTTTCATTTGGCAACCAAGCAGCTAAATCTCCAGGTTTATTCTTCACTGCCTCCTTTTCTCTCTTATTTATTAGCTGCGGTTTCTATCATTTTAGGGAAGGAATCAGCAGTGTGTCGTACTCCCATTACAATGAGTGGGGGAATTGCTTCCCTGCATTTCAGCATGCTCAAAGTTAAAAAGACTGTGAGACATGTATCCCAGCTGTTGGCTTACAAATCCCAGTAACTCGATTAGGGTCTTGCTGTCCCCATGTTCCCCAGCTGGATTCTCTCCAGTTAAGTGCAATGGCCAAGACCTTAGCAACTTTAAAAGGATGAGCTGTTTTGGGTGCATCCTTAGATGCTCAAGATTTGGGCTCTCAGTGTAGCATTTTGCTGTGGGGGTTTGAATATCTTCTTTATAAGTCCAGGAATCCTGAGAACCTAATAGCTCTTTAGCTGTCTTAAGTTTATTATTCAGACAATAAGTGTATTCTCATGTTATATATCTCCTTATTTTATAACTTAAGGCTGTGATTGTCACTCATGTTTTAAAGAGCTGGCAGAAAATGGATGGAAGCCAAATTTCTTAGACCTAAGTATTAAATAAAGCAGGGAGAAAGATTTCTCATGTTGTTTCTTCTACCTTTACCAGCTCCTGTTATTTTAAAAATGCCAACAATCTCCTAGCCTGTGCTGGGACCCTTGTGGGTAAACTTCACAATTTTATGCACTGAGCTGGACTTCTTAAAGCTATCTTGAGGAGACAGACAGGAAAAGTACGCAGTTCACTAGCAAGTTCCAGCAACCTCACTGAGGAGCTGAGTGATTTCCAGGGCTGTTGGATTCCAGGAATTGCAGGCAGGGCCAGCAAAGACAGTGCTAACCCTTTATATGTCATTTCAATAAATATTTAAAGAAGTGGACATGAATTTCGCCCTGTGTTTTATTCCTCGGGTTGGCTCCACCTTTCATCTCAGATAGCCTTTACCTAGGTGGAGGGAGGTAAGGGGGATACAGAACAGGACTGTTTTCCATTCTAATTTTAATCAACGCATCTTTTTTGGTTTGTTTGTTTTCATTTCTCCCCATGGAAAGGAGCCAGGGTGTTCTCTTTACAAAAGGAAGAGGAGATGATCAGAACCAACTGCTGTGGACCTGAGTGATATAAAAGTTTTCAGAACTACGCAGTTGTAATTTGAAATTACAAACCCTGAGTGTTCGGTGGCAGCTCTGAAGTCTTTCCCCTTAATTTTTACACTCTTTTTTTTATTTATTCAGAGGAAGGGTGTTACTTACAATGTTCCTTTGCTTTTCATCCTAAATGTTTTCTTCTCACTTTGGAATTTCTGAAGGAGCTATAGACTCCAATAACAGTGAGGTTTTTGAAAGCCATTCGGGTTGCTTTTTCAGGTCTTCATTATCAAGTTGTTCATTTTTCCTTGAAGCAACAAAAACGATAGGCAAGGAATTGGACCCTGGACCACCCTCCTCCTCCTCTTTATTGCAAGATACCAAGAGTACCAGCAAAGCCATTGTTTCCTTTGGTAGAGCAAAAGCTGAATTCCCTGGTCTTGAATCATGTCTCAAAGCTGGGTGAACAGCCAGTATTCCCTTAGAATGGGGGTCAAACTACCCCAGAGAGCTAGTAGACATTTCCAGGTGGCAGCAGCTGCAAACTGGACATGGAGACCAGCACTAAGGGAATGTAGCTAGTGTCATTTATGGAGGTGGTCCAACCTGCCCAGATCCCCATCCCCCCAGCTCCTTATTCTAATCGGAATTCCTTTGCTACTGGTGGGACAAATCCCATTAGCAGAGTTTTCTCTGGAAGAGAATGCACTTGACTAAAATTATGCATAACTCTGTGCCAAATTAGAAAAATGTGTGGAAGGGAAGAGCCTCCAGGAACCTTCAGCTCCCATCCAAGGTTTGGCCATGGCCGACTGACTTACCTACACCCTGTGGAGTCTCTAAAACCTGCTAAGATGCAGCAATGTAGCATCCAGTAAATGGTTCTTCCCAGGCATCTTAGACTAAAAATTATAATAATAACTAGCTTCTACATACTGTTTGTATGCTTGCAAAGATGTTGAGTGCTTACACATATTACCTCATTGGAAATTCATACCAACTCTAGAAGGTAGGTGTTGTTATTATCATCCCCCTTTTACAGATGAGGAAACTGAGGCAGAGGGCAGTTAAGTGGCTTGCCCAAGGTTACACAGCTAGTAAGGGCCTGAGGCCAAATTTAAAATCGACTTATGCAGACTTCAAGTCCAGCTCTCTCTCCACCAGACTACACAATACTGGCTCTCAGGTCAAAAACCTGGGTCCAAGTGATGACCTATGTGGCCTTTAGCAAATCATTTAACCTACCTCAGCCTCAGTTTCTTTAATATGAGAGGGGCAAACAAAATGGCCTCTGAGGTCCCTTCAGCTCTAGTTCATGAGCCTATCCCAAAACCCTGGAGGATTAGCAAAGCCTTGGCTTCCAAAGCCATAGCCTTGGGACTCTGTCTTCAGAAGCTACCTTTGGGGTATGCCTGCACATAGGTGATAAGAAATAGATGATTATCTTGCAAAGTGGAACTAAAAAAAGTGTCCAGATAAGAAGGAGTAGAGAAAAGGCAGCTACATAGTACAGTGGATAGAGCATGGGGCCTGAAGTCAGGAAGACTCCATCTTTCTGAATTCAAATCAGCCTTAGTCTCTTATTAGCTGCGTGACCTTGGGTAAGTCACTTATCCGTGTTTGTCTCAGTTTCCTCACCTGTAAAATGAGCTGGAGAAGGAAATGGCAAACCACTCCAGTATCTTTGCCTAGAAAACCCCGAATGGGGTCATGAAGATGCGTCCCCAAGGCTCCAGTCTACAAGCCATCTATAAGCTTCCATCTTGTTTATTTAAGGAGGGCTGGCTAACAGGTGCTCTTGGTCAATGAGAACAGACCAGTACTTCAGTCTCCCTGGGCAGGTGCGGGTGTAGGTGGAGGGAGACTGCTGGTTTACACACTTTTCATAGACTTTTTAAACTTCTGTTTACAACTCTACTAATAAAATGAGCCCAGGGCTGTGTGGGCAGGGCCTCAAATCTTAGCATGTTAAACATATTTTAATAACTCATTTAAAAATGCCCCTGAAGCCTATGGAAGATATACAATCACTACAGGAAATCCAATAGTTAGGTTTCTTTAGGATCCTCAGCTCCTGAGAAGTGAGGCCATGGATCACGGAGCTAAAAAGGACCTTGGGGGTCACATCTAAACCATCTCCCCCCTTCATTGTACAGGGGAGGATATAAGGCCCAGAGAGCAGTAGCTATTTACCCAAGGCCACACAGCGAGTTCTTGGCAGAGCCCCTTAAATAGAAAAGCATCTTGGGTGGGAAATGAAACATACTAAACATAGGACAGAAAGATCTGAACGCATTAATGAAGCATTGTAAATCAGAACTTTTCCAGAGGATTAGTCACAAATAGGAGTCAGTTATAACAATTACTTTAGGATCATGGATTTAGAGCTGTCAAGGACCACAGAAATCATCTAGTCTGGCCCCCTTTATTTACAGATGAGGGAAACTGAGGACCAGGGAAGATAAATGACTTGCCCAGGGTCACACAGGCTGTAAGCAGTTAAGCTAAATATTCCAATTTTAAATCTAGCACTCTTTCCAGGGTAGCTACCATGCGCCTTGTCATTGGTGAACAAGGTATATTATCATCGTCCAAAATTTTCCCATCATCTGAGGCAAAATGGTAGTCAAGGCAGTGGCGGTGATTTGACTTGCCTGGCATGTGATACAACCTGTCTCTTCCTCTCGGTATTTACTGCTCCAGTCAGGCTGGCTTGCCCGTCCTGTGGGTGGGAGTTGGTTGGCAGTTGGTAGGCATACTGGTGTTCTCTACACTGCTACTTCCATAAGTGATGGCTTTGAGGGCTGGGCTGGAAACAGGATCAGTGGTCAGGTGGGTGCTGCCAAAGTTTCTGTGCCTATCCAACTGTTAGTGACAGTTGGTCAGTAGCTGTTGCTGATGGTGATGAGTAAGGTAGATACTCTCTTCACAATGATTTCTCCCTTCAATGATGGCTATGGGGGCTGGGCTAGGTGTTTGGGGGGCACTGCTATCCTCAAAGTTCTTGGTTTCAGATGCAGATCCAAGTAGGCAGAATCAAGAGAACAATATAGACAATGATCATAGTCATGTAAAGGAAAAGAACACTATACAATATCAGAACCCAGATCAGTACAAAAAGCCAATCTTGAGACTGAAACACACTTCCCTCTTCTCAGTACAGAGGTGGTAGATTATAGGTACGGAAAGAGCCCTACACTGTCCATACATCGACAGACATCAATTGTTAGTTTTACGATCAATTGACATGAATTGTTAGTGTTGCCATCAAGTGTTAGTTTTGCCTAATAATAGTTCTTTGTTGAAAAGGAGGAGTTCCATGAACAATAGAATTATTGGAAAATGACAGCATCCATTCTTCTAAAAGCATCAATAAAACATTTTAAAAGAAATGTTAGTTGAGCAGCTGTGCCTTAAAATTAAGTCATATAATAAGGGGGTCATAAAGTCCTGAAGAAGAGATAAGGAAGCACATTCCTTCCCAGAGAAAGGAGATAGTCAATGCACCAGTAGTACTAGATTAGTGTATGTCTTGTCAGATAAGTTATTTAGAATGGATTTTTTTCTTTTATTCTTTTCTTTTGTTACAAGGGCAGGCTCAGTTGGTGGTGGGGATTGGGGAAAATGGATGACTGATATAAAGACAAAAGGCATCCACAAAACATTTTTTAAAAAATGAAAGAATGAAGACTCCTCTGGCAACCTAGTGAAACCTACAGATCCCTTCTATACCACCCCTCACATCAAGATTGGGGTTGAAATTGAACTGGAACATACAATGTGATGTGTAAGGAACAAAGATGAGCTTTGAAACAGTCCCTGCCCTCAGGGAATTTATATTCTACTGGGTGCTTAAACAATTTGGATACTCTCTCCTCATAGGAATCACAACCTTGCCATAAGCCTTAGAAGATACTCTTTTGAGTTATTATGGTCAAAATATATGCAAGTACTGATAAGCCTCTCCCCATTTATCCAGGCTGACCCACAGATGAAAGACGCACAGTCCTGGGCTGGCTCTTAGTCAAAGGCTTTCTAGTTGGAAAGGAACCTGGGATCTTCTGACATAGACACCTGAAATCCAGGGCCACCTCTGGAGCAATGAGACATCAGAGAAAGACCTAAGTGAAAGGCTATAACTTTTGATCCAACTTCATGGGCTTGGGGAAATCAGTCTCTTGGTACAACTTTGAAGAGGGATTAAATAGGGTCAAAAATCAATTTGGAGGGACAGCTAGGTGGCACAGTGGGTGGAGCATTGGCCCTGGAGTCAGGAGGATCTGAGTTCAAATCCAGCCTCGGACACATAACACTCATTAGCTGTGTGACTCTGGGCAAGTCACTTCACCCCAATTGCCACCCACCCCCACACACACACACACACACACACACACACACAAAATTAATTTGGACTCCCCTCCTTTGACCTATTGCCAAGGTCCTTTAAGTCTAAATGTCAGGGCTATAAACATAATTTTATCTTCTATTATGGCAATTGTATATTAGAATGCTCAAGAGACAGTATGGTACAATTGAAGCACAATGGTACAGCTGGAAGAGCCAAGGATGGAAAATCAAAAGATCATAGATTTATGGATAGAAGCCAAATGGTTTGAAGGCCATTTAGCTCAATCCCTTCATTTTAAAAATGAGGAAACTGAGGCCCAGAAAGGTTAAGTGACTTGTTCTAAGTCACACAGGTGGCAAGGACCTACTGTGTTAGGCCTAGGGGAATTGAAAACTTTAGAGTCATTCAACGCACATTTATTAGGCATCTACTGTATGCCAGAAACTCACTGTCCTAGATACTGGAGATACAGAAATAGAATATCCCTGACCTCAAGGAGATTACATTATACTGGAGGAAGGAACACAATCTTAGGGACATAGAATCAGACCTTTAAAAGGACCCTGGAGATCAACTCCTCCAAAAGCTTCGTTTTCCAGATAAGAACACTGAGACTGAGAAAATTAAAATGATGGCCCAAGGTAATGCAGATGAGTAAGCAGCAGAGCTGAGATCTGAACCCTGGTTCTTGAATCCAAACCCAGAATTCTTTCCACTGTATCATGTAGATGTACGTAAGTAAATACAAAATGTGTGTACAAATATAAAAAAAATATATAATTTGAAATATAAAATACATACAAAGTAAATACAAAATATTTTGAGGGTTGGCTGCCTTCATGGAGCTTCCAGTCTAAAAGGGAATAACATATAAACTAGATAACTATATTATGCAACATGGTATGGAGAGTGTGATGGAAAGGTGAGGGAGAAGGTTATTATCGATCAGGGACATAAATAATATCAATGCCCATTTACACAATGCTCTCCTCAAGATAATCCTCAGAGATAGGAAGTTCTACTATCATTATCCCCATTTTACAGATGAGAAAAGTTAGGCCAAGACAGGTTGGGTAATTTGCCCAGGAACACACATCTGATAAATGCCAGAGGCAAGACAGAAATCCAGGCCTTTTCAATGCAAAGATTAGTGTCCTTCGCTGGATATTCAATGCTTGCTTGTGTGGAATTACCTTCCATGACATCCCTCTCAAGTGGTAATCCAGAGTCCACCTGAAGGCCTCCAATCGGCTTCCTAAGGCAGCCCACGTGGTCTAATTAGGTGAGATAATTATAGAAGCCTGCACTCAAAGGGTCATGGGATTGTCTGTTTAAAGCTCAAACAAACCTGAGCAATCAGCAAGTCAAACTCACTTATCTTGTAGACGAGAAGACTGAAGTTCCAGGAAGATGATGTGACTGGCAAAAGTCAAACAGCTCAATAAATGTGTGAGGCAGGATCCAGAACCGGATCTCACTGTCTCTCTTTTCCCTCCAACACAGGATGAAAATGTCTCTCATTCATAAAGCACTTTAAGGCATGTAAACCACTTTCCTCACATTAACTTTATAACATAGATAACAAAAATCAAAAAGTCAACAAGCATTTATTAAATGTTTACTATGTGCCAAGTGGAGGCATGGCTCAGTGGATAGAGCACTGGGCCTGGAGTCAGGAAGACTTGAGTTCAAATTCAAACTCAGACATTTATTAGTTGTGTGACCCTAGGCAAGCTACTTAACCTCTGTTTGCATTTAATCCACTGAAGAAGGAAATGGCAAACCACTCCATTATCTTTGCCAGGAAAACCCCATGGACAGCATTGGCATGCCATGGTCCATGGGGTCAGAAGAATCAGACACAATTGAATGACTGAACAACAATAATTTGTCCAGCACTACTAAGCACTGGGAATGCAAGAAAAAAAAAATAGGCAAACATGGTCCCTACCCTCCAAGAGCTCATTTTATAATGGAGGAGGCAATGTGCAAATATCTTTCTATATAAGGCAAATTGAAGATAATCTAGAGGGAAGGCATTAGCATTCAGAAGTGAGAAAAGTCTTTTGCAAAAGATAGTATGTGAGATGAGCCTTGAAGGAAGCTAGAGAATTCAGGAAATAGAGATGAGGGTCAAGAGCAGTACAGAAGGTGAGAACAGTCAGTAAAAAAAAAACAAAAACAAAAAAAACAAAAACAAAACAAAACAAACAAACAACAACAACTAAAAAAAAAAAACCAAAAAACCACACCCTGTGTGAGGAACAGAAAGAGGGCCAATGTCACTGGACCACAGAGTGCTGGGCAGGGCATAAAATGTAAGAACCAAAAAGGTGAGGGGTGGGACAGGTTATGAAAAACTTTGAAAGCCAAACAGAAGATTTTATATTAGATCCCAATGGTAACAGGGAGACACTTAAGAGTTTATTAAGTTGGAAGGTGATGGGTTATGATCAGACCTGCTCTTCAGGAAGATCTATTTGACAGGTGAGTGGAGAGTGACCTAGAGACTTTGAAGCAAGGGGACTCTAGAAGGTTATTACAATAATCCAGGTATGAAGTAATGAGGGTCTGCCCCAGGGCTGTGGCAGCATCAGAGGAGAGAAAAGGTTATGTACAATAGATGTTGCAAAGGCAAAATCAATAGACCTTGACAACAGACTGAATATGGAAGGGGGATGTAAGAGAGTAAGAAAGCAAGGATGACACCTAAGATAGGAACCTGAGTGACTGGGAAGTTGATGGTACCCTTAACAGAAACAGGGAAATTAGGAAGAAAGGAGGAATTCGAATCAGTATGGGGTGGGGGTGGGGAGGTGGGCAGAGATAATGAGTTCGGTTTTGGACATTTGAATTGGACATCCAATTCTGAATGTCCAGGAGACAGTTGGAGATATAGAGTGAAGATTAGGAGAGAAGTTAGGGTTGGATAAATAAATCTGAGAATTATCTGTGTAGAGATGATCATTGGATCCTTGGAAGCTAATGAGACCACTAAGTGAAAGAAATAGACTAGAGGGAAAAAATAAGATAACCCAAGAGAGAGCTTTGGGTATTACCCACCATTAGCAGGTATAGTTTGGTGAAGACCCAGCAGAGGGGACTGAAAAGGAGGAGTAAATAAGGTAAGAGGAGAATCAAGGGAGTAGTATCACACACAAAAAGAGAGGGGAAAAGGGAGAGGGAAAAAGAGAGAGAAAAGACTGCCAAGGAGCAGAGGGTAATTAATGATGTTGAAAGCTGCTTTGAGGTAAAAAATAGGAAGACTGAGAAAAGGCCACTGGATTTAACAATAGGTGGTCATTGGCAACTTTGGAGAGAGCAATTTCAGTTGAATGATGAAATCAGAAACCAAACTAAAGAAAGTTTAGACTATAGTGAGAAAAAAGGAAGGGGAGATACCAATTGTAAATGGTCTTCTCAAGGAGTTAAACCACATAAGGAAGGAGAGATATGGAATAACAGCTAGTTGGGATGGATAGAATAAGTGAAGGTTTTTTAAAGATGGAGGAGATGTAGATCTATTTATAGACAACAAGGAAGCACCTAGTAGACAGGGAGGGATGGAAAATAAGTGAGAGAGTAGTAGCAGAGGTGATAGAAGGGACAATCTACTGAGAAGGACAGGATGGAATGCACGTAGAGGGATTTACCTTGGCAAAGAAGACTGCCTACCTCTCCATGTGAGTCAGAGTGATGGAGGAGAGAGTGGCAGGAGGCATTTAAATGATATGAAATGAAGAGAAGGAGGAAAGAACTCTTAGTAAATGGCCTCAATTTTTTCATTAAAATATGAGGCAAGGTTCTCTCTCACCTGTCAGTCTAGGGTCAAAGGAAGCCATGGGAGGTTGAATAAGAATGGAAAAATTAGGAGCACTGCAAAAGGACTGCCTTTGCAGCAGTGAAATTATATAATATAAATTTGTAGATAACCCAGTAAGCACAGATTCATGATTTAGCACAAGTGAATAGGAGCAAAGGCAATGGATGGTTGGAGTAATGCAAGTCTGGAGCTTGGCAAGGCATGATCCGTAATTGGATAAGGGGGAAAGGGAACTCAAGAGAAGAAGGCAGTATATAGTTGAAGCAGTTCAACAAGGAGTCAAGATGGGGAAAGTGGGAGAAAGCAAACAGCTAGCGCATCATTGATTGCCTGTGAAAGAACCAAGAGGTAGAACGATTGGAGGTCATGGTGAACACAATGCAGAGGGAAAGATGGAATGCTAACTATGATCACATAAAGAAAGTCAGGGTCACACAACTAGCAAGAATCAGAATTGTGATTTCAAATCTCTTGCAACTCCAAAGCCTGGACTCCTTCTACTGTAATTTTACTTACATGGAACCAAGTTTTGCATCTTTGTGACTTCCATCATTCAATCTTAGTTCTGCCTCCCCCAGGAAGAACAACAAATCAGGTCTCTCTTCCCTTTGGCCATTTAAAAAAAAATACATTTGAATGAAGCTACCTGAAATACCACTGATCTGAAATCTCTTGTTCCAAAGCCAACCATCTTCCATTGCCTTAAACAATCCTTACACATGGTTTCCCCATTCTACAAGTTCTATTAAGCCCTACAGTGAGTAGAGAGTGGTTTAGAGCAAGAACAAGGAGAGAGGGATGAACAGGTGTAGATTTGAAAAGGCCAAGTCTGGATTAGGTTATTCCTTAGCTCCCCTTGAGGTCTACTGTTCTAGGATCCTATCCCTGACTTTATCTTATAGGATCACAGATGTCCAGTCTGTCTCATTTTAAGTCACATTTTCCTTGATTCCCGATCCCCATGTGTACCTTTCTTCACCGTGTAACTTTATTTTTTATCCAAGAAAAGACAGTGTATATGTCAACAGATTGCAGTTTACTAAAAGAAATTTGACAGCTATGATTAATGATGTAAACTTTAAAGTTTCAAGTTTGGAAGAGATCACTGGCTTTTTCCAACTATAAAAAGTTTCCTCCTGCAGGCAGTTAAGGAAATGTGTTGCCTGAACCTCTTCTCTTGCTTTGATCTCTGCCCAAATATCATCCCAAGACCAAGCAAACTCTGGTCCTCTGCGCAGCTCTCAAAATATATGCTTTGCAGGCAATCTGAATAAGCCAACCACTAACCTTTTCCACATGATACCACTGTACAGTCTAATTACAAAGAATAAGAAGCCAGTCGGGTTTATTTTTCTGTGTCGTCTTTCTGTCCACACTGAAAGGTTTGATTTTTTCCTTCCAAGCTTTCTACCTCTCCACCCTTTTCTCTGTGTTTTATTTCTCCGCTTTACTCCTCTCCAACACTCCTCCCTGCTCCTTCAATTATTAGGGTCATAGAATATAGAGCTGGAAGGAGCCTCAGAGATCTTCTTATTCCAACCTCTTCATTTCACGTAAGAGGATATTGAGACCCAGAGAGTCATATTGAGCTTGGGTACCTCCTGACTCCTGCAACCAATGTGCTTTCTCCCTACCTCCTTCCTCTGTATGCTATTCAAATGTCTCACATATTGCACCAGTGACCAACTTTCAGGAAGTCAGTCTTAAAAATAGCATCACACTTGAACTTGAGTTTGTTTGAGAAACCACATGTGCCTTGAATTCAGGAATTTAAAAAAAAAACTTTTGACCTTACCACTCCATGACTATTCTTTTATTCTGGAAGAAATTTGATTCATTTTAAGCATTTCTTAAGCACCTACTGAGCATGATTCTGTGCTTGGTGCTAGGATACAAACCTCGTCTTTGGGGAGCTTATTGGGTAGATATAACACATACAGGAATAAGTAAATGTAAAGTAGATATAAAATAATTATGACAGACACGAAGAGAGATTTAACAACAGAAACAACACCAACCTTCTAATCTTGAAAAAAAAAGACTAAACCAAAATGTTTCTTTATAGGTGAGATGGTGAGACAGAGGGAGAGAGAGAGAGAGAGAGAGAGAGAGAGAGAGAGAGAAAGAGCTGGATCTTTATGTATATATAGAGGGGAAGAACATTAATGAAGCCCATCTATCTACATATATTGGTACAAACTATTCCATACAGCTGGACTGCACTTTCACTTTATACCTTTATACTTTATAAAATACTGAATTTCCTTCAAACCTCAACTCAAATGTCACATCCTACATGAAGCTTTCCCTGATTCTCCCATAAGCTGTTAGACCTTCCCCAAAGTTATCTTGTATTGATTTGATCTATATTTTATATATACCTATATATGTACATTGAGTGTAAGCTCCTCGAGTACAGAGTAGCTGCTTACCACTTCTTGAATGATTGACTCATTCCTTCATCAAATAAGACAGTGTGATGTAATGGAAAGACTGCTCAACCTCAGCCCCGCTAGTTATTCCACGTATGTTCTTTGGACAAGTCACTTGCTATCTCCAGGTCCCAGTTCCTTCATCTGCAAAATGGTTTGGGGGGATGGATCTCCACAGTCCTTTCCAGGGCAAACTCTGTGTTTCCAAGTTCAAGGTCTTCAAGCTCATGTCACATGAGGATTAAGTGTAAGAGCATGGAGTACTAATCATTTGTTGTTGTCATTATTTAGGAGTATCCAACTCTTCGTGACCCCATTTGAGGTTTTCTTGGCAAAGATACTGGAGTGGTTTGCCATTTCCTTCTCCAGCTCATTTAACAGATGAGGAAACTGAGACAAACAGGGTGAAGTGACTTGTCCAGGGTCACCCAGGTGACTCTATCCACTGCACCACCCAGTTGCCCAATGGAGCTCTCCAAAACAAGAATCAACTGCTACAACCTAGAGAAGTCTTCAAGTAACGTCAGATCCCCCATAACCAGAGTATGTGGCAGAAGAGTTCCTTATTCCATTATTGACTAGATTAGAAGACCCCTGTTGTCAATTTCAAGGCAGCTGGGAAGCACAGTGGATAGATTACTGGCCCTGGACTCACCTTCCTGAGTTCAAATCTGACTTCCAACAGTTACTGCCCATGTGACCCTGGGCAAGTCACTTAACCCTATTTGCCTCAGTATCTTTATCTGTAAAATGAGCTAGAAAACAAATGGCAAACCACTCCAGCATCTCTGCCAAGAAAACCCCAAATGGGGTCAACAGAGGAGGACACAACTGAAAACAACTGAATAACAATGAGGTCACTTTCAGCTCTGAGGTCCAATGGTTCTTCAGAAAACCCAGTTTAACAACGTATGGACTTGGGAAAGAATTCACTCAAGCTGAAAATTTGGCAAAAGAACACCTATGATAAAGAATTATATCCTGTAATATATTTTCCACACACTATTTTCCCAGAATATGGGATGACAAATACTACTTGATACATCCCAACAATTGCATTAAATAAACAGAATGTCTGGGGTTAGAGATAGTTTCAAGTCTCTCCAGTAAAAATCTTTATTCAAAGTAAACTAAGGAGCATTCACTTTTTAATTTTTAATCACTGATTAATAAATGAACCTTAATAAATGAATCATAAATATCATTGCTACCATGACTTTTTTTTGGTCTAGACCTATGTCATCACTATAGGGAGACCTCAAAGATGAAATGCCTTCTACTAATAGAGATGAACATGTATTCTCTAACTTAGATTCTTAATTTAGTTTCCTGGGACACTAAGAAGTTTCAGTGACTTATCCAAGATCACTCAGCCAGAACGTGTCAAAGGTGGCCCTTGAACTCATGTCTTTCTAGCATGGAAGAAGGCCCTTATAAACTTCTCTATGCTGCCTCTCATTGCTTCTAATAAAAATAATAAATAAATGCATTTACTCTTCATAATTCAATATTTAGAGTACCTGTGACTGTGAATATGGATATTTCCTTCCACAATGCAATGCCAACCACTCTATGCCTTAGTTCAGAGGTTGGCAAACTGCAGCTCTAAGAGCAATTCTGGCTTACTGCCTAGTTTTATAGAGTCCATTCTTACATTTAAAAATGTAAAACTATTCTTAGCTGGTTTTGGCCATATAAAAACAGGGTGGTAGTTTGCCAACTCCTGACTTAGTTGGAGGTCTTTATGAATTACTATGGATGAGAAATTCATCACCCTACAGCCAACCTGGTCATGACTTTCTCTCTATTTTCCCAAGAGGGTCTTCAGCCAGCCCCCATCCAGAGGTATATCCCCTAAAGAGGAAAGTCCTGAAACCTCGCAGTGTGGTAGAGCTTTCCAGACCTTGTGCTCTACTGTTATGTCCTTTGTGAACCCGGGTACCTCCACGGCACAAGGCCTCAGCTTCAGACGTGAGTGGAGGCTCCTTGTCCCATTCTCTAACACATCTATCAATCAATCAGCATTTATTAAGCATCTACTACGTGCTAAGAATTGTGCTAAAAGATGGGGATACAAATGCAAAGAGAAAACGAAATCATCTATACTCTCAAAGGGCTTGCAATAATGTAGGCCAGAAACAATGAGGACCTGGACTATGGCAGTGACCATTTGAGTGGAGAGAAGGGGTCAGATGTGAAGATATGTTAGAGGTAGGAATGACAAGCCTTGGCAACCATTTGGAAATATGAAGTGAGGAGAGGGGCAGTGACAGTTTGGAGATGATGTTGAGGTTGTCAAGGTGGGGGCCCAGAAGAATGGTGGTATCTCCAATAAAATGGATATTGGGAAGAAGAACAGGTGGTGGGGAGAGATAATTAGTTCAGTTTCAGACACATTGAGTTGAGATGTCTCTGGAAATTCCAATTTGAATGGCCAATAAGTACTTAGTAATCAGGAATGGAAGATTAAGTGAGAAATTGTGACTCAGTATTTGGATCTGGGTTTCATCTGCATAGAGATGATAATTAATTAAACCCATGAGAACTGATGAGGTCAGCAAAAGAGAGTGTGAAAAAAGAAGAAATAGGATCTAGAACAGAGCCTTAGGGAACACCAAAAGTTAGAAGGAATAGATGATGAGGCAGCAAAGAAAATGAGATAGAGTGGTTGGACAAGCCAGGTAGAGTGGTAGGAGAGCCAGGAAAGAATGTTACAAGAATAATGTTACAAAAATAGTGTCACAAAATCCATTAAGGAGCATTGAGAAAGAAATGTTGGTCAACAGTGTCAAATGAAGCATATATGCCAAGATGAAAGAGAACTGAGAAAAAGATATCAGAAATTAATAAATCATTGGAAACTTTGGAGAAAGCAGTTTTAATTGAGTGATGAGGCTTAAAACTAGATTACAAAGGATTGAGGAGTGAGAGGGAGTTTGTATTTTCCTGCAACATCACTGCATAGGATGGCTAATGGGTATAAAAAAATTAATCCCCTGGCACTGTTTTTTTCTTTAGTTAACATGTTGAATTAATGTTGAGACAATTTAACTTTCATCTTTTCCAACAGATTGTCTCAATTCATTTCGAAACTAAAAGTCAGCTTTTGGTAACCAATGGGAATAATAATAAAATTGAACAATTTAAAAACAATGTTTTTAATAGATAACATCATATCAAATGCTCAGTCTCCAAACTATATGAATAGAAAAGCTTTCAGAACAAGAGACCTAACGGAAAAAATCAAAACTATGGGAAAATAGCATGATCGTTCCTGTTATCTGCTTCTAGAGTTGTCCCAAAGATGTTTTCAGTAAGTGTACAGAAGCTTTTGTAATGTACAGAGCTTTTGTAATACTTTCATTCAATCATAAAAAGCAGTTCTTTTATCCACTTGTGTAATAATCTTCCAAATGCTAAATATGAAGAAGAGTAGGAAAATAACTTGTCTATTATTGGTTCTGAGATTTATTTTTTAAAAAAGATGAGGTTAGTAATAACAACAATTTTTATATAATGTAGTACTTTATAGTTTCCAAAGCATTTTCCTTACCCTGACCCGCCCAAGGAGGCAGTATAGGTAGCTGTTCTTCTCTTTATCATACAGATGAGGAAAAGGTGCTTCCTAGTAATGAAAATCCATTGATTATCCAGAGATAATCTAAAGCAACAGATATCCAAAAAATTAATGGAATACATTCTTCCAGTGACACAGAATGACTGTGAGTCATGAGATATCACACACTCAAAAAAACTGAATTTAGGCATTGCCCAAAAGGTGAAAGAAAATCATGAAAGATGTGAAAAGGTTGCGACACATTTATGTAGAAAAAAAATAGTATCAAAGATGGCATCAAAGAAATGTATTACAAGAAGAGAATATGAACTGGCCACCATATAGTCAGAGGGAAACACAACCAATGGACAGTCCAAATGCTCCATTCGCACACAGCCCAAAGATATGAGAACCAAGGAAACCTCAAATATGGTGACTTGAACGTCTATAGTGAAATTATGGGAGATTGTGGACAAATGTTGAGAGGAATGGATAGCCATAGATAGACGGAGATGTACAGTTTTGGAGGGAATACTCACATTTTTGTGATCACAGCTCCACTGACATATTGGAGTCAGGGAGGAAGATCAGGGAGGAGAGGAGATGATGTGTATCATATCTGCCTTTCTAATGCTACCTTGATTAAATTAGTTATACAATGTGATTGTGGTTCTGCTTAGCCTAAGAAGCCTAGAGAGGAACATGGCCCTATATCCTTGGGTGAAGGTCATAGGAAAAAATACACCAAGAATGGCTGGAGAGGCGTCCCTTTGAAGGCTGCCCTGGGCTAAATTTTTCACAGTTCTTTGTCAATATTTTCACAGTTATTTGTCTATTTCATCTGTTTCATACTTTTCTTTCCAGTAATAATTCTAGTCTATACAGATATATATATAGAGAGAGAGACTGTTTACCAGAAGTAATGATCTTGAATATGAATCCTTTTCATTTGCATTCAGGCTCTTTCATAAAGGCCTGACCACAAGCTAATTTGGAAGAATAAATTCAGCTATTTGGGGCCTGGGAGGAAAAGAAGGTACTTTATATCAACTTTTTTTTCCCTACAAAAACAGCTGAACAGATTTTCCTAAACCTTTCCCAAAAGTTTCATGTTTGAGTTGAGATCAGCCATGGAAAGACTCACCCTAAAGACAGAATTTGGAGACAGTTATTAATGGCAAAAATAAAAAAAAAATAAACTGAAAATTGGAATAGAAGTACATAGGGAAATGTGAATTATGATTTGCATCCTCTCCCAATTCCTTTTTAAAAAAAAATAGCAAGATTGACTAAAAGTCCAAGCTTCTAATAGAAGGCATCCCTTAGTATAATATAAATAGCTCTTTTTTCCCTTTAATACAGACTATTAAAGCTGGAAGTCACCTCATCTCATCTGTGCCTCAGTTTCCTCATTTGGCAAAATGAAATGGTTGGACTACAGGAGCTTTAAGGTCCCTTCCAACTATGACCATGGAACAGAGGATAAAACACAGAATGTTTAAACTGGAAGGACACCAGGCATCATCCTGTCTAGTGCCTTCATTTTACAGGCAAGAAAAACAAGGCCCAAAAGGGGGAAATCACCTTCTCAACGTCATACTGAGTCTGTAGCAGAGCCAGGCCTGTAGCCAAGGCCTCCTGACTTCCAAGCCAGTTCATTTTCTATTCGCTCCCCATCATAGTATGAAGTCAAGCTACAAAGAAAATTAGTAATGGGCTTTAGACATCAAGAGATCCTTCATAAAATTATTTATAGAATTTTACAAAGTTAACTACAAGTGGCTCGACAATTTCTATTTTTCTTTGTTCAGTAATCATTCTTTTGAGTTGGTTATTATTATAAGTTCCTATTTGTCCTTGTTCTCCAATCCCCCATCCATCCTCCCCACAAATGACCAATTCAACAATGACAAATCACAACAACAGCTCTTCCCATGCATGATACTGGCCATGTCATTCTCCTCTTCAAAAATTTTCAATGGCTCTCCATTGTTTACAACATAAAATACTATTCAAGGCCCTCCACAAACGGATGGTCATCTACTTTCCCCTCCTTATTTAATATTACCTTCATTCATGCCCTCTATAATTAGACAAATAGTTATTCTATGATATCACCCTGACCTTTCCATGCATTTATGAAAGCCATTGCTCATGCCTGGGACACAATCCCTCTATACCTCCATTCCTTCCAGACTCACCTCAAATGCTTTCTACTATATGAAGCTTTTTTCCTGCTCTCTCTAACTGAAAATGCTTCTTTCTTTGCAAAAATTTTATTGTACTTTTTCTGGACCTCTTCTTTGCACTTATAAATCATCCCT
>NW_020949548.1:2603980-2637680 GCF_900497805.2 Vombatus ursinus | reverse complement strand
TTTAGGGGTTTCTTAGCAAAGATACTAAAACAGTGTTCCATTTCCTTCCCTGGAGTTGCTGATTACTTACAGCTAACAATGGGCAGAACATACCCAGAAGGAGGGCTTGAACTTATAGCAGTCTGAAAAAGACATCCAACCTCTCCTGAAGGAGAGCCTGGATATTGGAGAGTGAATTCAGAGACTACTTGGTACATAAACACTACACTGTCATAGGTTTGCAGTATCACAGGCTTAAAGTTGAGAAGGATCTTACAGGTTGTCTCTTCTGATTCTCCTATTTTATATGTGACAGACTTGAGAGCTGAGGAAGTTCACACAGATGATGAGTATCAAAGGTAAGATTTGAACCCAAGGCTTCTGACTCCATAACCAGTGTTCTATCCACTATACCACATAGTCTCATGCTTCCATAGTCTGCATTGGCTTTTTAAAAAAAATAATTTATTTTTAGTTTTCAACATTCACTTCCATAAGATTTTGAGATCCAAATTCTCTCCCCATCTTTCCCCTCCTCCACCCCAGGATGGCGTGCAATTTGATATAGGCTCTACATGTACATTTATATTGAACCTATTTCCTCTGCATTGGATTTTAAAGCTGGAATGAACTTTGAGGTCATCTACTCCAATGCCCTCCATTTGTGGATGAGGATGCCAAGTCTCAGACAAGTTAAATGACTTGCCCAAAGTCACACAGATAGTAAGGGGCTACGCTGGAGTTCACGCTCATTTGGAATTCACTCCAAATCCACACTCTTCCCCGCTTCCTGCACTGTCTCTCTAACATGCCCCTAATATTCCAAAATATCACAGCTCCTTGAAAACACAGCCTTTCTATGACACTTTCTTCCCTTGCTTTCACTGGACAACACTGGATAGACGTTATCTAAGGCATTCCACAGATTCTTGTCAAATGGAATCAAGCTGAATTCTCCAACATTTGACTCAGTAACAATGGTGAGAATAAACAGTTTTCTCACCATTTAGAAACTTGTGAATCCAAGGTCATGTTCCCAAACCGCAGGCAGATAAGATTTCAATAACTCTTTCTTTAAACATCCCATGGACAAAGTGTGGATAACAACCACGTTATTAGAAATCCTGGCAAGAAGCTTCCAGGAGCACCGTGTGTCAGAGCAGCATCTTGGGCTATTGAAGTGCTTACATCACCAAGAAAGGCTGTAATTGAAAACAAACATAAACTCAAGACATCTCATGAACAGAGAGCCAAGAATCCACATCGGGGTTTGGTCTTCATTATCCAGTATGGGTCTCACTGAAGGGACATTCCTCTCCAGGCTGCTCTCCTGACTGTCTGGACCATTCTCTACCACACCACAGCAACCTTTCTGCCATGAAAGTTCTCTCTGCCCTTAGGGCCCCTTCCTCTGATCCAGACCAGCCATCTTTACTCCTGTATCCCTCTCTCAGCTCCACTCCTGAGTCTCTAGACTTCTTTCTCCACCATGTGCCCATGGTAAGTCCCTTGCCCTCCCTCTCTTTTTCAGCTTCCATCTATGTGTTATCTTCCCCTACTAGAATATAAGTTCCTTGAGGATGGGAACTATAATGTGTTTTACTTGTTTTTGTTTTCCCAAGACTATGCCTAGTAGATGTTTTGTTATTCAGTCATTTTTTCAGTCATATCTGATTCTTCCTGACCTCATTTGGTGTTTTCTTGGCAATGATACTGGAGTGATTTGCCATTTCCTTCTCCAGCTTATTTTATAGATGAGGACCTGAGGCAAACAGGGCTAAGTGACTTGACCAGGGTCACACAACTAGTAAGTGTCTAAGGCCAGATTTGAACTCACAAAAAAGGAATCTTTCCAACTCCAGGCCACTGCACCACCTCTGCCTAGTATATGGTAGGTGCTTAATAAATGCTTATTGACTTGACAATAAAGAATGTTATGGCTTGCTGCCCCCTGCTCCCAAACACGTACTCCCTTTTCCAGGATAAGAAAATCTGTTCTCTGATAACACTGTAAGTGCTTCATCTTGATTTAAGGATAATAGGATAATGGATTTGAGAAAAAAGGGACTTAAGAAGGATAGCTAGGTGTCACACAGAACTTAGAGCCAGGAGGATCTGAGTTCAAATCCTATCTTAGCCACTTGTTAACTGTATAAGACTAGCCAAGTCACATCAATACTTTTAGACTCACCTGTACAATGGGGATAATAGCACGTACCTCCATGGGGCTATTGTAGGTATCAAATTAGATAGTATATGTATTTTGCAAACTGTAAAGCACTTGAAAAAATAATGATGATGATGATGATAGATGACATTTAAATAGTGTTGACTATGTGCCAGGCATTGTGCTAAGCACTTTACAATGATCTCATTTGATATTCACAATAATTAAGGGAGGTAGATGCTATTATTAATCCGATTTTATATAGAGAAGGAAACTGAGGTAGACAGTGGTTAAATGATTTGCCCCGATTCACTCAGCTAGTAAGTGTGTGAAGCCAGATTTTAACTCGGCTCTTCCTACTCCAGGTTTGACATTCCATAAATACACAATGTTAGCCATTAAATATTTTTATTACCTCAAAAGCCACCTGGATACTGAAGTGGGGACTTCAGTCATCTTCCTGGTTGTGTCACCTCCACTATGGCCATCATCCCCCCTGGAACCTTGGACTCTGCCCTAGAATTGTCCTGGGTACTTCCAGATGAGCATTCCCCTCATCTTATCTGGAACCAGCCCTCCACACTCATTCCTAGCTATCTCCAAATTGGGCCACAACAGGTACCCCACCTCGCCCCCCTCTGCTTTTATTTATTGTATTCCCTTATTAGATCCTAAGCAATTAGAGGCCAAGAATTGTCTTGCTTGCATGTCCCATACTCAGATTCCCAGTATTTAACACTGGGTATGGCACATAGTAAGTGCTTGGTAAATGCTTTCTCTGAAAGACCGTGGTATGGGGTCAAGGGTGTGTGATCAGCAAGTTATAGGTGGAGAGAGGTTTAATCCAGTGATGTGCTAGTAAATGTTTAACAACCAGCTTTCAAATATGTATATGTATGTGTGTGTATATATGCATATGTATGCATACATATATGTATATATTGAAGACAAATTTTTAAGTTTAATCTGCATGATCAACATTTCTCCATCCCTTTCTTAAGTCTAGACCAGTGTGGTCAAACTAAAATTGAAACAGACTGCTAAATCATATATAAGGATTACTACTGCCACATATTTCCTCAGAAAGCCACATATTCATATTACCTATTGTTTCATGAGTCATGATTCACTCTGGAGCACTGTGACCAACTGTGGTCTTTGACATCTCTGGTCTAGACAATCCAATATATTTGTATCATTTGCCATTCCCAAGGCACAAATGCTCATGCTAAAAATTTAACAATTGACTCTCATGGGCCAGTTAAAGCTGGCTCCAGCACATCCCTATCTGCGTTGCACATTCTACCCTCCCCACAATAGACACTTTGGAACAGGGGTAGTTGTCTCCAACATAACCGTATCTACCACTCATCCATTATCTGCTGCCCACCTTTTCTATGTAAGCTCTCAATCTCCTTTCTTCTCCTGGGTAAGCTTCTCAATGCACCACACCTCAGACCCCCTCATTATCACTGATTGTCTCTGTTCATTTCTACCTCTGGTCATTTCTACCTCCAAAGCCATTCCCTTCCCTCCACTCACACAGCCACCGACATCAGTCAGGCCCTTTCATTGATTGTCTGTGTTATTACAATAGTCTTCTAGTTTTCCTCCTCACCTTGAGGAAAACTGCAGTCTCTCCTCTGCACACCCTCCAAAATGATTTTCCTAAGGCACGGATCTCACCAGGCACTTCCCTGTTCAATCTCTAGTGGCTTCCTCTTAAAATTCGTACTCTATTGTGTGACATATAATTCCCCACACACCCTGGTCTCAATTCAGCTTTTCAGCCTTATATACTATCCCCCTTTCCACACCCTGTTGTCCAGACCAACTGAGCATTTCTCTATTTCTCACACTAATATAAAAACACAAATAAAATATCCAAATATGAATAGGAAATTAGGGTATGATGCCATTCATTAAGCAGAACCAGGTGAAGAAAGTGGAATGAATTTATAGTGAAAACATCCTGCCCAATTGGAATCAGAGACAACTCCTTGATGATTATGCCTTTATGTATGGCAGATTTTGTGGTTCAGTTTTTTCAGTTATGTCCAACTCTTTCTAACCCTTTTGGGTTTTCCTGGCAAAGATACTGGAGTGGTTTGCCATTTCCTTCTTCAGCCCATTTTACAGATGAGGAAACTGAGGCAAATAGGATTAAGCGACTTGCCCAGGTCACACAGCTAGTAAGTGTCTAAGGTCAGAGTTTGAACTCAGGAGGATTAGTAGCTGCCCTACATATGGTGGATATATACACACAAAGATGACACCAACTGAAAAGCTATTATGTTTGCTCACTCTTGCAACCTATTATTAGACATTTGTGTATATTTCAATAAAAAGTATCTGAGCTCACTCTACTGATCAAATTGGCTAAGTCATTATTAATTAATAATTATTCTTTTTGAGTCCACCCTATCCCCTAGGACCAAAACAGGAATTTTTCTTCAAAAATAATGAATCATATTTAATCATATTGTTTCCAACTAAAATATTATTAATGATATTTAAGCAAGAAAGAAAAAAGTCTTTTGTAACAAGAAATGAGATTTTAAAACATTTGAATCTCACTCATCTTTTCCTCATCCTTTTAAAAATTCCACTTTTTGTTTATATTTTATATTTAGTATATTATGTATCGAGGCTCTCTCCCGCTTATAGCATGGAGGTACCATTGTGTGGCTTGAAAGGTGACAGAACAGACATTTCTAGCCTCTTCTTCCCCACCCTTCTCCAAGGGAGACTTCATTTCCTGCCAGGAATGGAAGCCAATGATTAGGGCTAGAAGCTTAGCCACTCTGCTCTCCTCAGAGAGAGAGTGTACCAAGGTTAGAATTATATCTATCCAATCCCTTAAATATGATTAGTCTAGGGGATGTGGTTTTTAGGTTCAAGATCAACTTCTGATTGCTAGTCATTTATGGGGAGAGGATCCTCAAGCTCTCTACCCAAGGCTAGACTCCCTTCCCAGAAAATACCAGTTCCACAATGAACACAGAGAAGGTAGCAAAGAAATTCCTTTATCCTGGTTCATAGCAAAGCACAAATCATAACAAGCCTGCCTGGGAGAATATACACTATATACAGAGTGAAGAAACTGTCTGATTGGGAATTGTCTCTTGGCTGAGCCAAGTTACCTCATTCCCAATCTCGTCCCAAGGGAAATTCCCCAAAATCTCTAATGTAGCCAGAGAGAGGGATATGATGAAAACTGCCACCTCCTCTCGCGTCAGCTTCTTCCTGGTTTTGTTTTCCTTTGACAGTCTGTAGTGAGATGGGCACCGTCCATCTTCTCTCTGGAAGCCAGAAGCACCCGAAGTGACTGCCAAAGAGACCTGAAGAGACTCAAACAATTGGAGTTCTCTCCTCTCCTACTACCACCAGCTCTGTCCCACCCCTTATTCAGTAATAGGGTATCGATCTCCACCAATGAAGAGAGAGTCTCATACCAACAGGCTTTGGAGTTCAGATTACATTCTGCACATGTATGCAATTTATAAATGCATATGTGTATGATATTTGTATATATATTTCTTTATATAATATTATATCCACACACATGGGTGTGTTCAAAAACTTTTACTGCTATGTATGCATCAAAAAATTTGGAGAACACTGATCCAATTTCCTCATTTTACATTTGAGAAAACAGACCAGTCACATTTGGCTGTTAAACAGAAATCTGATCAGACATCACATCGTATTTATACAGAAACAATCCCCCTTAACCATACTTTCTTATTTACGATGTATTTTTGAGGAAAGAAGCAAAAGAAAATACACCTCAAATTACAAGGACAAAAATGTTGCCAAAATGTCCATATATACATTGTGGCACAGTAGACAGTCTTGCAGTCAGGATCCTTAAGAACTGATTTCAAGGCCTGGGCAGGAAGGCCTGTCCTTACTCTGCATATGAAAAACTGTCTCTGAGAGGGGAAGATGCCCAAGATCATACATCTTGGACCCAGATGAGCCGGGACTAAAACAGAAGCATTCTGACTCCTAGTCCAGGGAAGATGCTGACTTTCAATTCCTGAACTGAATTCCCCCAGTCATGCATAGCCACATATAGTCCAATAAAAAGTGCATTACCTATTCAGTCAGAAGACCCAGATTCAAATCCTGCTTCTGATGTTTAATACCTGTGTGATCTTGGACAAGTCATTTAACTCCCCTGGTCCTAAATTTCCTCATTTGTAAAACGTTAAAGTAGGACTGGATGAATTTTGAGATCCCTTCAAGCTCAAAATCAATGATCTCATGGCATTCTATGTTTTGTATTTTTCTGTCTCCACATATTTTTATGATTCTTCTCTCACTTCTTAATTAATGAATAATCAAAAATCATTTATCAAGTGCCTATTATATGTCAGGCATTGATGGAGAAAGGAAAGGAGGGAAGGAAGGGAGAAAGGGAAGAATAGAGAGAAAGAGGGAGGTACCCAGGCCTTAGTTTGAAATTCAGAAAGTCAAGACCAGGGGTAACTGATATTAACAGAAAGTAGCCCTAGCCCTCTAAGACTTTATTCCTATTGCTGTAGACATGCTTCCTTCAATCACCATTTTCCTAACCTCATACTTTATTAATTTGCTACCTTTAATCTGCTGCAGCTGTGTTAGAACTTGGACTTGGAACTAGGAAGACCTGAATTCAAATCCAGTCTCAGATACTTACTAGCTGTGTGATCCTGGCCAAATTACCTAACCTCTGTCTGCCTCGATGTCCTCATCTATAAAATGGAGATAATAAAAGTGCCTACCTCTGAGCATTGTTATAAGAATGAAATAAGATATGTATAATGAGTTTCAAAAACCTTAAAAGACTAAATAGTGTTATGGTAATAATAATAATAATTACTTTTTGGAACTGTGTATAACATAAAAATAAAAAGGCTTCCTAGATTAGGTGTGTGAGTTTTAGTACAGACACCATTTTGGATGCTCAAAAGCCTATTCTTTTTTTTCTGATTTTTATCCATGTTCTGTACAGGGAAGTTACTGCCTAGGAGACATCTGGATAAATGAGGAAATGCATGGATAAAGTTTGGGAGCTTTCCCTGAGACTTCTCTCTCTTAATAGGGAAATTTGGTTACTACCTTTTATTGTCCTGGAATCTAGGGAAGAAAATGATAACTCCAGTGGAAATTTCCCCAGAACAGCATTTTTTTTGGTAAAAACTTCTATTAAAATAGGGATGATAAATTGGAGTTACAATGCTGTTATATAAAAGACAGGATTTTCCTGAAAACAAGAAGCTTCAAGTTTTTTGTGGATTTGTGTTAATTCGATTCCTTTAGACCTCAGCCAACTTCGGCAGTCACTTGGCCCTTGCTCTATCAAGAGACTTGACATGTTTGTAAAAATCCGATTTGGAAATAAGGAGGTACAGGTGGACGTTTGGGGGAAACAACCCATCAGGTCCATCTTAGAACATCAGGCGTTTTTAGAACATTGGATCCTGAGCATTGTGTAGTTACGTAAAATAGAATCACTACAACCAGACAATCTTTTTCTGCAAATCTGTGTCAGATTCCTTTCCTAATTGCATTGAATGATGAGAAAAGTGAGCTGGCTGATTTCTCAAAATGGAGATACAGGTTTCTAGTCTAATAGTCTCACAGCCAAATAAAGCCAAGCTAAACACTTAATTTAAAGGGAAAAGAACACAGATGCAAGGTGATAAACCTGTCTTTAGCAACAAGCAGCATTACTGACGTACGTTTTTCAGCCCACTTGCAAATAGCCACCACATTATTACTACCCCATATCAAAACATGTAAGTTGACCTATTAAATGTTTTCACCCCACAAGATGAAGAACTCCATAAGGATGGAGACCATGTTTTTCTTCATTGTCTTATCTCACCCCATGCTTCAAGTAGTATTCTGTGCATAGTAAGCTTTTCACAAATATTTGTGGAAGTTGAAATTTTAAATATTATAAATCTTTAAAGTTGGGGTTGTTTGGTTAACCTAATCTTCAAGGCATGGTCTTTGAAAGTCTCTTTCCCCTCCTCACACCTTCTCCTATATATGTATATATGCACTTTTTTTTTTTACAATAACAATCTAAAAAATGGATTAAAATAGGACTTTTTGAAGAAAAGGATTTTGAGGGGGAATATAAGGGAAGAAGAAGGGGTAGCTATTTTGGAACAGAAAGATGCTGCCATACTTTAACGTGATCACATCGGTGTAATGATGAGTTCTGTTTGGGGCATACTGGGTTTAAGATGCCTGCATAAGAGATGTAGTTGAAGGTATATAGGAGTAGGCAGGTGGTTATGAAGGACCAGCACTCAGAGGAGAGACAAGGGATGGATTTATGGATCTAGGAATCACCAGCTTAGGAATGATCAGTAGACTCACGAGAACTGAGATGACCAAAAGAAAGAAGAAATGAGAGCCCAGGATACAACCTTGGAGTATACCTGCATATAGGTGATAAGAAATAGATGATTATCTAGCAAAGTAGAACTAAAAAAGTGTCCAGATAAGAAAGAGTAGAGAAAAGGCAGCTACATAGTGCAGTGGACAGAGCATGGGGCCTGAAGTCAGGAAGACTCCATCTTTCTGAATTCAAATCAGCCTTAATCTCTTACTAGCTGTGTGACCTTGGGTAAGTCACTTAACCATGTTTGCCTCAGTTTCCTCACCTGTAAAATGAGCTGGAGAAGGAAATGGCAAACCACTCCAGTATCTTTGCCAAGAAAACCCCAAATGGGGTCATGAAGAGTCAGACACGACTGAAAAACAGAGGAACAACAACAGTCAAAAATAACAGTGATGAAAAGTCAGGAAGCACAGAGTAACTAGGAGCAAAGTGTAATCAAGAGTATCAAATGTTATAAAAGACTTCTTTAAATATAAAATGATGTAAGACTGAGGGTCAGGAAAGAACATAAGACTGGATACATAGATCTGGGAATCCTCTGTATAGAAATGAAAAATTTAACTTGAGGAAGTTAATGATTTCACCAAGTGAGAGAGAACAGGGAAAAAAGAGTAGAGGACCCAGGACAGAGCTTGGCGGGTACCCAGAGGTCATGGTCATGGCTTGAAGACACAGCAAAGGAGACTGAGAAGAGAGAGTCAAACAGGTAGAAGGACAACTGAGAGAACAGAAGATAGGTAGTCAGTAATGTCAAATGCTACAGAGAGATTAAGAAGGAAGACATTTTAAAATTTTCAATGTATTTAATTTTTAATTTGTGGAATAAAACAAGCATTTCTATAACACATAACATAATAAAAAAGATGATTGCACATGAAATTAAGTCTATTATGTACAACTTGTTATTTCTTTTAAATATATAATAAAGTTATTGTGTAAATATGTAATATTTATTGTTGTATATTATATAGTAATTGACTATATAATAAAGGTATATGAATATATATTTCTTATATGACATATACACTGTAACTAAATATATAATAAAGTTATCGTGTAAATACAAAGGGTTAGAAGATAGTGAGGAAGCAGAGGCATATACTATAGATTCCCTTCTCAAGAGGTTGAATTGGAAGGAGAGACAATAACTAACAGTCTGGGGGCAGAGCCAAGATGGCGGAGGGAAAGCAGTGACTTGCTTGAGCTCTCCCCCAAACCCCTCCAAATACCTGTAAAAAATGACTCTAAACAACTTCTAAAGCAGCAGAACCCACAAAAGGGCAGAGTGAAACAAATTTCCAGCCCAAGACAACATGGATGGTTGCTCAGAAAGGTATATCACGCCAGGCAGGGAGAGGAGCGCAGTTCAGCATGGGTGTGCAGGCAAAACAGGCCTCAAAGAATCTGGAGCAGGCCTCAGAGGACTGAATCATGGGCAGCTGTGGCAGTTTCCAGACTTCTCAGCCCAGGAATGCCAAAGACAACTTAGAAGGTCAGAAAGAAAAGTCTGTGTCTGCGGTGAGAGAGAGAAGCCCTGGGGCAGTGGCTGCTTCCTGAGCTTGTGGCCCACAGACTGAGGGGGAATTAGGTGGCTGATCAGAGGGGGAATTGCAGGGATCTCTCCGCTGGTGCAGAATTCTCTTGCTTTGCCCGTGCTTGGATCTGGGTCACAGTTCTGGGTGGCAGTCCTGGGGCAAGGAGGAGTGCTGGCGTGGTGGAGCTTGTAGTGGCTGTGGAGAGGGAATCCCCCTCACAGTTCCAAGACAGAAAAGAGTGCTTGTGGTCACTCATAGACCAGAGCACAGGCCAGGAAAGGAGTAAACAATGAAAGAATCCACTGATCACCTCCTGAAAGAGATCCCCAAAGGAAAACTCCTGGGAATATTGTAGCCAAATTCCAGAGTTCCCAGGTCAAGGAGAAAATGTTACAAACAGCCAGAAAGAAACAATTCAAGTATTGCAGAAACACAATCAGGATAACACAAGATTTAGCAGCTTCTACATTAAGGGACCACAGGGCTTGGAATATGATATTCCGGAGGGCAAAGGAGATAGGATTACAACCAAGAGTCACCTACCCAGCAAAACTAAGTATAATCCTTCAGGGGAAAAAATGGTCATTCAGTGAAATAGGGGACTTTCAAGCATTCTTGATGAAAAGACCAGAGCTGAATAGAATATTTGACTTTCAAATACAAGACTCAAGTGAAACATGAAGAGGTAAACAAGAAAGAGAAATCTTAAGAGACTTAATAAAGTTGAATTGTTTACATTCCTGCATGGCAAGATGATATTTGTAACTCGTGAGTCCTTTGTCAGTATTAGGCTAGGGGGAGGGAAAAAAATTACATGCATGTGTATATATATATATGTATATAGACAGACAGACAGACAGACAGACAGACAGACAGATAGATAGATAGATAGATAGATAGATAGATAGATAGATAGATTAGATAGATAGATAGATAGATAGATAGAGGGCACAGGGTGAGTTGAAGATGAATGGGGTGATACCTGGAAAATAAAATTAAGAGGTGAGAGAGGATTATACTGGGAGAAGGAGAAAGGGAGAAGTAGAATGAGGTAAAATATCTCACATAAAACAGACAAGAAAAGGTTTTTTACAGTGGAGGGGAAATGGGGGAAGGTGAGAGGGAATGAGTGAATCTTATTCTTATAAGATTTAGCTTAAGGAGGGAATAACATACACAATTGAGTATGGAAATCTATCTTACCCTACAGGAAAATAAGGGGGAAAGAGGACAAGAGAGCAGGGGGATGATAGAGGGGAGGGCAGATTGGGGGAGGGGATAATCAGAAGCAAATACTTCTGAGGAAGGACAGGGTCAAAAGAGAGAATAGAATAAATGGGGGGCGGGATAGGATGAAGGAAAATATACTTAGTTTTTCACAACAAAAATAAATCATTTTCACATGTAACTGGGAAATAAGATATACAGGAAATGGGGTATAGAAATCTATCCTGCCCTACTGGAAAATAGAAGGGGAAGGGGATAAGAGAAGGGGGGGAGAGATAGAAGGGAGAGCAGATTTAGGAGAAGGGGTACTCATAATGCATGCCATCTTGGGGTGGGGGGAGGGACAAGATGGGGAGAAAATTTGGAACTCAAAATCTTGTGGAAGTGAATGTTGAAAACTAACAATAAATTAATTTATAATAAAAATTTTTTTAAAAAGACAATAACTAACTGTCATGGTAGGTTGTTGCTGTTGTTTGGTCACTTCAGTTGTGTCTGACTCTTTGTGACCCCATGTGGAGTTTTCTTGGTGAAGATACTGGAGTGGTTTGCTATGCCCTTCTCTAGATCATTTTACAGATGAGGAGACTGAGGCAAATCAGGTTAAGTGACTTGCCCAGGGTCACACTGCTAGTAAGTGTCTGCAGCCAGATTTGAACTCAGGGAACTGAGTCTTTCTGACTCCAGGTTCAGTGCTCTATGCACTATGGCACCACTTAGCTGCCCAGGCATGGTAGATATTGGTGGGTTGTTGTTTTTGGTTTTGTTTTTAAAGATGGGAAGACAGGTATGTTTATAGATAACCTGGGAAATGCCAGTAGACAGGGAGAGATTGAATATTAGAGAGAGAACTGGTAAGATTATTGTGGCAGTGTGCTCAAGGAGAAGGGAGGAGATGGGATCATGGATAAATGCAGATAGATTGGCTATCATGTGCAGAAGGTCACCTCTTCGTGAGAGGAAATGAGAAGTGATCAAGTCAAGGAGTTTGAGGATGTAAAGAAGCAGAAAGAAAAAAAGAGCACTCAATGCAAAGGGCCTCCATTTTTGCTGTAAATTATGAAGTGAGGTTCACTGGTAAAGGGAAGTTGGGAGAGATAATATTGGAGGCTTAAGAAAAGAAAAGGTTTGGAGTGTCTGATGTAAGGAGTACAGATAAAGAGTCAATTAGGGAAGATTAAAGGGATTCCTTAGTTGCTGGGACAGCCCAGTTGAGATTATGCAATATAAATTTGTAACGGACAGAACAGTTGTGTGTTGATAAACGAATCTCTCCAACTATGACCATAAAATGTCTATTCTGGTTGTGATAGATACAGCTAGGTAAACCAATTAGTGCAAATAAAAGCCTTTGAAGTGGTAGCTCATATTCAAATTCACACTATTCTAAGTCATAATTACATAGAATATGGATATTCGTTTTATATTCCCAATGGAGATATGCAATGCAAATTTGAATGACACCACAAAGTAGGATTCATTATTTGCATTAAAAGATGGGTAACTTCTGGCCAGAAGGCAATCATCCTAAATCATGACAGTTTACATTTAGATAGCATGGTATAGTTTCCAAAACACTTTCTTCATAATATTTCTGAGGTAGAGAGAAAATCATTTCCTTTTTATAGATGGGGAATCTGAGACTCAGAGTGATAATCATTTTTTCAGTTTTATACTCCCAGTAATTATCAGAGTAGGAAGTCAGAGATCTGATTCTAAGACCTTCAGGACTTTCCACTGTCTCACATGTCACCCTCATCATCATTTATGGAATATCCATTATTTTCCAGGTACTACAGATAAAAAATAAAATATGGTTCCTGACCAGAAGGAAGTTACAATATACTCTGGTCTCCTCTAGCTCTAGGGGTCCATACCGCCTAAGAGTAACAGCAAAATTATAGTATCCAAGGGGGAAAAATGTCTCCAAATAGAAAGCTATGGTTGTTCATTCCATTCAGAGCCAGTGCATTGAAAGGAAATGTAGTATGGTGGAAGAACACTGAATTTAAAGTCAGAGGACCTGGATTCAAATTCTGGGGTGCCTCTGTGGTGATAATCAACAAGGTAATCCCATTCTCCAGATCTCAGTACCTCACTGGTAAAAATAAACGACTTGGCCCTATCAACTCCGAGATTGAAATTTTTTAGACTGAAACCTAATACTCTTTGTTAAGTCATCCGGCTGTTCAAGGGAAAAGGCTAAATAGTGATAACTCTAAGAAGATCTTTGTGGAAAGAGGGCTGAACCTGAAGTCAGAAAGATGTGAGTTCAAATCATGACCACCAGCATTTAACAAATGATTGCTTTGGCCGAGCAAACATACTAGTTTCTCTGGAGCGAACAATCCCTGAAAATATTGTGCTCCTGGACAACAGCTCTTAATTGTATATGAGCGGATGCATTTTACAAACCACCTTGTCCTCAGCACTTCCTCCAGTACCAAGAAGACTAATGACCTAGAGAAAGAATAAGGCAACTTGAGCCAAACTGAGAAAGAAAAATGATAAAGAGTTCTTGAATGAATCAATCAACAAGTATTTATTAAGTCCCCACTACATGCCAGGAACTATGCTAGGCACAGAGGATCCCAGTACAAAGAATGAAACAGTCCTGGCTGTAGGAATTTATATTAACATATATCTAGGAGAAAGAAGAGAAGACCAACCCAAGAAGGGGCATGGGAGACTTCATGGTGGAGGTGGCACTTGAGTTAAGCTTTTAAAGAAGGATAACACCCACTCTGAGATTCTTCCTCAACTCCCACTCAAATTATCAAACTAGGTTCCCAAAGGGCAATCTCTACCACTCCTTCAGGATTCTAAGGGTAATCCTGAGGGTTAATGGGGTTTTCTAATATTGTTACTCATGAGTCCCCACTTCTATACTCCCCATTGAGTATCAATTGCACTTAATTAGCTTTTTAAAAAGGTAAGGTAGACTAAGCAGGTAAAACAAAGCATCCCCCTCAAAATGCATGCTCTCCCCTTGCACATAAAAGGTCCTTGGGGAAAGAAGGTTTAAATTTAAGAGAGTACATGTGGCTAAAGAATAAGCCCCTAGTTATTGTAAGTCCTTTTCCTCTTTCCTGGAGCCTTCATAAAGTTCCCATTAAGTGTAGCTCTATGTTGGGCTCCAAGAGCCCAAGGGTCAGCGTCCTTAGAGAATTCTGATGACATCTTACCTTGGTGTCTTTTGCTTGTCCTTGCTATGACTCTCAACTCCCAAAGTAGACAATTCGGTCAGCCACTGATGCTCTGAAGACCCTGCAACTTTTGTAGGTGGACACTGCTACCAGTGCTAATTGGGACTCTGGATCTCCTGATTTTTCAGAGTTAAACTTAAGGAGGAGAAAAAGAAAATTCTCTCCTCACTTTCCTCCTGTCCCACCAAAAGTCATTCCTCCACTGACATTCACTCTACTGGCCTGCTACACACTCAAGTGTACACCTCATTTACGTTTGATTGACCAATTCAATGGAGATGTTTGGGCCTTCTGTGACTACAATTTGGGATGACAGCAGAAATCCCCCATCCTTCAAAAAGACAAAAATTCTTGGGCAGCATTAAGGAGGAAGGCTTTTCTTTTTCTTTTTTTAAACTGGTCCATAGTATGGAATTGAACTATATTTTTGCAATATATGTTGTCTTTATTGAATGGTTTTATGTGCTGTGTTCTTAATTTTTAAGTTATTGAAACTTTTATGCTTCCCTCTGAAACATGAAAATAACTATCAAAATTAAGTTGCTTTATACTTCCATATGACCTTTGATTTTTTTTCTGGATTAGTGGTCCTGGATGGAAAAGAGTTCCTAGCTCTGTAATCTTAGCCAATCCCTTTTAATATTTACTTGGAACCTTAAAAATGTTTAAGTGATGTTTTTCAAGTAGCAATCATATTCTTCTTTAGTAATCATCTTTTTTTCCCCCAACTGCACTAAGTTCAGTTTATAAATCTGTGAATGTTTGTTGAATTTAGCATTTCACACCCACAGTAAATGGAGAATTATTTTGATGAAATCAAATCAACCACAGGCTATCCAATTATTGATTGTTTAAGCATCAGCAAAAACACATTATCTCCTTACTAATTACAGGGGGAGTCATAGAAAAATAACTTTCTGTTACAAGAACCTCTAAGTGAGGTTATAAAAGTTACCAAGCTATGTTAATGCACCATAAAATAAATCAGTTCCAGATTTCTTGTCTGTAACTTGGCAGAGTTTTCATCTCTAAGTTCTATGTTTATCAGGATTTTTTTTTAAAGCATTAATGGGTCATACTAAAACCTTTCAAGTAATTTATTGGGAGAGGAACAGAACTTTTCCATTTAGATGCTTTTATGTTTCCAACTTATCTAGCTAAAAGCTTCTCAAAATTAAAAATGCTTCATGCACTCAAAAATAAAGCATATATGTCAACATGAAACTTTCTTGGAGTTGGTTGGAAACTCAAGTTTCTGACATGTTTTCTACATTATTGTTTTTTTTACAAGTGATAATATATGAGATAATTGAAATTTGATTTGGTAACTCAAGGATGCAAACCTCTAAGATATTATCTATAGAAAAGACAACCCATGACAGAGAAAGAGGGATTTGTAACCAGACAAGCAACATTTGTACCCTGGTTTTCTCCTGCATTTGTATGACCACAGGCGGTCATTTTTTAAGCTCACTAAGCCGCAGTTTCCTCATGTCTAAAGTGAAGACAAAGGTGTTCACAGAATGTAAGCCCAGTGTAAGAGGGGAAGGGGAAAGGTCAATGCTAATATGAGCCTCCCAGCCCATACCTATGATATGGGGATAATAACTTCTGTACTACTTGCTTAATGAGGTGATTATGACTAAAGTGTTTCAGGTCAACATGAGCTATTGTGCCATGATTTACATTAGGTGTATGTTGGCTTCTTAGCTCTCTTCCTCCATTGCTCAAAGCTTGTAGGTATGCAAATGTGTTTTAAGAAATCCATTATAGGGACAGGTAGGTGGCCCAGTGGATAGAGCACCAGCCCTGGAATCAGGAGGACCTGAGTTCAAATCCAGCCTCAGACACTTGACACTTACTAGCTATGTGACCCTGGGCAAGTCACTTGACCTGATTGCCTAGCCACAAAAAAAAAAAAAAAAAAGATATCCACTCTAACAAGATCACAAGAAGTTCAATATCATAGAATCACAGATTTGGAACGGACTTCTGAAGCCATTTAGAAAAACCAGGACTTAAATGAGAGTACCTTCTACAACATCCCACTGGTCAATAGAATCTTTGGTAAGACCTAGAATGAGCAAGAACTCAACTTTCTTCCAAGGTACTCCAATCCCCTTTTGGATAACTCTGAGTCATTGTTGTTGAGTGGTTTTAGTTGCATCTGATTCTTCATGACCCTTTTTGGGATTTTCTTAGCAAAGATACTGGAGTGGTTTGCCATTTCCTTCTCTGGCTCATTTTACAGATGAGGAACCTGAGGAAAATAGGATTAAATGACTTGCCCAGAGTCACACAGCTAGTGTCTGAGACCGGATTTGAACTCATGAAGATGAGACTTCCTGATTCTAAGCCCAGTGCTCCTATCCCCTGTCTAAAATGGTTTCTATGAAACTTTAACCCATTGCTTTCTGGGTCAAAGTATCCCTCTTCCACCTGGCAGCCTCTCACCTCTCCAATCCACTCGCCCCACATCTGTCAAATTAATATTTCTGAAACACAGTTTTAACCATGTTACTTCCTCTACTCAAAAAGCCTCAGGGACTTAAAGTATTTGAAGCCCATATAGCTGACCCCCATATGTCTTCTCTTCTTCTATGGAAATGTTTCCAGATTCTTCAAATGATCCTGTTCATATGACATGATCTCCAGGATTTTTTCCTTTCCTAATTTCCCTGTAGTGGATTTTTTACAATTTCAAAATGTCCTTTATAAAATGTGAAACGCAGAAGGCTACATAATACTGTAGATGTGCTCTGAGGAGGCAGACATCGAGGAACTCTCATCTACCTACTCTGGGACATTATTTCTCTCTCAATTACAGTTTCACACTTTGGACGCATGTTGAGCTTGCAGTCCAGAAAAGCACATATCATTTTCAGATGAACTACTATCTAGCCATGTCTCTCCCAACTTTTACTTTTGACGTTGTTGTTTTTTAAAGCCCAAGTTTACAAATTGACATTTAACTTATCTTATTAAATTGTATCTTCTTAGATTCACTATTGAGATTGTATTAGATTCTGAATGTTATAAAATGTGTCATCTATCCCTTCAGTCCTACGATTTTTTTGTCACGTGCAAATTTATTAAACATTCTTCCCTCCAAAATCAATCCTGAGTCATTCTACCTAGAGTTTAAATCTGACCTCAGACACTAGCTGTGTGACCCTGGACAAGTCACTTAACCCACGGTCATAATCACAATGCTTTAGTTCCAGTCATTTGAAATCAATTCAATGCAATGCAATTTGCCCTTATTAAGCATCTATAAAGTACCAAGCACTAGGGATGCAAAGACAAAATGAAAATTTTTGCCCCCTATGAGTTTACGTTCCAATGGCAAGAAATAACATGTAGACAAATAAGTAACATGATATGTTATATTATTATATGTGTGTGCATGTATACATATATGTATAAACAAAATAACTTCAGTGGGATTAGCACTGCAACCAGGAAGGTCAGGAAAAGTTTCCTGTAGGACTTGCTATTTGATATGACTTTTTAAGTAAAGCCAGGCCTCCTAAGAAAAGAGAGAACATTCCAGGAATGGAGATAGCCTACACAAATTCGTGAAGGTGGGAGAAAGAATGTGTAGAGAATATGAAGTAATTTAATTTGACTGAAATATAGAATGCATTACACTAGGGAGTAGTGTGCAATCAATTTGGCAAGTCAGAATGAATCCAGGTTGTAAAGAATGTTAAATGTGAAATGAAGGCATTTCTATTTTGTCCTGGAGGTACTATGAGGCAATTGAAACTTCTGAGCGGGAGATACAACATGGTATAAAATGTGTTTTGGGAATATCAGTTTGGCAACTGTGTTAAGAATACATTGGAGAAGGGAAAGACGTGAGCCAGGGAGATCAATTAGGAGGTAATTTCCAGTAATGCAGGAGAGAGGTGATAAAGGCCTAAATTAGAATGATGAATGAGTGGAAAGAAGAAGCCACATAAAAAAGGTCGTGTTCCTGGATGGAGCATTCAGAGCTCTTTTGTGAGTCAGTCATAAGTCGAAGGCTCTTTCAGCCCTTTTGTGAGTCATACCCTTCCAGCCAACAAATAGGTTGTTCAGGTCAAGTCTGTCTTTTTTGACTGCTTTACTTTCCCCTTGGCAGGAAGCCCTCCAAGTCTGTTTAATAGTTGGGCTGGGGGTGACTAAATCTCTTTCAATTCCCACCATGCTTTTTTCAGTTTTTTTCAGAACCATGCAGATTACCCTGGAGATTTACCTAGCAATAAATACTGAGCAGACAACTTTAATTCTGCATTCCCAGCTACTCTTTTTATGGAAGCTGATTAGGATAAACAATTGTCAGTTAAAAACCTCAGGCAAAATCAGGCAGCTCATATTTGTCTCTTGGTCACATGCCATGTGCCCAAGGACTTCATTACCGTTAGGGTCTTTTTACTTTAAAATTATATTATTATCTTTTCTGAGAATAAGTATCACAATATAAAAAATATTTCCTTATATTTCACCTAATCCCTTGAAGTTGTTATTATGTCATTATAAACCAAAAGCCTGGTTTAACTTCATGAATCATTCAAGCCTTTGCCTTGAGACAATGATGACACTAATTAATTCCAACATGGAAATATGAGAATAAGACACAACATCCACTTAAGATACCATTTAACTATCATGAGAAGCCAATACTTAATGACTCTCAACCCCATGCTGAGGTATAACTGACCATCTCTCATACCCAGTTTCTCAATATAGTATTTTCAACAAACATTACTTTTGGTAAACACTTTCTTCTTTAAAGTAAACAGCAAGACAGTACGTATTACAGGGATTTGGGGATAAGTGGAAGAGAACAGCTGTCTAAATTAGTGCAAGTCTACTAAGTGACTTGAGTCCTCAGATTCAAAAGATTCTCTTGAAAAGCAGTTCATCGGTTGTCTAAGGAAACAATGGTTTCTATAACCAGGGGCAGCTTGACACACCTCCTATGACATGGAGGAAAGGTGAAGGAAGGAGAGGGGATTAAGATGAAGTGAAGAGAGGGGATATCTGTGAGTAGGAAACAGCTATGAAATAGATAAGATTAATGAACTAGAACCCTCCACCTCTCCCTTTTGGAGACTTTTTAACCATAGCCTCAGGTCTCCATTACCCCTCTGATGCCACTTTCTTTGCATTAAGACATTAGTGCTTTACTATCAGATGTTGTCTAGTATAATTTGTAATTTGAAAAATGGTAAATGTTAACACAACCCAGTTATCTAACCCTATAAAGTTAGACACTATGCTACTGTATCTTTCTTGTAGTATGGAGGTTAGGCATCCCTCAAAGGCTACACCAGCAGAACATAGCAGGGCAAAGAAAGCCAGAAAGGCTTAAAATAGAGGCACAGTGATAGATAAGCTCTGTCCAAGGAGCATCCAAGATAAGACTAAAGAGGCCCATAATCAACTTGGTCACATCTTAATAAATAGCTTAGCTACACTTCTCAAAGAGTTTCTACTAAGTCACAGAGGAGTTGGAATCCACATTGGGCAGGGAATTGGGGATGTTGAAGTGTTCTTCAGCTTCTTCAAGACTATAATATTAATTTCTATACAACTGGAAAAGTGTTTGGTAGATGGAGCTATGTATGGAGCTCAATTGAGATACCAAGACATCTTTGCTTTGCTTAGAAAAGATGCTCAAGGAATCCAAAGAAGAAAAGGAAAAATAAATCACAGAATTATAGATGTAGAGAAAGTACCAACCAATCAATAAATATTTATTAAACACCTAGTGTGTTACAGGCATTGTGCTGAGTATCAGGAAGAACAGATTAAAAAAAGAGGCAAAAGACAGCCACTTCACTCAATGAGCTTACAATCTAAATCCATCTAATCAACCTCCACGTTTTAAAGATGAACCATAAAGAACCATAAAGAACCAGAAGGTAAGAAATGTTAAGTGGTTTGTCCTTGTTGAATATGAATTGCTACATTGGAAAATATACAAAATATTAAGTCAGAAGACTGTAGATTAGAGTCTAAGGTCCAACATTAACTAAAATCCATAATTTTAACCTCTTTGTTCTACAAATGGAGAAAACGAGACCTAGAGTGGCAAAGTGATGTGCCCAAAGTCACACAAGGAGTTGTTGGTATAACCAGGACTCAAACTTCAGTTTTCTGATGTGAAATACAATAAATTTCCCACTAATAGTCATAACTCATCTGAAATAACACTTTAAGAGTAATAAAGTACTTTCCTCAAAACCCTGAGGTAGTATAAATATTACCATGTTATCCATTTTATAGCCGATGAAAATGATAATTAGTGAGGCATTACAGATTTTCTCAACACATGACTAATAAGAATCAGAGCTAGAATTTGAAAGCAATTATTTCTAATTGTAATTCCAATATACCTTCTATTATGGCTGTGGCCAGTGATCTTAAGAGACTAACGTATCTTAGTAAAGTATTGAAATCGGCAATGGACTTGGAGTCAAGAACAATTTGATTGATGAATTGAATGAGGTTGGAGGAGGTCATCCAACTAGGAAGTATCAAAAGCAACATTCACTCTCTCAATTTCCTCATCTAGGCATGAGGAGTTTCTCTGACCTATTACTACTACATAAAAATACTGTGATATTTACAGCACTTTATACTCCAGTACTCAGCAAAGGGTCTAACACATCATAGGCATTTAATCAATGCTTATTGATGACCTTTGTTGACTATGCAAAGTCTTTAAGTTCCTCAATCCTTGATGAGTCATGAAGTACAGATATGTAAGACAGATCCAAGCATAGTGAGACTGTTAGGGTATTAGATAGCCACATGGAAAATTGTTCTTTACTTAAAATATGTTGCCAACACAATACTGTCAAATATAATCTATATAAAATGTGGGTCCTTCCAAGCAGACAGTTTAAGCCCTCTATGGTTTTGCATAATCTTAAATATATTAGCATCGCTTCTGAATAGAACTGAGTGTGGCTTTCAAGTTAAAAGAGGAATCATAACTAGAGTCATATTAGTAACTTGATGTACACGGACGATGCCATTGAGTTATAGGAATTTAACAAAAGGAATGTTAAGCAGGTAATTAATCTTGGGAAAGTTTCTCCAATGATATCAAAATGTCTTTTGGACTATTCTTAATGTATGTCTAGGAAGAAACCAGACTGAACACTTTGAAATTGAATGGATGAAAACAAAAATACCTTGGTTTTTTTCTAGGCAAAATATGTTGAGCAAAAGGAAAAAGGTGAAGCCGTGTATATTAAAGTGACTTAATGGAGTCAAAGCCTAAGGGGAAGAACACAGAGCAATGAACGCCTACATAAAACCAGTCTTAACATATACTTTGGCATAATAAAAGGAACACCATTGGACCTGGGCCTTCAAACAAAAAGACTCATACAATTTTGATTAAATGGAGGACTTATCATTCCAAGGAAGCTATAGAAAGATGAACACTTGCCTATCAAAAAGAAGATAAAAGATGTTCTCAAAGTATATGATAAGCTTTTTTTTAATTACAGAAATGCTTTTAGATCAAACTGACCTCACTTTCGAATGGTAAAGGTTGATGACAGGTCCATACTACTTGGTTGGTTAAATTATGTGTATTTTTTTTCCTAGAAATGGAGGGGCTAACGATAATGATTCATAATCTGATCATTGCCACCAGGAATAACAGAACGGCTATTCTTTAGGAATCCAAAGTTATTGATCAATGTAGATATGCAATGAAACGGTAGAAACTGTGAGGCACATAACATCATAGTGAAAAAATTGTTGAAAAATTTAATATCTGTCTAGTACCAAGGAACCTAGAAAGATAAGATCATGGAGCTATGATTATCCAAACTAACAACACTATATTATGATCTTAAACAATCAAATCACATAAAAGGAAATGGATTTGCTATAAAGAAACTGCCAAAAGAAAAAATTCAATCAAATTTTTAATAATTAATGCTTTTACCTACATAAATTATTCACATAAATCTGCACTCTATTTAATTCTTAATTACATATGAATATACTTCTGTATCTAAACAAGGGAATAATGAAGTAAAGAAGAATTATAGACCAATGTATTAATGAATAATAATTTAAACATTTTAAATAAAATCCTGTCAGAGCATAGCAATTTATTCAAAAAATTATTAATCCTGATCAAGTTTTAAAAATAGTTCATCATTAGGAAAATAATCAAAATAATTAATCATATTAAAAACAAAAACATCAGAAATCACATTGTCATCTCATTAGATGAAGAAAAAGCCTTTAACAAAGTATCACACTCATTTATGCTGAAAAAAAATTTCAAAGTATAGTAATAAAGAGATCTTTTTTATATAAAAAGTATATGAAACAAAAAGTAAACATTATATGGGAATACACTAGAAATCCCAAAACTACAGGAGCAAAGCAAAGATGTCCACTTCCCCCACTATGATTTCATATTATTCTAGGAGGGCCAACAATAAGACAAGAGAAAGAAACTAAAGTTGTAAATATGGGCAAAGAAGAGCTAAAAATCATTCATATTTGTTGATGGCATGACGATTTGCTTAGAAAATCCTATGAAATAAGCAAAGAAACCAATTGAAAAAATACTAATTTAACAATGTTTCAGGCTACATAAAGCAACAACATTTTATATAATAACTAAATCCAAGAAGTAATAACAGAAAGTAAAATAACATCCAAAATAATTACAAATTGCCTAAAATAGTTGGGAGGCAATCTACTAAAATATGTTCAATACTTTTATAAATTCAATTACAACATTTTCCTTAGAGAAGTAAGGAAAAAAAAAACAGACAGAAAAATATTCAGTGCTCATGGCTAGCATGGGCTAATAATAATAAATTAGAATAATATTACCATAATAAAATGGCACTGCTACCAAAGTTAATTTAGAGATTTAATACTACACCAATCAAAGGATACTTTACAAAGCAAAAATAAAATAATTTTAAAATTCATGTAGAGAAACAAAAGATCTAGAACATCAAGGGAATTTTTTTATAATGTAAACATAAAGGGAGAACACTATCAGACCAAAATCATATTATAAAACAACAATCAGTGAAACCACTTGGTATTGGTTAAAGAATAGAAAAGTAGATCAATTGAACAGACTAGACTGGTGAGAACAAGAAATAAAGAAACTCAATGACCTAATGTTTGATAAATTTAAGAACATATATTACCTAGGAAAGAACTCAACCTAAGATTAGAACTGCTATAAAAAATTGCAAAGCAGTGTGACAGTAAATAAGTTTAGACCCAAAACTTATGCTATATTCCATAATCAACCTAAAGAAGATGCATGACGTGAATATTAAAGCTAATAACATAAAAATTTAGAAGAGGATTTGATCAATCTCCTTTCATAGCTATGGGTAGGAAATGAATTTTTAATGAGAAAGGGGATAAAAAACAATTACTCAAGATAAAATGAGTAATTTTGCTGCCAAGAAATTGAAAAGATTTTGCACTCAAAAAATAATGCCCATGGGATAAGGGAAATGATCAGTTGGGGGTAGGGGTATATCTTTCTATAAAGTATGTCTGGTACACATTTGCTAAACAAAATATATAGACAACTAAGAGAAACAAAAGTCATTCTCTAATGGAGAAGTCAAAGAACAAACCCTTCTCAAAAGAAATATTGCAAATTATTCACAACCACATGAAAGAATGACCAAAGTCATTAATAACAAGAGAAATGCAAACCAAATGATCCCTGAGGTTTCATCTCATACACAGCAAATTGGCAGAGATAGCAAAAAATCAGAATAGGTAATATTGGAGGGGTTGCAAAAAGATACATTAAAGATACATTCATCAACTGTTGGTGGAGCTACAAATCACTGTAACTGTTTTTGGAAAAGATGTGAAATTATGCAAATAAAGTGACCAAAACATATCCTCTGACTAAGAGATTCTTCTGTTAGGCAAGTATTACCAAGGAGTTCAGTGACGTAAAGAAATGTTTCATATACACGCAAATATTTATAGCAGCACTTTTTGTGGTAGCAAAGAACTAAAAAGAAAGAGATACGTATCAATTGGTGAACAGCTAAACAAATTGTAGTATACTAACATAATAGAATATTATTACAATGCTGTAAGAAACCATGAATATGATCGTGGGGGCTAGGACAATGAGATAATGGATATAAACATTTTGCAAACCTTTATATAGAAATGTTCATTATTATTATTAATATTATTACTATTATTAGCCTATAGTAACCAGGTCCCCAGTCTGGTGATGACCTTATTCCCTAAGACTCTTATTGCACTCCTGCCCAGCTCAAGTAACATTTCTAGAGCAATACAGAGGCACAGTGGTAAATTTAACAAAAGGGGGGGGACGTAAATACACACTTTTTAAATTTAACTTGCAATATTAACTCTTTTAGAAGTTTAAAAAATTAACTAAACAATGAATCAAAGTCTGCTTTGTGGATTACAGATACCCACACTGAAAATTTAACATTTGGTCAAGCTGGTTAGCGCTGGCTCCAGTATACCCTCCCCTGAAACTGATGAATACAGAAAAGCATGGAAAGGCTTACATAAACTTATGCATACTCAGGTAGGTAGAGTAAGAAAAAATATACACAACAGATAAAACAATGGAAAGAAAAACAACAACAAAACAATAAAAACTGAATGCTGTAAAATTACAAAGAACTGGCTTATCCCGCAAATCCTTCATAAAGGTCGGGGGCCCACAAGTGTGGAATATTCTATGTAACATGAGTTTTTTTATTTATTGGTCACTTTTTCTGATTTTTTTCCTATTCTTTTTTTTTGTAAGAAATGTCTCACCGGGAGAAGAAAAGAAAAGTATTCAGGGGAAACCTAGTTGATGTAAAAACCAAAGATATTGACAAAACATACTACAGTATAAAAGGAAAGTAAAAAAGGGAAGAAAGAAAATTTAACGAGTAAAATGTACCAGAATTTAAACTTCTTTAACTGTTTCCCACAACCACTCACATATAACTCTGATCCATAAAAATGTAAGAACAAAATATTTAACAGATGTTACTATATCAAATACTCATCATTTCTAAACCTTGCAGAATGAAGTGCTTTCAAAATATAAAGACCTGGCAGAAGAAATTAAAATTAAGTGGGAAGAGGATGAGTTATATTATCATCTTGTTATTAAAGTAATATATTTAGAGAATCCAGAGAAGATGAGCTTATTTCATAATATTTTTACTCAACTACAAAAAGCAGTTATTTTATTTACCTGTCCAAAGAACACACACACATACGCGCGCGCGCGCGCACACACACACACACACACACACACACACACACACAAAATAAAAGAATAATAGTAACGTAGTGACTTGTTCCAGAACCATTCTTATCTGGATTCCATTAAACAAATCAAGAAGAATAAGATAATAACCACACTAGTGATGTCATTATCATCCAGAAGATACTTAACGAAACATAAATAGCTTCAGTGTTGATTTGAAAAAAGTACAAAATATAGAGATTTTTCACAGCTGCTTTGAAGATAGCAATTCCCCTTGACAGAAGCAAAGTTCACATTCCTGGGAATCATTATAAAAGCAATGTTCACCCTAAGTGTATACCATGTTATAGAAATAATTAACACTCAGGGAGGCAATTATTTCACGTGGAGAAGTCTCTGCTGGCTAGCTTGGATTCTTGGTCCAGGGATACTTGGTTCACTCTCCCCCCTCCCAACTTGGGTCTTGCCTAGATCGGCCACTGGGGGACTCCCAGGGTCAACTGGTGATCATTTCCTTATTTCTCAGCTGCTCAGTTTGAAATTCTTAGTCATTTTTTGCTGAGGGCAGCATAAGGAGTAAGCTAAATTTAAAGCATTTTACAAAATCCACGTTCTCTCACTTATTCCAATACATAGAATACTTTTAAGAGGGACAGCGGGGGAAAGACTGCCTGGAAAACAGCTCTTCCTCTGTCAGGCTCAGATAACTGACAGTCAGCCAAGTGGAACAGAACCAAGCTCTCTAAAAGAAGCAAACCGTGTGAGCGTGGTTCCCTTGCGAACCTCTTGAGAGAAAATAAGATGTCTATCGCACAGATTCTCTTACAGAGCAGTGAAAGGCTAGGGGATTAGGGGCTTTTGCAGGAACACCTAAGACTAGCTTTTCTTTTTTCAGCAAAGATGAGCCAATCCTGAGTACAGCTCTGAATCATCACAGCAACAGTCCTTCCATACGCTTCCATCACCAACAAAACAACTTGCAATTCTTTCCTCCCATCCTCTCCCACTTGTTCCCAGAGGGACGGAGCAAAGTTCAGGTCCTCTCTAAGCAGTGTTGCGGTACAAAGGAGAGAACTTGGGACTTGTGGTCAGAAGACCCAGGTTTGAGCTGATAGAAACTCTTAGAAGGATGGAATGAGATTACATAGGTAAACCATTTGGGAATCATTAGGTACTATATAAGGGGAGTTCTTTGATACTATTATGAGCTAAGTATCTCAAAGTACCTGAGCACTCAGTAGTGCTGAACAAATGAAAAGAATAATATGAAAAAAAAACTACCAAAAACCACACAATTCGTCCTCACCTCTCATCCATACTGACAACTTCCTATTTTTGTGTGTGAATTTATATACATATATTTATATATGCCTATATACATGCATATTATATAGACATATAGAAATATATTTGTGTGTATACATATTTTATTATTATACATGTTTATGTATATATGGTATACATGTGTATAATGTATACCTACATATATGTATGTATGCACTTAGATGCACAGATATGCATTCCATGTGTGTAGCTGTACACACATTCACACCTACGTATCATACATATATGCTAGATCATAGGGAGATATCTATAATTAAGGCAGCCCTATAGTTGTAGCAGCAGGCTGCTAGGTACCATCTTATCCAGTAATGGGCCTCACAAGCAACACAAATTTGACATAGTTCAAGGAAGCATGTGTGCTGTCCATTTGCCACAGTCAGCATTTTTGTTCTTCCATTTTTCCTCCAATCTAATTTATATACCAGAGGTTAAAAATATCTTGGAAACCATTAGCTAATTTGATTTTTTTAAAACTGAATAAAATTAAATTGCCAGAATAAAGAATGAACAAGACATATTCATTCATAAAAATAGCAAATAAAGGCAATCATCAGAAACTATTATTCATATTTATATAGCAGTTAATTGAGGAAATGGATGAATGATTTAAAAATAAAATACAAAAAAATAGACAAATTAACAAAAGAAGAAATAGAGATTTCAAACTAACTTTGGAAAAAAGAAGTCACACAAGTCATTAATGACTACCCAAAGCAAAAACTTCTGGCTTATACGTATTTACAAATGAATTCCACCAAACATGAAGAGCAATTAATACCTATGCTACTGCATAAATTATTCTAAATTATAGATAAAGAGAAAACTCTATCAAACTCCTTTCTTGAGAAAAAGATGATCATGATAAACCAGGAAGGAATAAAATAAAGAATGATTTTAATTTTTTACTAGTAAATATTGATACAGTTTTAAAATAACATTTTATTAGAGATATTATAGAAGCATATCCAGAAAAAAATTATTATGACCAAGTTGGATTTTTGCCAAGGATACGAAGGTAGCTCTTGGGAAACAGCATGGTAAAGTTGGTGGTGTCCTGGAACTGGAGTCAGGAAAATCCGAGTTCAAATCCTACTTCTTACATTAAGTATATGACAAATGGGAAATTCATTTAACTACTCAGAGCCTCAGTTTCACCATGTGTGAGATGAAGAAAAGGAACACTTTAGCATCTACCACACAAGATTGTTGCATGGTTTAAATCAGATCAAAAGTGTAAAGCATTTTGGAAACCTTGACGTATGACATAAATGTGACCTATTACTATCTAATATCAGAAAAAAAAATTAAGTGATGGCTCACTAGGCATCATGTAGCATGTAAATAACAAAAAAACCACAGGATAACATACATACATACGTATACATATAGATACATAGATATATATATAGGGAATATCGCTGGTTGTAAAACATAGCTTATATTCTATCCCCTACCTATAATCTTCCTCTGCAAAAAAAAAAAAAAAAAAAAAAAAAAAAAAAAAAGGAGAAGGAGCTTCATTCTAATACCTCTTCTTTAGGGCCAATCTTGATTATTATAATCTCATAGAATTTAGTTTCTTTTATTTTTTCAAGGTCTTTTTCCCCTCATTTACACTGTTATAGTAATTGTACACATTGTGTTTCTGACTCTGATAACTCTGTGTTCACGTCTTCCCATCTTTCCTGTATTTATCATGTTCATTGTTTTTCACAGCACAATATCCCAACACATTCATGCAACCTTTCCCAAACAATGAACATCGACTTTGTTTTCGGTTCTTTGTCATAGAAGTGCTTCTCTTCTCAGACAGTGCCACCCCTCCGGTGCAGGCCCTCATCCCCTCACACCTACACTTGCAATAGCTGCTGCTGGGTCTGCCTGCCTTAAGTCTCTCTCCACTCCAATTCATCCACCATTCAGCCTCCTAAAGCACAGGGCTGACCAAGTTTGACTCCCCTTTCTCTCTCTCTCTCATCTTCTCCTTCTACTACTACTACTTCTCCTTCTATTAATACTGCTACTTCTTCTTCTCCTATTACTACTTCTCTTCCTTCTACTACTACTACTACTACTACTACTAGTACTACTTTTTCTTCTAATACTATTTCTTCTTCCACCACTACTCTTTCATACACATACACAGACACACAGACACATACACACACACACACACACACACACACACACACACATACTTTCCAGTCTTTTTATATCTTATTTCCTGCTATAGTTTCTATACGCCAGGGCCATTGGCTATTCATAGAACAAGACATTCCATCTCTTGGCTCTGGGAATTTTTTCTGACTGACCCCCTACTTTTTCCTCACCTCTGCCTCCTGACTTCCTTAGAATCCTTCAAGTCTCAGTTAAAAGCCTACCTTCTATAGGAAGACTTTCCTAATTCTTCTTAATTCTGGTGCCTTCCTTCTGTGGATTCTTTCCCACTTAAACTACATATGGCTTGTTTGTACATATTTGTTTGCATTTTGCCTCCCCCATTAGATTGTATGAGGGCAGGGACTGTTTTTCTACCTTTCTTTGCATCCTTGGCACTTAACACAGTTCCGGGCACATAGAAGGTACTTAATAAATGCTTTTTGACTGACTACTACAACGTTTTGGTATGCGTGGCATACCTTTCTTTTTTTCTTTGACCTCCTTGGGGTATATGACTCAAAGCATGATCAAAGTATGGACATTTGAGTCATTTTCTTCGTCTAAGTCCAATTGTTTTTCAGAATGCTACAGAAGTACATTAATGAACCTGGCTTTTCACAATTCCTCCTTAATTGACTATTCCCCTTTTAGTCTTTTTTACTAACTGGTTGGGCTTGAGATGAAACCTCAGTGTTATTTTGCTATGCATTTCTATAATTTAAAATTACTTCAAACAATGATTCATATCATTGCAATTCTTCTTTTGAAAAATTGTTTTACTCATATTCTTTGACCATTTATCTATTAAGGAATGGCTTTTGGTCATATCTAGTGGCTAGATAGTACAGTGGATAGAATGCTGGCCCTGGAGTCAGGAGGACCCAAGTTCAAATCCAGCCTCAGGTACTTAATAGCTATGTAACTCTTGGGAAGTCACTTAACCCTGTTTGCCTCAGTTTCTTCATCTGTAAGATGAGCTGGAAAAGAAAATGGCAAACCATTCCAGTATCCCTGCCAGGAAAACCCCAAATAAGGTCACAGAGTCAGACATGACTAATAGGCTAAACAACAAATTTAGTCAAACATATTTGTGTAAGTCTCATATATGTGCTTGTTACATATATGTGTATATGTATAAGTGTGTATATGTGTACAGACATGTATATATTTAAATTCTCAATCCTTTAGAGATATTTAATGTAGTGTTTTCCCAATGGGATATATATTTATATGTGCACAGGTATGTATACATATGCACATACGTTGAATATTAGCTCCTTATCAGAAATATTTAATGGAAAGATTTTATTCCCAGTGGGCAACTTCTCTTCTCATGCTATTCATGTTCATTTTGTTCATGCAAAATGCTATATTATTATGAATTATGTCTCTTATGATCATCTCTCTCTCTTATTTGGTTAAGAATTCACTTCATGAGAGCAGCTAGGTGGTACAGTGGATAAAGCACCGACCCTGGAGTCAGGAGGACCTGAGTTCAAAATTCGGCCTCAGACACATAACACTCACTAGTTCTGTGACCCTGGGCAAGTCACTTAACCCCAATTGCCTTACCAAAAAAAAAAAAAGAATTCACTTACCCCTGAAAGTGCTCTTCTAATATTTTTAACTACATAATTTTTAATATTCAATTCATGTATTCATTTTGAGTCCATTATGGCATATGGTGTAAGATGTTGGTAAGATCAAAAGGAGGCTAGTTTAAGGATGGAGATCTAGGCAGATTTATAGGTAGAAGGAGCCAGAGGATAAGGAAAGACTGAAAATTAGGGAGAGATTATAATTCAAGAATGAGCTTCTAGTGGAGACGGGAAGAATATTCCTTGAGAGCAGAATCTTTCATTTTTGTCTTCATACTTCCAATAAATGCTAACCAAGAGCACACATAGAGGAGTCGGTGTTTGTAAAGAGAAAGGCTAATTCTTCCTCTGAGACTGGAGCAAAGGAGAGGAGAGCAAGTAGAAATGCTGGGTAGGTAGAAGATTTAGGGTATAAAGTTGGGGAGAAGAGGGAGCTCCTGATAGATGGCCTCAGTTTTCTCCAGAAAAGTATTTGGTAAGGTCATCTGTTTAAAAGGAGTGGAAAGGGGAAAACAGGTAGCTTGGGCAAAGAAGATATGCTTAGTAGTATATTCTCACAAGAGTAGAACAGAGAGTCATTCAGATAGGAGTAAAAGCATTGCACTGCAGAAATGAAGATCTAGTGGAGATTAGACAACATAAATTTGGAGTAGACCCAATCAGCACAGTTGTGTGACTCCCCCCATTTAAATGTAGCAACAAGAGAAGCTAAGAAGGCAGATGGTGGAAGCAACCCAGGGTTGGAGTATGGAAAGTGATGGGACTAGAAATCTACAATTACAGAGATGAGAAGAGAGATCAAAATCAAAACTAGCATTTCCTCATCAAGCAAAAGGGCAAGAGAGCAAAGTCCTCATGGATAAAGGATGGTATGAAATTGAGCTGGTTAATTATCAGGTCAAGATTTTGAAGGAAGAAAGTCAGACAAGAGCAGAGGGGATGGGCTTGGGAAAGCAGGGAGACAGGGCAGCTAGATGAAACAACAGATAGTGTTGGACTTGAAAGCGGCAAGATACAAGTTCTGCCTCAGATACTTACATGCTGTGTGACCCTGGGCAAGTCTCTTAACCTCTCTCAGCCTCAGCTTCCTCATCTGTAATATGGGTATATTAATAGTGACTCCCTCCCAAGGTTTCTGTGAGAATCAAAGAAGAAAATATATTAGAAAGCACTATACAAATGCTAGTTATTGTTACTATTTACAGTAGTAAGGGTAGAAAACAGGTTTTGGAAGAGGAAAGGCACAGGAAGAGATGGAGAGGAAGAAATTGGGGTCAGATAGGAAGGGGGAAGAAGGAAGGATGAAAGAAATGAAAAGAAGGAGCAAGGGAAGGAAGGAGGGAAGGGAGAGAGGGAAAGAAGGGAGAAGGGAAGGAAGTTCAAATAGAGGGAAGAAAGAGGAGGGGAGGGAGGAGGAAATGGAAGGAGGAATGGAGAGAAAAAAGTAGAAGGAAAAGGAGGAGGTAAAGAGGAAAGGAAAAGGGAGGAAGAGAGGAACAAAGAGAGGAGTGAAAGGAGGAATAAAGGGAGGGAGAAGAGAAAGAAAGAGGAAGGAGGGAAGGAAGGGGTAAGGGAGGGATGGAAGAAAAGAAAAGGAAAAGAGAAAGGAAGAGGGAAGAAAGGAGGAGGGAAGGGGGAAGAGGAAGAGAGGGGCAAAGGGAGGGGTGATTGGAGGAAGAAAGGGAGGAAGGGAAGAAAGAAAAAAGAGGAAGGAGGGAAGGAAAGAGAAGGGAGAGAGGGAAGGGAAGAAGAAAGGAAGGGAGGGAGGTGAGACCGCCTGTCAGAGGCGCCACAATGTACAATCCATTCTGTGTTCCAAAAAAGGGGCCATCCTAGAGTGGCTGCATCTTTCCGAGGTCTGGACAATACACCAGTGTTGAGGTGCAGGGCTTCCTAGACAAGCCAGCAGCCACCTACGGGGCACGGCACGGCATTGGCCAATCTGCCCTGCTCATTGCCTCTGTCAGTGTACTCTCTCCTTGGCAGCCCCTGGGAAAACCAACCAGACGAGAAACAACAGGCTGCGGGCTGAGGTGACTACGGGTATTTTCCCAGAGGGGAGACTGGTGGAGGAGGGGAGGGCGTGAATTCTATGGAGGACAGTCCCCTCCCGTCAGTCTGTTCTTTCCCCCCTCTGCTATGTGGCAAGCCCTCCAGCCCCGGGCTGCCAATGGCTTGATTAGGCTACTTCCTTCTGTTTCTTTCTTTTACCTTTCTCCCTTCTTCCTCCTGGTCCAAGGTCCAATCCCTCCTTCTCCTGCTTCTCCCAGAGTCAGACTCCATTACTATTCCTCCTATTCCTCCTTCTGGTCTTCCTCCCTCTCCCCCCACCCCCCACCATGCAGGGAAATGAGAAGTCGTGAGGATCAAGAAGAATGGCCACACTCCACTCTAATGATCATCTTCCTCCACCTCCTTACCCTTCCTCCTCCAACTCTTACCCAACTCTCCCAATGCTCCTCCCTTGGACTTGAAGTCAAGAAGTTCTAAGTTCAAATCTAGGCTCGGACACTAGCTCTATGACCCTGTTTGCCTCAGTTTCTTCATCTGTAAAGTGGAGATAATAAAAGCACCAACTTCCCAGGGTTGTTGTGAGGATAAGACGAGATAATATTTGTAAAGAGCTTCGCGAACCTTAAAGTGCCTAGTAAATGCTAGCTATTGTTAATATTATTCTGCTCCTCATTCCTCCTGATTCTCTTCTCTGCCTTTCCTCCTCCATCCTGCTCTTCCTCCTTCCCCTTCTCCTTACTCCCCCTCCTCTTCCTGATTACTTTTCCCTCCTCCTTTCTCTTTCTTCCTCCCTTCACCT
>NW_020949548.1:2595867-2603970 GCF_900497805.2 Vombatus ursinus | reverse complement strand
CTCTTCCCCTTTCTCTTGTATCCTGATCTTTTTCCCTCCTCCTCTTCACCCTTCTGGTCTTCATCCTTTTCTCCCCTCCTTCCTCTCTTCTAAGGAGGTTTATGACTGATCAACTCATCAGGCAGCCCTAGGTGATAAGGAAGCCATGTGCCAGCCCCAGGAGCGGCCAACACTTTGCCTAGAGTTTGGAAGGAAGAAGACAGGAAGGCACGGGGCTTGGCTCTTTAATAATCAATGTCCAGGAGAGCTGGATTCTGCTCAGGGCTGTGTCCTTGCCCCTCTCTCTCTGACCCTCTCCAGGTCGTTGTTCTGGCAACTAGAAACTGGGCATCCAGGGAGACCAAAGGAGTTTCAGGTCACGGGGTAATGTAGAGACTGTTTGTCTTTTGATTTGCTAAATAGGTATGGCTCCAAGCCCTAGCATTTTAGCCAGGAGAAAACTGGTGCTAGGGACAGATGGAGGGAAAAAATGCAGCTGACTGTAAGCTGCTGCTATCCCAGGACAGAGAAGAGACTCAGCGGCCCCATTCAGGATAGGTTGGCTTATGGGTTTCTCTGGCAGTCACATTTTTTCCCCCTGCTCAGCCTCACCACTTTAAGGTTTGGAAGCCTGTAGGTTCTCTTTATTTATTCGTTCACCCTCAGGCTCCCTGCAGAGTTTTTCTGCACCTTCTGATTGGGCCATCCCTCTTCATTTGCAAGTGGCATTGTGTCACACACCCGCTGGGGGCAGGGCAGCAGAGCCACTGGCAGAAGCAGCAAAAACCAGCTTCTTAGAAAGAGTGTCACCAAAGGCAGAACCACGTTGCAAAAGAAGATTGGAGACACTGTGCAATGTGATTGGTCTCTATTTATTTGCAAAGGGAGACGTGGAGGAGATTCAGAATAGGAGGTAACTTTTTATCATTATTATTATTTTCTTGGTTTACCGAAAGCTTTGTGTGATTTCACACCTGAAGTGCCACTTGGATCCTATGGATTGAGCATTATTTTCCCTTACTCAGAAGGGAAGGAAATTCAGGGCAATTTGCTGTGGGGGAGGGCAAGGGATTGTGGAATTCTTTTGTGACTCTCAATAATTCAGTCCAGATAATGACGGGAAAGAATGTGAATGAGGCAACACTACCTTTGTATGATTGGTTTGCAGCAGATCTCCAATTACTTTTGCTTTAATAGTCAAATGACTCTGAATTTTCTGATCTGATACAGGCTGACCACAAAGGGGACACAGTCTGAGACTGCAAGGTGGCAAGGAAAACCTGTCTTGAGATTAGAAAGGTGTCCTGCTAAATATCCAGAGTAGATCTTACCCTTGTTCTTGGGAATCCCAAAGGATTGAATATAGATGCAGCCTAAGGGAATCTATTATCAAAGTCATTTCTTTTGAACAGTGGGTGAGACAGACAAGAAAAATATATTTAATTAGTAATATAAGATTTCCAATAATGAATTTTCTAGAGAAATGAGATTTTTAGTTAGTGAATTTCATTTTCCTTTCTAAAACTTATCAGTAATAGAAAGTGCTTTATTTTGGTTCTGACCTGCCATTTCATTGATGTAGGGAAATTCCTGTGTGGAGACTCCCTTCATCCATGCAGATAGTCTTTAAAAGTCTTCTTAGAGAACTGGAAAATTAAATTATTTGCTCAAGGTCACACAGTTTGTATGTATCAGAGGCAGAATCTGAAAGCAGGTGTTCCTGATTCCAAGGAAAGAGCACAATCCACTATACCAAACTGCTTCACCCTATTTAAACTAAATAGAGAGAAAGCTTACTGCTCTAAGCTCTATAAATTCTGAAAAGGAATTCCACTGAGGGCTGGAGCAAAGTTTAACTTTAAGCTTTCTGTAAAGGGTCAGTTTGCCAAGCAAAGCCATACTGCAGACAAGCTAAAGATGGAGAAAGATGTTTGACCTACTCAATAGAACAAACCAATTCCAAGGACATTCTACTACTGGGGGACTTTTTTCTTTAAGCAATTACTATCAGTTCTATACTTGAAAGTCATAAAATTACATTTAAAAAAGTTAAACACGGACTTTTCACTCATTCATATTAGCTCTTGTACCTTCAATTAATGAGTTAATTTTTACTATATGCCTAATAGGACAAGATCTAAAGAACTTGAAATATAGATCTGGATGTATACATACCCCTATATACATATACGTACGTGTTTATATACAATATTACAATTATAAAGTTCAGGAAATAGCTTCATCTGGAAACTTAATGATGATATATGGTACAGTGTTTCTGCTGACCTGGGTTGTAGTCCCAACTCAAAACGGACTCACTATATGACTTTAAGCAAGTCCTATCACTTTACTGGGACTCAGTTTCCTCATCTGTAAAGTGAGGGGATTGATAATCAAAAGCTTCTAACCATATTTGTATCCCAGACCCCTTTGGCTGTCTGATGAAGTCTCCGGACCCCTTCTCTGACTAATGATGTTAAATGCATAAAAGAGTTGACAAAGGAAATAATTTTTATTGAAATAAAGATGTCATTTTCCCCACGCAAGTTCATCAACCTTTAAAATTCATCCAGTACCCCTTGGCAGTCAGTGGACCTCAGGTTAAGAATTCCTGACCTAAATGATACCCTTAGCTCTAACAGCTCAAAAGGTCTATGTGAACAGTGCCTTCCACAATTCACTGATTTGAATTCTGAATTTTGAACATTTGTGACTGGTATAGCATGCTTTAAGTAAATGTGTGGTAGTCATTTAAAAAATATCCAGTCTTGCTTTAATTGTGTATTATATATCAGCCTCTTAGTTATTCAGCATTTATCAAATTCGGGTCTCTCATCTTAAAACTGCCCCTTGACCCTAGCACCAGCACCACCCATCCCACCTCGTCCTTATCTTCCCTTTCTGATAAACTTCTATGATGTATAGTCTACTTGCTCCCAGCACTTCCTTGTCAATTCACTCATGAGCCTCCTACAAGCTACTTTCCCTCCCTATCACTCTACTGATCCTCTTCCTTGCTCTTAACTGCAAAATCCACTGACCTCTTCTCAGTCCTCATCTTCCTTGACTTTTACTGCAGCATTGTATACCAATGACCACCCACTCCCCCTGAATAGTCTCTTCCCTGATGTTTTCTGACTGCTGTACCCTGACTCCTCTTCCCTTGCCTTCCAGGATCCTGATGTCTTCTGGCACTCTTGATTGACAGTTCCTTCTTGGGCTTTCCCAAGAAAATAATGATTTTTCTTTCTCCTCCTACCCTTAAGTGTTTGGGGCAGATAGGTGGCCCAGTGTATAGACCATCCAGCCTGGAGTTAGGAAGATCTGAGTTCCAATGAAGCCTCAGACACTTACTATCTGTGTGACCCTGGGCAAGGCACTTAACTTTGTTTGCCTCAGTTTCCCCATCTGTAAAATGAGCTGGAGAAGGAAATGGCAAACCACTCCAGTATCTTACCCAAGAAAATCCTAAATGGGGTTGTGAAGAGTTGGACACAACTGAAACAGCCTTAAGGGTAGACATCTACTAACAAGTACTAAATCTGAGTTCAACAGGAGAGACCTGGACTGAGTTGCAATCTACATTACTGAAAGGGAGAGAGCAGTCAAATGGATAAGATCATAGATCCATTTGATTATAATGTTATTTGGTATTACATATACAGATTCTAATTTAAATTCTTGATTTTTTTCTCACTGTTACAATTTTATAATTCAAATATTACCAAGGAAGGCAAAGTACTATACTGGAAAGAGCTAAACAGGCGTGTTCACCCCGTAAGCATTCACATGTAAGTACACCTTCGAGATCAGCAAGTTACAAATCAGGGCGTGATTGGTTGTTTTGCTGATTGTTTAGACTTAAGAAAGTGCTAGTAATGCAGATTAAACTTGAAGGTGTGTGCATTCATTTTTTTTTTCATGGAGAGCCTAGTCGGTTAATATATACCAGCACACCACCATATGGCTCCGTAAACATTACTTGAGTTCAGCAAGAGTGTAGTGGAAGGCTCGGGCAAGGAAGTCATCACCAGACTGGAGGTCTGGCCTAATAACAATACTGAAAAAAAATAAAAATAATAATAACTGGTATTTATATAGCTCTTTAAAGTTTGCAAAATGCTTTCCATCCATTATCTTATTTGAGTCTCACGCAAGGACCTAAGAGACAGGAGACCAGATATCTAGAATCCTCTGTTGTCTGTGACTTTGAGTAGGTTGATGGCTTCTTTTTGAGTTTCATTTTCCTCATCTGTAAAAGAAAGTAACCTCCTACTGAGGTTACTCCAATTCTAATTAACAATGACTTACTCTTTGCATGATCTTGAATAGAGTCATTTAAGGTCCTCTCGCCTTGGTTTGGGGGAAGGGGAGGGTCTCCATATGTGTAAAATGAGGGGTCTTTCTAATAGTCATTGCCACTGCTCAGTCACTTTAGTCACGTCTGACTCTTCATGACCCTATTTGGGACTTTCTCGGCAAAGATACTGGAGTGGTTTGTCATTTCCTTCCTTCTCCAGTTCATTTTTATAGATGAGAAACTGAGGTAAACAGGATTAAGTGACTTATCCAGGGTCACGTAGGTAGTGTCTGAGACCAGATTTGAACTCAGGAAGATACGAGTGTTCCTGACTTCAGTCCGGACACTCTGTGCTCTATGGCACCACTTAGCTGCCCTCTAATAGTCATAGAATTCTACTTTTGCATATTTCTATGATCAGTATGAAAAATTACTTTCTGGGTTGCTCTTTGATTTTTCAAGTCAGGCTAAAGAAATCGGTTCATTCAGAAATATACATCTAAAAGAGCAAGAAATTTTGCTGCAATCTTGACTTTCACCAAAAGAGTAAATAGTCATAAATTTAGTGTTGGAAGGCCCTTAGAAGCCATCTAAGTAGTGATGGAATGGAATAGTATTGTTTTATAAGAAATAACGAGCAGGATGATTTCAGAAAAACCTTGGAAGACTTACATGAACCAATACAGAATGAAGTAAGCAGAACCAGGAGAACATTACACACAAAAATGACAGTATTGTACAAGGAACAATGGTAAGTGACTTAGCTATTCTCAACAATACAATGATCCAAAACAGTCCCAAAGAATTCATGATGAAAAATACTATCTGCTTCCAGAGAAAGAAATGATGGTGTCTGAATATAGACCAAAGCATACTATGTCACTTTATTTCCTTCTTGCATTTTTTTACGGTTCAAATTTTCTTCCACAAAATGACTAATGTGGAAATATGTTTTACATGATTGCACATGTATAACCTGTATCAGATTTCTTGCTGTCTTGGTGAGGAAGGAAGGGAAAGAGGGAAGGATAAAATTTGGAACTCAAAAAAATTTTTAAATGTTAAAATGTAATTGTAGATTACAATTTATCAACGTAATTTAGTTAAAATTAATTAAATTTAATGTAAATTTAAATATAAAATGTAATTGAGGAAAAAATAAAATATTATTTAAAAAAAAGAAGCCATCTAAGGCCAACCTTCTTATTTTATGGAGGAGGAATCTGAGGCCAATGAGACTGGGACTTAGCTACAGCAGTAAGGGACAGTACCCATCTGAGGCAAGATTTGAACCTGCATCCTGACTTCACAGCCAGTATTTTCTACTGAACCAGGATGCCTTCCTTAATATGATTCACCATAATGAGGCAGGCTGATGTAGAACATTGCTCGCATGTATCCCACAGGGACTTACCAAGCTGGAAGAGAACTAATGTGATGGGTAGGGTGGGGTAAGAAGAGGCGAAGGAACAAAAAATCAAATGAGTGCTAGAAATGCAAAGAAATAGGTCCCATCAGATAAAGCAAAACCCGAAACCCAAGTGCTCTGTTTTCAGGGAGCAGCAGGGAATCATTTCCATAGCAGCCAAACCTGATGTTTCACAAACTCTTGCATTGGGCAATCCACAGAAGTACTAGATGAACTTATCAGAAGATAACACCTTCCCGTAACAGGCATTCCTTGAGCCAAGTGAGTGGTGGCCCGAGAAGCTGATGTGCCCTCTGAAGGGTGTGCATTGTTGACCCTCCTGACCCCAAGTTTCCCTGTGTGGAAATATGGCATTTTCTTGTGGTCTCTTTCCTCTAAAGCATCGGTTTCCCATCTAACTCAACCCAGAGTTGTTCCACTGGTACTAATTCCTCATAGATCCAATTTTCAAGAGTCTCTCTAAGAGAGGTCAGATGCCCAATAATTCCTTCCATTCAAATCTACAAATTTTCAAAGCAGAATAAACTTTGAATATGGATTTTCGTTGATGACCTTGACTTTGTCCCTGCCACCTTACTACAACAATAGACTTCCATGGAGCCAGTAAAATTTAGCATGGAAAATTTCTTGATTTTTACTTTCACCTCTTCTTATTAATCATACGCATTTCTTACATATAAATATACATACACAATGCAAGTGATAGAAACAACCTACAAAATTCTTTTGCAATTACCCAAATAAATTCAGCTCCACAGATCTGGAAACCAAATCCATCAAGGGAAAGCTGAAGGAATGGCGATATTACAATCCTTCTGCTTTGACCCATGTGCCTGAATGTCTCCCAACAGTCAAACTCTTTCCCTCTCTCCACCCTTCATTTAATATCTTCCTCGGTTTCATTTAATATCTTCCTTGGCATGCTCTTTTGGCTAGGTGAGTTGGGGAAAGATTCTCCTTTTCCCCTAACATCTGGCTAACACTTTCCCTTCTCTATGATATCTAGTTCAAATATGTCAAAAGAGAATAAGAAAAACAGAAAACTATAAAGCCAAAAACTCAGAAGAGTATACCCAAGAGTGATGACTTTTTATCTGGACAATGTTTGTGTGTATGGTTGCATGAACAGTAGGTGTGATGTGGGCTCCTTGCCATCCTTCAATACAGAAACTCCATTATGTCTTCTGGAAAGTTTGTTTTGTTTTTTCACTTATATTTATTAATACCTATGTGCCAGGTATTGTACTAGGCAGAGATAAAGATAAGCAAGAAGCAATCAATACCCTTCAGAATGTATAATCCAGTAGAGAAGTTGTTGTTATTTTCACCTGGGAAGATCAGAGAAAATTTAACAAAGGCAGCTTAGCCTTGAAGGGTAGGGAGGACTCTTTAACGGGTGCAGATGAGGGAGGAGAGCATTCCAGGTAGAGGGAATAACACAATAAAGTCAGGAAAGATCTGTTCTAGGGAGAGCAAAGGCAATTTCACTTCTTTGGAGAGGTTCCATAAATAGTAATGCTACCTCATTAAAATTATTTATGTGTCCATGAGACCATCAAAGTTTGGAAGCCATTAGTGGATTCATTATTTGAAATGTCTTGGAAACCATTTTAATTAAATTATTTTTGAAAACTAAAATGAAAAAGGAGACTATTATGGCATCATCTATCACTTCAACACTGATGGTTCCCAAATCCATATCCCTAGTTCTCTCACCCTCCTCCTACTTTATCAGCTGCCCTTGAGATGTCCACAAAGGAAATACTCACATGTCTGTCTTAAAACATTTTGGCTAGACTGAGAAGTCTGGGTCAGAAGACCTGGGTTCAAGCCCCACCCCTGATGCTCCCTACTTATATGACCTTGGGCAAGTCATGTCACCTCAAAATTAATCTGGTCAAACTCCAATTCATTAGTTCCTTACTTTGAGATACTGCATGAGGAAGTGAATAGGGGACTTGACTTGGAGTCAGGAAGATCTGGATTCAGATTCTAACGCTTACAACCTATGTGACTCTGAATAAGTCACTTAACCTTGTTGAGCCTCATTCTCTTGATCTGTAAATCAAGGGAGCTGGAATCCCTGACCTCTGAGGCCCCTTCCAGTTCTAGTGATATCACCCTACAATCCCATTATCCAACCACACCCACTCCCTCAAATACGGTGGGTCCCCTTTCCCACAACGCAATTCTTGTCTGTGGTTTCTCTACCAATAATAATCAATCATCTGTGATAGACCAGAAAACTTGGAGTCGTATTTGAATCTTCTTTCATGTAAAGTAGCCAATTCCACTATAGTCTGTGCTGGTCAAACCAAAGGAAGGAGGGAAAGAAATAGAGAAGAGGGGTGTGTGTGTGTGTGTGTGTGTGTGTGTGTGTGTGTGTGTGTGTGTG
>NW_020949548.1:2591253-2595857 GCF_900497805.2 Vombatus ursinus | reverse complement strand
TGTGTGTGTGTGTGTGTGTGTGTGTGTGTGTGTGTGTGTGTGTGTGTACATACACACACATTCATATATATAAACATATGAATGTTTGTATATACATACAAACATTCATATATACATATATACACACAAACACATTCATATATATGTATATACACATTCATATATAATGCATTGCCTTATATATACATATGTATTTATATAGGTATATAAACATAGACACATATTTAAGCTTTAATACATGTACTGAGACTTTTAGAACACGTTATATATGTAGGTTTCATTTGTTTTTATATCATTTTCACTACTGAATCAATTCTCCCACCCTCACTAACCCAGAAAGTCACCCTCTTTTAACAAAAAACAAAATATATAGAGAGAAAAAGACTCCAGCGAAAGCAACACATCAACTACATCTGATGTCTCTGTTTGACGTCAAAGCCCTTCATAATATGACCTCTCCAGTCGTCTTACACCTTAAACCGCCCCTCCCTTGTATCTTGTGACCCAGTGGCAATGACCTCTTTGCTGTTTCTCACACAAGAAACTCCATCTCCTGACTACAGGCGTTTTCACTGACTGTCCTTCATGCCTAGAATTCTCTCTCTACTCATCTCTTGCTCCTGCTCTTCTGTTGATTATCTCCAATTTATCCTATATATAGCTTGTTTGCATATTGTCGTTTGCATGTTGTCTGTCTCACTAGACTGTAGGGTCCTTGGAGCAGGAACTGTCTTTTGCCTTTCTCTGTATCCTCAGCACTTAGCACAATGTCTGGCACATAATAGTCATTTAATAAATGTTTATTAATAGATTGATGACAATATTTCACACCTATAGTCTTCTGCAAAGAAGGAACATAGGAACTCGGATCTAGAACTCGAAAAACCTATCCAGTCCAAGACTCTAATTTTATATATGTGAAAACTAAGCTCTGGGGAGGTTAAATGATTGGTCCAAAATCACAGAGGTAGTAAGCACCAGAGGTGGGATCTGAAGTCAAGTACTCTGACACCAAGGGGAGGAGATGCATTTTTTCCTCAGCTCTTTTCTGGGGTTTAGGCATCACATTTTAAGAGGGACACTGAGACTGGCGTCCAAAGGATGGTGAGCAGTCTGTCAATGAAATCTTTTTTTTCTCCTAGTGTAATCCCTTCATTTTTTTTTAAATTCATTTTGAACTTAAATCCAAAGAGACAAAAAAGAGAATGTTTCCATGTTCACAGCACAACATAAAAAGATTCAATATAAAATCATAAATTTCCATTTCACACTGCTTACTTAAAAAAAACCACGTAATAAATACTACACATCATTTTCAAAACTAACCTACTTTTCTGTGGTTCCTTCTAACTTTTCTTTTGTTCTCTGCTGTGCACTTTTTTCCTCCCTCCCTCCCCAAAATCTTTTCATAGAAAATGGAAAACCTGAGAAAATGGAAGGGGAAAAAAAAAACTAAATAGAGTCAAGCATTGTCTTCAAATAGATGACAAGCTATAATGAACTAGACCACTTCCCTGGTATTGCAGAAGGCACAATTAGATGCAATGAATCAAAATGACAAATTTAGGATCAAAATAAGGAAGTTTTCTAATTAATAGAATGGTACAATACATCCAGCAGGCTGCCATGGGAGGTAATAGTAATAACTTACTTTTGTGTAGAGTGTTGTATGGTTTACCCAGTTCTTTTCACACATGTTCTCATCTAACCCTTACAATAGCCCTGGGATGTAGACAGGTAGTTATTACCTTCATTTACTGATCAGATGACTGGCTCAGGAATAAGTGGCGTGACTGGACCTAAAGTCAGCCTTCAGTCTCCTAGCTCAGGATTCTCTTTCCTGCTATACACATTCCTTTTCCCCCAAGATATTTAATCAGGGGCTTAGATGACCATGTGTTTAGGGATGCAATAGATGGCTTTCCTCACTGCCTAAGTAGCTGGATTATAGAACCTCTACTATCCCTTTTAATTTGAAAGTTCTAGGATTTTCCTTATCTCCACTGAGCTAATGACTTGCTAAAACTTGTCTCTTCTTTCCCCTCTTCATTTCAATGTCTACTGTCACAACTTTAGACCAGGTCCTTCTTATCTTAAACCTGGATTTGTTCAACAGTCTCTTAATCTGGTCTCAATGGATCTAATTTCTCCCATTGCTGATACTTCTTTTTTCCTTTCTTCTGTATATTTTTATCTTGTCCTCTTGCACAAGAATCTTCAAAAGCTTTGGGGGGGCCTACTATATCAAGTTAAACTCCTTGTATTTCAAACTTGTTCAAGCCTATTTACCCAACCATTTTCTCTTTAGAACTTAGTACTGAGAGTGGGAATGGAAGTGGGAGTAGTACTGGCACTGGTAGTTTGTACTTACATAGTGTTTTAAGGTTTGCACAATGCTTTACAAATATTACTGCATCCTATCTTCACAACAACCCTAGGAGGTAGTTGCTATTATTATCCACGTTCTACAGGTGGGGAAACTGAGGCAGACTGCACTTAAGTGACTTATCCAGGGTCACCCAGCTAGTGATTGTCTGAGACTGGATTTAAGTTCCAGTCTTCTCAAACACAGGTCTAGCACTCTACACCTTGTACTACATTAGTTAAATTAGTATTTGTAATGTTCCACAGAAGTCAAGCTCATTCATGCTTCATTGCAGTCTAGTAGAATGTAAGTTAGGGCAGCTAAGTGGTGCAGTGGACAGAGCATTGGGCACTAAATCTGAGATCAAATCCAGCCTCAGACACTTACTATCTGTGTGACCTTGGGCAAGTCACTTAACCCTAATTGCCTCAGTTTCCTCATCTATAAAATTAGCTGGAGAAAGAAATGGCAAACTACTCCAGTAGCTTTGCCAAGTAAAACCCCAAAAGGGATCACAAAGAGTCAGACACAACTGAAAACTACTAAAAAACAAACAACAAAAGAATATAAGTTCCTTAAGGGCAATTACCTTCTCATTTTTGTATTTGTATCCCCTTGTACAGGCTCTGGTATACAACAAGTGCTTAATAAGTGCTTTTTTTTCTTGAATGACTGCTACAATGTCTTTATTTTCACTCTTCTCTCTACCTGAATAGTTTTCCTCCTCCTCTCTACCCATCCAAATCCCATTCATTCTTCACGGTTTCATATACTTGATCAAAGTTTCCCTGACCACTCAAGTCTATATTAATCTATTCTTTTTCTCTACTATTTCAAAAAGTCACTTCTATTTACCCCTTAATTATTTAACATTTTTTAGTCTTATATTCCCTATAAGATTATAGGCTCTTTGTGGTCAGGGACCAAATTGATTATTTTGTTTCCTTGAAGGCTCATAGCAAAGTATATACAAAACACACGTCTACTCATCAGATGCACGTTTGCCTATGATTTAATTGGTAAGGATACACCCTGTAATAAACCAAGCACAGCCTCTTATACACAAATATTTGTTTTTGAGGTAAATCAAATCACTCCTTGTCTTAGTAGACAGTCTTCATGAGTTTCTGTGGTCAAAAATAATGCTTCGCCAACTGTGAATGACTTAGCTCTTCTCAACAGTAAGATGACCCAAGACAATCCCAAAGGACTCATGATGAAAAATGCTATCTGCTTCCAGAGAAAGACCTGATGGTGTCTGAATACAGATGAAAGGACACTATCTTTCGTGCTTTCTTTCAGTTGGAGTTTTCTTCCACAAAACGATTAATATGGAAATGTTTTACATAACTGCTAGTGCATAACCTATACATTGCCTATCATCTCAAGGAAAGGGGAGAAGAGGGAGGGAGGGAGGATTTTGGAATTCAAAACTTTAAGAAAAACAATGAATGTTTAAAAATGTTTTTACATGTAATTAGGGGAAAATAAAATATCATTTAAAATAATGATAATTGTTCACCTCCTAGGCAACATTCTGGTGAAGAGACTCCCTGAGATTGCCAGTTTAGAACTTAAAATTTGTCTTCAGGCCCCATTCTAAAGACTTTCTAGATGGGTAAGACCTACTCCAGCTTGCGTTCCAATGGTGTAGCCTTCAAGAATCCTACATCACATCCAAGCCAGAATGAGGCTTCAAAGTAGAAAGAAACAGTGGAAGAGCCTAACGTTTGGACTGAGAGGACCTCAGTGCCACTCCCACCTCAGTCACTCATTAGCTATGGGATCTGGGGCACATACCTTCTCTGAGCTTCAGTTTCCTTATCTATAAAATACTGAGGATGGACTAGATAAGCTGCTGAGAAACTTTCCGGCTCTAAATTTATAATCCTACGATCCTAAAAGTTCAGAAGAATATGATAGGTAGATATCTAGATAGACAGGTTGATAGATATGGAGATTTATACTAATAATAGTCTACTTTGCAAAAAGGGATTTTGAAATATGAGCCTTAAATCTTGCTTAGGGGCATTATGCTTATAATTTTTTAAATTTTAATTGGGGTGGAGACAGGTTTGTTGCTCTAGATCATTAAACATATAATTGTTATTGCTTTCTGTTCATCCTTTGTTCTTGGACATCATGAGGGTGATGTCTGAACTTGAGGATGAATTGGATTTGAGTGAGTCAGCCCTTTAAACTAGTAAGGACCATAGAGATCTGGTCTAATGCTCTTATA
>NW_020949548.1:2452038-2591243 GCF_900497805.2 Vombatus ursinus | reverse complement strand
GTTTCCTTATCTATAAAATACTGAGGATGGACTAGATAAGCTGCTGAATTCCCTTCTGGCTCTAGAGTTGTGATCCATTAATACATGTAGTAAGAGCCCGAGTAAAGCTTGCTCTGATTTTTTCAATGAGGCCTGATTCCATCAGCATAAGTGCTGCTTCCAATGGCCAGCAGCACCTTGTGCAGCTCTTCTGACGAAACATAAAAACGTATAAAAACATATTCAACAAATTCAATTTGATTCAATAAACAGTACTGCTTTGTGGAAGGCACCATACTAACTAGGAAATAAGACAAAAAACAAAGAGTCTTTGCCTTCAATGAGTTTCCAGTCTATACAATAGAGACTCAACAGGCCAGAATGACTGACCAAATCTAATAAGACTTTTTTTTTAATGTTTCTGGACATGTGATTTAATAGACATGTGGTGCTCTTGGTCAAGCACTTCTACCAAGTTAGGTTGGAAGATTTTCTCTGTGATTTAGTTTTTTTGTTTGTTTTGGGGTTGTTTTTTTCCAGTTTCATGTGCAATCATCTTTTTTTATTATACTATGTTATGGAAATGCTTGTTTTATTCTAAAAATTAAAAAAAAGTGCCCAGTATCATACAATCAGTAAGTGCCAGAGCCCCATGATGGCTTAGAGGAGTTGCTGGGTCCCGTAGACTATACTACTAGCGGAATGTAAGCTATGGCAGCTCCTACCAACCTAGGAAGCTTTCAGATAAGAGCCAGTAGATAAACTCTGTTCAAACCCCAACCTAGTTGGTTTCAGTGAAGCTCTTCACCACACTATTGCCTTGTTATTGTAGTTCAATAAATCAATAGTGGCTGACTCTTCGTGATACCGTGGACCAACTGTGCATGGGGTTTTGTTGGCAAAGATACTGGAGTGGTTTGCCATTTCCTTCTCCAGTTTCAATCAGCGCGAGTGCCAACTATTGCCTAGCAGGTAACAAAATGTTTCTTAGCCACAAAAATTCACGAGGGCCATCGACTTTGGCAAGGAGATATTTAATCTGCTTCAAAACAAATATTTGTGAATCCAGGTCTGATTCCTCAAGGCAGCTTTCTATCCACTTCATCTCTAGAGATAAAGTTTATAGAGACAAATGAAAAATTCTCTACTTGGATTTTAAAAATCAACTATATAAATAATAATAGTAATAGCCAACATTTGCTTTATAGTTTATAAAAGGCTTTACATACATTATAATAGAGGCAGTATGGTTAAAAAAATCAATCAGTAAGCATTTATTAACTATCTACTATGTAGATATAAATATATACTATTAAATATATACCAGGTGCTGGCCAAAGAAAGAGCAGTGAATGTGGAGCCAGAGAGCCTGGATTTGACTCCCAGCTCTGTTAATTATTGCAAAGGTTTAACCTTCTTAGGCCTTTGTTTTCCTGTAAGGGAATCCCTTCCAACTATGAAATTCTGTGAATCACTTGATTCTAGGATGAGAAACACAGATATGGAACAGTTTATATACAGTAGACTACAAGCTCAATGTGAATCGACCTTGTACATGGCAGCCCTAACCAGCAATTTGAACTTAAGCTGCGTTATGGCAGAAATAGTGTTCAGTCAATCAACAAGCATTTATTAAGTGCTTACTATGTACCAGGAACTGTGTTAAGCTTTGGAGATACAAAGAAAGGCAACAAAAAAAAAAAAAAAGAGAGAGAGAGAGAGTCCCTGCCCTCAAGGAGCTTCATTCTAATGGAAGAGACTAAGTGCATAGTTGTTCATACAAGATAAATATAATGGAAATGGGAGGTAATCCCAGAGGGAAGGTACCAGCATGGGTAGCAAGGACAGGGATTGGAAAAAGCCTGCTGCAGGAGATAGGATTTCAGCTGAATCTTAAAGGAAGTCAAGGAAAACAATAGGTAAAGGTGAAAAGGGAGACCATTCCAGGCATAGGGAACACAGAGTTGGGAGATGAAAAACCACATAGATGGAACAGAAAGAAGATTAGTGTCGCTACATTATAGAATAAGTAGAAGGAAGCAAAGCACTAGACAATTTCAAAGGTAGAAAGTGGCCAGGTTGTGAAGGGTGTTCAAAGCCAGTTATTAGCTATTATTATCAGCTATTATTATTTTCCAGGGAGAAACTGAAGTAAATGGTGGCCTCTGAGGTCCTGTCCAACTATGAGATTCTCTGATTTTTTTAATCAAAGCCTCATATTTCCATTATTTGAAAGAGTTTCATTTCATGAGGCTTTAATTTATTAGAACTAACTTTCTGATTTGGAGAAGAAGCATTTTAACAAGCTTAAATATTTTGGTAATGATATTAAATGCCTGGGGGGGGTGTTTTTGTTTGGTTTGATTTGGGTCAGTTTGGTTTGGACGTGTTATTTCATTGATCAGAAGGGAACTCCTACCAAAGCAGATCTACAACTTATAGTCTGGGAGAGTTGGCTTGGGCACTTGAGAGGTTAAATGACTTTCTCACATATAACCCACTGGCTAAGTCAGTGGAATGCAAGCTATAGCAAGTCCTGTCAATCTAGAAAGTCTTGTGGAAAACACTTTATTATATTGTTCAGAAAATTTAATAATTATTATATTGTTTAAATATAACTTTATGTGACTAGAGATTGTTTGAACCCAGCATGTTGCCCTGACCTCAGTAACTCTCTAGGAATACCAGAGATGGCTACAAGGAATTTTGGGGTCCCCCAGGTCCTGAATCCACCCCAAACATTATGTTTTGGATCCATTTGCCCAGGTCTTTTTTAGGGTCCAACCAAGCTTGTGTTTTGGGTTTCCATTATGTTTTTGAATTTTGCTGACTGTTTATATTTGCTGATATCCATCTCAATTTACTTTACTTTCAAGTTGTCCTGATGGGAAACTTGCTTAACTGCATACTTGGGTTTATGTGTGGGTACAGTTGTCTAAATCCTACATAATGTAAACCTTCCATAACCTGGAGGAAAGAGAACCACCTCTTATTTCCACCTCTCTCTCTCTCTTTCTTCTTCCTTCCTTCCCCTCTCCCTCCCTCTCTCTCTCTCTCCCTCTTTTTCCCTCTCCCAAACAATCTAATAAATTTAATTCTAAAATTATTTCACATTTTGAGGTTTGTCCTCATGAATGTCGGTCTTCCGACATGCGGCCAAAGGCAAATTCTGCGCAAATCTCAACATAGTTAAATTCAGAGACTTAGACTCACAAAGCCATAACCCCAGTAAAGACCCTAGTGACCTCACGTTTGGAACATTGTCATGACTTGCACTATGACAGTCTTTGTCTCCCTGCCTCAGTTCTCTCTTCACTGAAGTCCCTGCTCTACTCAGTTACCAAAGTGATTTTTCTAAAGCAAAGGTCTGGCCACATCAGTCTCCTCTCTCTACCCAAACTCAATAAACTCCAATTGCTCCCTGATACCTCCATGATCAAATATAAAATCATCTGTTTAGCATGTAAATCCCTTTACAACCTGGTCTCCTCCTACCTTTCCAGTCTTTACTCACCTCCACCCATTCTAAGATTCAACTATACCGACCTCCATGCTGTTCCTCACACACAACACTCTCTCCCAATTCTGTGCCTTTGCACTGGTTGACCCTATGCCTGGGATACTCTCCCTCCTCTCCTCTGCCTCCTACCTTCCCTGGCTTCCCATAAGATTCAGTTCAAATCTTTTCTTCTTTCCTAGTCTACCCTTCCCTATTCCCCCTCTCACCCTCTCTAGTACCTTCGTCCTGAGAGTACTTTTTACTCATATCTTGTCTTTGTCCCATTGTTTACATGTTATTTCTCCCAGTAGAATGTGAGTTCCCTGAAAGTATTATATTTTGGCCTTTCTTTGTATACCCCAGGACTTGATGTAACACCTGGCATATAGTAGGGGCTTAATAAATGCTTGACTGATTGATGCAGCCTAAATTCAAATGAGCTTTTGGTGGATGCCGAATGCAATGTTAATTTGCACTGAGCTTGTAGTCTACTATGTATGAGCTGCTGTCTAGTTATATTTCCCAAGATGAGCTCTCTCAGGGTTGGAGCAAGTTCACTTATTTTACAAATGAGCAGACTAAGGAAAGGAAAAGTTATGTGACTAGTCCAGGGTCACACATCCAGTATGTTTCAGATGCAAACTTGAATCTAGGTCTACCTGCCTGAGCCTATCTCTCTGTCTCCATTTTATTTTAGGGAATTGAGCTGTTAAGTGACTTACCCAGGGTCACTTAGTACATGTCAAAGGCAAGATTTGAACTTAGGTCTTCCTAAGGCCATCTTTCTCTCCATTTCTCATAGGCATTTGTTATTAAATAACAAGTAAGCTTTGTTATATTTTTTATTATTGGAGAATTTTGCTTCCTAAAAATTTCACAGAGCTATTATACAGATATAGTGATAAAATTACAATTTTCATCGAGTCCAAACTCGGTGCATCTGATTATTTAAAATCACAGTGGAAGAACTGAAGGACTGTTTTCTTCCCAATCCTTGACTCAAAATAATTATTTTGTTTATTTTCCATCAACTGCTTCTGTTGCCAGCATGTAAAATAATCTAACAGGAGCAAAGGTCTCCTCAAAATGTGGATTGTGGTAGCTAAGGAAAGAACAAACAGACCGTGTACTTTGCTTAGAGGGCAAAAGAACAAGCCGTGTCCTTTTAACTCTGCTCTCTCATAGCAGGTTGAACAATTCCTACCAAAGGCTGGCAGCATGAGTTCAGCTATCCTGAAGGTGGAGGCTCTGGACGCTGAACGTTTGGTCCAGATTCACTGGGACGATGGGGAAGAGTCTCTCTACCCTGCCGTGTGGCTGAGAGACAATTGCCAATGCCCTTGCTGCTACCTGGATTCTGCAAAAGCTCGTAAACTCCTCATCGAAGCCCTAGATGTTAACACATGGGTCAAGCACTTAACTTTGATCAACCAAAGAAAGGTATTTTCTCTCTTTAAACCTTTAATGTTGCCTTAAAAAAAAGTAAAGCTAATTCTGAAGAAGTTTGTATTAGGGGGCTATTTTTTAACCTTACTAGACAAATGTATACCTGTATCCCCAGAAACCAGCATAGTGTCTGGCACATAGTAGGTGCTTGATACCCGATTGACTGATTGAGCCTAAAGCTCAGTGCAGAGACCTCCAACCAGAAGGTTGGGATCTACCAACAAGTCTTAGAATTGAATTTTAGACTCAGAAAGAGATCTTAGAGAACAGTTAGTACAGGGATTTGGAACCATTTTTGTGTCATGGACCCCTTCAGCGCACTGGTGAAGCCCATGGAGCCTTTCTCAGAATCACGCTTTTAAGTAAATGAAGGAAATGCCAAATTTTTGTTAGAGATTAGCGAAAATGAGATTGAATTTTTTTCTAACCAAGTTCACAGAGCCCCTGAAATCTATCCATTGGTCAATGGAATCCAGGCTAAGAACCTCTGAGCTAACCCAACTTTTTCATTTTTGTGTTTGAGGAAATGAATATTCAGAAAGGTTGTTCTGTTCCAGGTGTGGGTTAGGCTAGATGGCTGCTTAGGTCCTTTTCAACTCCAAAATTCTGTTCTTCTTTCTTTTCTGATTCAAGGCTATACTTGAAGCTAATACCAAAACTGGAACTAAAATCCAAGTATCCTGACTCCTGAACTGAATTTGTATGTGGTTTGGCTACCAATCTGGTTGCTACAATCACACATGTACCCTTTATTTACCATAATCCACATCTCTAATGTTGAAATGGACTTCTGGCAAGGAGGGGAAAATTCTGCCAGCCTGTGCTGTCCACCCATCAGGCCTTTCATTGACTCAAGAATTTCACTGCTAGCATACATACGTTCCTGAACACCACTCACCTCATTCCTTGACCCCAAACCTAACCTCACAATGATGCCTAAGACTTGGATAAATCAATAAGAGGTCTCATACAAAGGCTGAAACTTTCTGTTTTCATAGATATGGACAATCAGAGAGGAGAGAGGAGGCCATGTCCTCATCAGGATGCATCCTTAACTCCATCTAGAACTCTAAAGCATGTCACACAACTGTAACATGTCACAACCCCAGACTTGCTGATTTTGTATCTTTCATTAACTATACCTAGCCTCAGAAGCAGGGTGACTTAGCAAAACAAAGAACTGGGAGTCAGGAGACCAGAGCCATTATTCTAAGTCTTGCCACTAACAAATTATGCTACCTTAAGCAAGAGACAGCTCTTTTCTGGGCCTCAGTTTCCTCATCTACAAAATGAAGGGTTGGGGCTAATTAGACTTCAAAACTCCAAAATTCTTGACTTTTACTCTAAAGAGTAGTTTGGTTTATATTTCAAACCTAGATATTTGCTAAATCTCTCAATTCTCCACATTTTTTTAAATGACTGTAGAGTAGAGGCAACAAGCTCAAAATTCCAGAAAGGCTTGAATCAGATTAAAATGTAATTAGGAAATGTTTAACAAAATAAATAAAAATACAATATAACTAAGATAATGCTAATTCGTGGTTTTCTTAGTCAATAGGCAGGATCTAAGTCAACAGGGATCCATTTCTATTTAAGTTTGACACTTCTATTGAAAAGTGCTGAGTGTCTAACAGCATATAAATACATATTTGTTTACTGTGTTAAAAGGTACACATCATATGGCCTGATGAGCACATTAGTGATTTTGAAGCAGATTGGCTAAAGAAAAGATGTTTTTCCCAAAAATCCAGAGCAAAACTCCAAAAAGAATTGTTTTTTCCAGGTAGGTATATTTTTAAATCTATTATAATCTTTAAAATCATATTAAAGCACTTCCCGCCCCCCCAAAATCATTCCCCAATATGTGATTAAAAAAGTGATTTTATAGAACAGCCATGTTGTGTGATGAATAAGTTTGATAGACTTAGCCCTTCTCAGCAATGCAAGAATCTAAAACATCTCCAAAAGTCTCATGATGGAAAATGCTATCCACATCCAAAGAAAGAACTATGGAGCTTGAATGCAGATCAAAGCATACTATATGCTCTTTTTTTTTCCTTTTGCTCTATTTTGTTTTCTCTTTCTTGTGGTTCCTTCTATTGGTTCTAATTCTTCCTTACAACATGACTAATGTGAAAGTATGTTTAATAGGAATGTATATGTATAGCCTATATCAGATTGTACTCCATCTTGGAGAGGAAGGTGAGGAGGGAGGGGGAGAAAAATTTAAAACTCAAAAGCTTATGGAAGTGATTGTTGACAAATCAAAATAAATTAATTAATAAAACCATGATTTTCTAAAGAGGATTTACTAAAAGCTTGTCTGCATTTGATACTGATGTTTGGGCAAGCGATGGTTACTCAGGAAACTCAGACAAAGAAGAAAGGGCACCAGAACCTAATGGATCAGTCTTATTTATGGCTATCCCTTTTATTAGGGAAGTACAGTGAGAGGAATAGAAACATAACAGCAAACACAGTTCCTGTTCCCAAGGTGGTTACTAATTGGAAGCTGAGACTACAGAAGCAATTTGGCCCCAACTCACCTATCTAGCTTTATTACTATCTGCAGGACTACCCCCTATTCCTCAGACGTGCCATTTTCTGTCCAGCCTTCTGTTGCTCATAACTATCCCTTCTGCCTCGGTCACCCTTGACCCCCAATTCCGCCTCCCTAGTTCTTACCGATCCTTCTAGGTCCAACCGAAATGCCATCCCAACCTAATGTAATCATCTCTAAAATGCCTTCACTTTTCATCCCTTTGTTGTTGAACTGCCTCCTCCTGCCCTCTCTCTTCCCAGCTTTATGTCTACCGATAATCCAGTTTTAATTTCCAATACGAATCTTTTCATAAGCAGCTAGCACCACTAAGAAACAGGTTTGGATTAGATGGGCTTTGATGTACAAATATTAAGCTTTTGCTGATACTCCAGAGTAGTAGACGGTGCAATGGATAGAGTATTAGACCCAGAGTCAAGAAGACCTGAGTTCTAAACCAGCCTCATACACTAACTAGCTGAGCGACCTTGTACTTATCACTTGACCTCTGTCATCTTCAATTTCCTCATCGATATAATGGGGATCATAGCACCTACCTTCCAGAGTTGTTATGAAGATAAAATGAAACATCTGTAAAGAGTTCTGCAAATCTCAAAGTGCTATATATAAATACTGAGCGTTTAGTGAGTCAGTGATGTTTAATGGTCTAAGAGTCATCTTTCTATCTAGACTATAATCTCCATGAAGGCAAGGATTCTATCTTACTCAGGTTTTTTGTTTGTTTGTTTTTTTAGCTTCCCCAAAGGGCCAAGTGCAATGAACTGGACTCACTAGACACTTAGTAAATGCTGAGTGACAAAAAAAGATGAGTTGGAAAGTCAGAGCAATTGGCCTTTTTAAGGATGAAGGTAAACTTAGAACACAGTAATGGGCAGGTGGCACAAGTCAGGAGAGACCTAGGTTCAAATCCCACATCTGACTCTTAGTAGTTGTGTGACAATGGGCCAGTCCTTTAACTCTCAGTATGTGTCACAGACAGGACTTGAACCCTGCCTTCAAGGCTGGCCTTCCATCCACTATGCCACTACTGCCTCTTCATTTGTTGTTGCTGTTCAGTCATTGGGTTTTCTTGGCAAAGATACTAAAATGGTGGCATTTCCTTCTCCAGCTCATTTTATAGTGGATAGAGAGCTGGACCTGGAGTCAGGAAGACCTGAGTTCAAATCCAGACTCAGACATTAGTTGCGTGACCCTGCTAGAGTCACTTAACCTCTGTTTGCCTCAATTTACTGGAAAAGCAAATGACAAACCACTCCAATATCTTTGCCAAGAAAACCCAATGGATAGTATTGGCATAAAATGGTCCAAGGGGTCATGAAGACTTGGACACAACAGACCAACAATATTAAGAGGGCTTCAAATGCTAGGCTATGGATTTTTAATTTTATTTTAGTGGCAATAGGGAGCCACTGAATATGGTTTTTCAGTAACGAGAGTAAAAGTCCTATCTGTATTCTAAGAATATCATTTTAACAGTTATGCGGTTGATGGATTGGGGATGGAAGAGTTTGGAATCAGGATGCTGATTGAGAGGCTGTTGTAAATGGTCTTAGCAAGAGGCAATGAGGGCCTGAACTAGATGGTATCAGAGGATATTCTTCCCTCCTGCATAAAGGAAAAAGAAATTATCTGCATTTTCCTACCTTAGAAAAAGAGAATGGAACCTGTTTTCTTTCTCAATTTTTTTATGAAGAATCTGATTTAAAATTAAGTAAAGATCAGTGTCAAGACAGCATGTCATTTAAAAGAAACACTGAGTGCAAAGCAGGAGACCCAAGTCCTTATCCAGGACCTACCTACCACAAACTAGCTCGTGACTTTGAACAAGACCCTTCACCTCGCTGGAATTGTGCCCCATTAATAAAACTAGGAGGTCAGACTCAGTGATCCCTAAGCACCTTCCCAACACTAACATTCTGAATCAAATATTAACTCATGTACTTGGACAACAAGATTTCCACAGTGGGGTCACGATAGAACAGCTGGTGCCAACATATTATTTTTATTTTTGCTGCTACTGTCGTTATTAAGCACCACCATCTTGGAGCTTAATCATTTCTTTAAGGATTTTCCCCCCAATTTGACTTTAAAATAATAAAATTCTCTTGATTTTGTTTCCTTAAAATTTTCTACTGTTCGTTTTGACTATTTGAACAACAAGAAAGCTTTCTTTTTTATTACTGAAGCTTACAATTTTCAAGCATTGTAAAAATATCAGGCACAGCATATGAATGTTTCTTGGCCGTTATGATTTTATTTCTTTTGCTGACATTTCTTATATGATCAGAAAGAAGATAAGCTGCTCACATAGTGAGAGTGAGACATAACCAACAGATAGCTCTGGTCCATTGCTGTCCTTTAGAGGTCAAGAGAGCCTGAGGAAGGCACCTGGCACGTCAGGTAGGCACAGTCAGTGATCTTTTGACATAAAAGCATCACAAATTCAGTGCTAAATGGTTCAGTGGAGACAAGGCTGGACCTGCAATCAGAAAGACCTGACTTCAAATCCTACCTCAGATATTTACTAGCTACGTGACCCTGGACAAGTCACATAACCTCCAAATGCCTCCATTATTACAACTATAAAATGGAGTTAATAATATTTGTTAAAAAAAAAAAAGCTTTTCAAACGTCATCTGTTGTTCAGTCATTCAGTCACGTCTGATTCTTCGTGACTCCATGAACCACATAGTCCATGGAGTTTTCTTGGCAAAGATACTGGAGTGGTTTCCCATTTCCTTCTCCAGTGGATTAAGGGAAACAAAGGTTAAGTCACTTACCCGGGGTCATACAACTAGTATCTGAGGTCACATTTGAACTGAGATCTTCCTGACTCCTAACAGTGGCCACTGGATTGGAAAAGCTCAGTTTACATCTCAAACCTAAAGAAGCATAATGCCAAGGAACATTGAAATTACCAAACAATTGTATTCATTTCATATGCCAGGGAGGTTATGTTTAAGATTCTGCAAGCTAGGCTTCAGCAATATATGAACTGAGAATTATCAGAAGAAAGAGGCAGAGGGACTAGAGACCAAATTGCCAACATTCACTGGATTGTGGAGAAAGCAAAGGAGTTCCAGGAAAACGTCTCCCTCTGCCTCATTAACTATACTAAAGGCTCTGTGTGGATCACAACAAAATGTGGCAAGTCCTCAAAGAGAGTGGAGTACTAGATCATCTTACTTGTCTTCTGAGGAACCTGTACATGGGCCAAGAAGCAACAGTGAGAATCAAATATGGAACAACTAATTGATTTAAGATTGGGAAAGGAGCATGACAAGGCTGTATATTGTTGCTTTATTTATTTAACTTATATGTACAATACATCCTGTGAAATGCCAGGCTGGGTGAATCAAAAGCTGAAGTTAAGGTTGCTGGGAGAAATATCAACAATCTCAGATATGCAGATGATACCACTCTGATACCATTCTAGAAGTATCCATCTCCTTTTAGAATAATCCCCTATCTACGTGTGTGAAATTTCCTTTACTACCTCCCTCATACTACAAGGGTCAGATTTCCCATCTGAAAAAAGAAAAAAGATTTTTTTTTCTATTTTGATAAATACTGAAGATGCTGGAGCTGTTAAATTTTATCTCAACAAAAACTCAGAACTGGTTTGTTTGGCGTTATGGAAACTCTTACTGCTTTCAATACACAATTAGTAACCAACTGTTTGATATACCTGTTTTCAGTTTTCATTTTGACAAACAAGCATCGTAATTAAAGCTATTAGAATAAAATCTTTGAACTATTTTTTAATGATGTCACAAAGAGAAGAATTAAGAAGCCTCTTGATGAGGGTGAAAGAGGAGAATGTAAAAGCTGGTTTGTAGCTTGACATAAAAAAACTAAGATGTTGGCAACTGGTAAACAGAGGGAGAAAAAATGGAAGCAATGTCAGATTTTATATTCTTGGGCTCAAAGATCACTGCAGATGACAACTGCGTTCATGAAATTAAAAGATGCTTGCCCCTTGGAAAGAGCTATGGCAAATCTGGGCAGCTGCTGGAAAGCAGAGACATCACCTTGCCGACAAAAGTCCATCTAGTCAAAGCTATGTGTTTTCCAGTAGTAATGTATGGCTTCTCAGAGTTGGACCACAAGGAAAGCTGAAAGCCACAGAATTGATGTTTTCAAATTGTGGTGCTAGAGAAGACTTTTGAGTCCTTGATCAGGGAGAAAATTAAATTAGTCAATACTTAAAGAAATTAATTCAGGCTATTCACTGGAAAAGCAAATATTGAAGCTGAAATACCTTGGCCACATAATGAGAACATAGGACTTATTGAAAAAGACCCTGATGTTGGGAAAGATTGAAAGCAAAAGGAGAAAGGGATGGAAAAGGATGAGATGGATAGATAGCGGCATGGAAACAACGAATCTGAACTTGCACAGCTGTAGAAAGATAGTGGAAGATAGAAAATCTGGAGTGCTATAGTTCATGGGGTCACGAAGAGTCAGATATGATTGAACAATAATTTCCTGACTCTCGGCCCAGTGCTCTGTCCACTGAGCCATCCAGCTGCCCCAAACCTTATAGCACTTTATAAATGCTAGCTATTATTATCATCGTCATCACTAGGGGTAGTATGTTTGTTGTTATCATTGTTGCTGTTGCTATCCTTACCTCAGGCCCCAGGCAGATTAATTTGCTAAGTGCATAATACTTCCAGACACTGGGAGAGCCACCCAGGAGAACCAGACCCTAATGTTGCACAGTTCAGCCTTCTCGTTCTCTCTCCTTCCAACACACCTAGCTCTTCGGTTGTCATATAACAGTAACAAGTAACAGAACCCCAAAAACAAACTGCAGCCTGAACCACAACGAACACCAGGATGGAGAGTCTAGATTTCCCCATTTTTCTGTGCTACCCACAGGCAGCATCAGCGTGAGAAACAGGCCGATGCCTTCATCAGGATCATTGGCTGCACATGTCGCCTTTCTGCCCCGCAGATGAATCGTCCAGCTTCCCTGCTTGTGGTCACAGAGGGGTCACAATTAGCTTCAGTGGAGGGCATACTCACCCAGATTAAAAAAATCACAGTGACTGAGAGAAAATAATGTAGGTAAGGTATAGTAACATATCTGCCAGGATCAGCAGAATGGAGCAAAATAGAAGCGATAGGATTTTCATTTAAACAGTGGGAAAAGGGAATCGTACTGACAGACCAGAATACGGACCAGAAAAACATGAAGGTAACTGCTGCTGCTACCAGGATACACTGGAAAACCTTGTCATGGTTTCAAATGGGTCCTGAATTTTAAAACATATTTCCAAGCCATAGAATTTGTGGGTCAAAGAAGAAACAATGCTATGTGTAGATATCTATATGGATATTTGGGGTTTATTTTTCTGTTTTGTTACGTGTTTTATTATTACTCTCTTCCCGCAAACATTTCTACTTTGTAATTAGTATACAATTCAGTATATTTATAAAAGATTTTCCAGTAAAATTTTGTTCTGATGCCTCACCCATGACAAGAAGATAATCCTGGGTCCTCAGTGGCAATAGTAGCAGCACACAGACTCGGATGGGTCCTACCAAGCAGGAAAAGCTTGCAGGGGTGAGGAACCTGTGGCCTCAAGATCACATGTGGCCCTCCAGGTCCTCAAGTGCGGCCCTTTGACTGAATCCAAACTTCACAGAACAAATCCCCTTAATAAAAGGATTTGTTCCGTAAAACTTGGACTCAGGCAAAAGATCACACCCGAGGGCCTAGAAGGTCACGTGTGGCTTAGAGGCTGCTGGTAATGGCCCAGTAATGGACCATATATCTATGGGATGAGGACCAGCCTAGCAAAGTACGGAGAGGTTCATCACCAAGGTGAGTTTCACAAACATTTATTAAACAGCTACTTTGTGCAAAGCATGGAGAATGTAATGCCAAAATGAAATGGCTCCCGGCTCCCTCCCACCCCAAGGAGCTTGTATTGTAATAGGAGTAGACAATACATACGCAGAGAAACAGATCAGATTGCTTGAGGAGAAGGGGAAAGAACAAGTTTCCATGGTGATAGCAATCAAGCAAATGGTGAATGAGGGTAAAAATCCTAGGTGCCAGGTTAGGGTGGTTGCATTGAAGACACAGGGGAGACCTGGTAGGAGCAGATAGAGGTAGAAGACAGAATGTTAAGTTCAGAAAACAGCTCTTGATCCACTTTGGCTACAGTGTATAGCACGTGATGGGGAGAAGCAGGCAACAAGGCGAGAAAGGTCAGTTGACGTTCAGCTATAGAAGTCTTCAGAGGCTGGACTGAGGAGGCTTTTATTTTGTCCTATTGGGAGTCATGAAAGGTTTTTTGAGCGGCATAGTGATATGGTCAGACTTGTGGGTTAAAAAGACTATCATGGTGGCCTCATGGAACATAGACTGAAGAAGGAAGGGGTTGGGAGTCCAGTTGGGAAATTATCGCAGTAGTCTGGGCAATAAGTGCTGAGCCTGACCTAGAGTACAATGAGAAAAAGATAGATAAGGGTTTTGTTTTCAAATGATTCTGTGCTAATATAATTAATAAAACTTGGCAACTGATTAAGTATGGGAGGGGGGTAGAGAGAGAAGAGTGAAGGGTGATTCTGTGGTTATGAACCTGAGAGGGCAAACATGCCCTTGACAAAAATACGAATGTTTGGAGAGAGGCAGAGTGAAGGGGAAAGGCAAATAGTTCTACCTGGGTCATCAAGGCTGTTGGGTGGCACACAGTGGACAGACACTTAACAGAGAAGAAAATCTGACTCCAAATCTGGCCTCTGACACTTACTAGCTATGTGACTCTGGGCAAATCACTTAGGCTCTCAAAGTTTAAAGGAGCAAGTTGGATGTGATAATGTCTAAGGTAATTTTAGCTCTAAAACCAAGAAACAAAAACAGTTAAGAACCCCTGCTCTAGTTTCTTGATATCACAGGGTACCAATGGAACCCACAGGATGTTGAGGTTATTCCGTTTTCTTCTTATGAATGATGCATAATAGTTTACAACATAGAGTTATGACTACATGATATCACATTTCTGGCCGAAAACTCAAAATGTCATTCAAAGATTTGAAAACAAAGATTGCTGAATTTTGTCATTGTCATGTGGATGGCTGGAAGAGCCAGAGGTTCATTTCTACTTAGAAATGCAAAATTTCTATCATATAGTTAAAATGATCAGCACTTAATGCATTTCACAGAACAAGGGAGAAAAATCTGTATATTGTGTGTTCTTCCATATGTGACCCTAAATCCATATGCTTGACTCTCTTTTTCCTAATTGCCAAAAAGCTAACATGTTTTTCCTGTTTCTTTGAAATGGCACAGAAATATTTCAAGTTAAACCCTGACTTTGAGTGGTACGTTTTATTATCAATTGAAATTTGTAAGGCAGTTTCAATTGCTTTCCAAAAGACTATCAATATAGAAGCCTAGTTTGTATAAATGGAAAGAACACTGGGCATGAAGTTAAAATATTCCAAAGACCTGAGTTTGAATCCCCATTCTGCCCCTTAATATCTATGCATCCTTACACACGGTATATTATAAAGGGCATTCTTGTGCAGGTATAGACCAGACTAAAACGGTGGCCTCTGAGGTCCATTTGCATTACTTGAAAATCCCTTCTGCATCTTCCCTCCTTTTTAAATAATCAGAAAAGGCTTCAAATATTGAATATTTCTCAAAGACCTGGAGTAGGGGTGGGGGACTGACCTGATGTAAAAATCCTCTTTCATTAAAGGAACATTGTTATGCAGACTGACCTTTCTTTTCCATCAACACTGATATAGAAGTAATTTCACCCATGCCATTTTGAGATAGGTCCAATTGTTAGTTTTTCCTTTCGTGAACCAGTCCCTCTATAAATTCTCTCTCTCCTAGCTCTTCCCTCTGGAGATAAATAGAACAAGTCTAATCTATTTGTTATAAGGTCAGGAAGTTTCATCAAAAATGATGAGACTAAAATACACATGGTTCATTCCTTTCCCTTTTATTTTTCCAATCTCATGACTACCTTAAAAATCACAGCAAATATATTATTGTTCAGTCACTTTTCAATTGTGTCCTACACTTTGTGACCCCATTTGGAGTTTTCTTGGCAAAGATAATGGAGTGGTTTTCCATTTCCTTCTCTGGCTTATTTTACAGATGAGGAAACTGAGGCAAATAGGGTTAAGTAATTTGCCCAGGGTCATATAGCTAGTATGTGTCTGAGGCCAGATTTGAACCCATGAAAATGAGTGTTCTTGACTCCGGGCCCAGCACTCTATCCACTGTGCCATCTAGCTGCCCCAACAAATACATTAACTTTTATAAAACTGGAAAAGCAAAACAGGGGCGCTTTCCTACCCTCTTGTTTTCTACTACAAGTGTCTTGTGTAGAGTGAGCATTTAATAAACATTTACTGAATCAAATGGAATAATAGTTTGCAAGAATGAGTTATCGTATTTTCAAGTAGGAGAAAACTAGAAGGGATTTTCCCCCATGAGCAAACAGCACTCAGAGTTCTCACGAACAAGGCTGCCTCCCCTAGTCCATGCCCCATTTTCCTTTCCTTTCCTTTCCATTTTATAGTCAGGGAATGTTTTTATAACATTGGCACTTGAACAGCAAACCTCCAATTTGGAAGTTATATGGTATGACACTTTCGTGAAGTGGAGTTGGATGATTTTATGCATTGGCCCAATCTTTATCAGACGCCGTACACCCAAGGGACAGATTTTGGCTGGCCGATTCTACCAGCGCACACGTTGGGAAAACTGCATGCCAAAAAGGAAGCACAGAGTCAAAACTCATTACTCCTGGACTCTGATTCTGCCCCAGTCCCTCAAGTAGGCAATCCACGTGGTAGGCTTGCACTCAGTAACTCAGGATAGCATTCCAATGTGGAGCCCAGAGATATATACGGATTATTCTTAATTTCACAACAAGTATGCCAGATTTAGATCCTCCAATACTCCCCTATGCAACTGACGTGAATGAAATGTGGACCACCATTTTTTTTTTATTTTCCATTTGTATAATAAGGTCATTCATTTTGTTGGTTCAAACCAAAATCCAAGTGAAATAATTAGAAAAATAGTACTTGAGCTTCCTTGACCTAACTGGAATTTCTTTTTTCTTGTTGTATTGCAAATAATAAGTATTATGACAACCATTTGCCAACCACTTGCCATATTTTTTTTGGTGAGGCAATTGGGGTTAAATGACTTGCCCAGGGTCACACATCTACTAAGTATTATGTATCTGAGACTGGATTTGAACTCACGTCCTCCTGACTCCAAGGTTGGAGCTCTATCCACTGCACCACCTAGCTACCCCTATTTGTATAATATTTTAAGGTTTACAAAATGGTCTACTAATATTATCTCACTCGATCCTCACAACAACCCTGGGATATGGATGCTATTATTATCCCCTTTTGTGGATGAAGAAACTGAGGCATAGAAGTGACTTGCCCAGAGTCACACAGCTACTAAATAGTAAATTGGTAAAACTAAAGTTAAATTTGAACTTAGGTCTTCCTGACTCTAGCATCAGCATTCTTTCTGCTGCTCTACCTAAGTTAGTATCAGAGGGACAAGGCTACAGCTCATTGAAAAGTAAAGCTTTAAATGGAAAAAAAAAAGGACAGGAAAACTTAGTTTAATCATAGTCCTTCCACTGCACCATCTAACTGCTAATGTTTTTCCCTAAATTCTTATGTTGTAAGAGCCCTGAGAGCAGGATCTAGGTTGGATTTATCTTTGTATTCCCATGGTGACTTGCACTTGTAGGCACTTAATAAATATATATTTTTTTAACTTTGTTTCATAAATATTTAGTTAACTTAATTGGTATAGACACTTTCTATATTGCCAGTGATTAACACAGTGCCTGGCACATACTAGGTGCTTAATAAATGTTTATTGATTGGTTACAATAGAAGAAAGAATGTGAAAATATAGTGTTGGAGAGATATAGAGTCCTAAATTGGAGGGCTGAATAACTGGTTCTTACTGGAAGGATCCAGGGCACTTAAATAGAGAGGACATCATTTGAACCAGTCTTTGAAGAATGAGTAGGAAGGGGTTAGTTGGGCCTAGAGAAGGAGGATATTCCAAACAGGGAAAACAACCTGAACAAAGACACAAACAGAAAGGAATCCACTGGCCGTATTTGGAGAACAGCAAAGGATCCACTTTTTCTAGGGCATGGGCTGCGTGAAGGGAAGAAGCAGGAAATAAGACTGGAAAAACAGATTAAAGCTGGATTGGGAAATTTTTGAATGCCAGATGAAGGAATTTGGAATGTGGCTTCTGAAGGATGCATTGAATCATTTTCTTGCTTGGGGGCCCTGAAAAATAGCGTTAGCCTCTATACTTTTGATGTGTAGCTGAAATTTCTTTCAGGTTGCCTCCCTATTTGCCTTTGTATCACAGGACCTAGCAAGCAAATAATAGGTATCTCATGGGGGAGGCGATAAAGCACTGGGCTTAGAATCAGGACTCATCTTCATGAGTTCAAATACAGCCTCAGACACTTATTAGCTGTGTGATCCTGGGTAAGTTATGTAACCCTTTTTGCTTCAGTTTCCTTATCTGTAAAATGAGCTGGAGAAGGAAATGGCAAACCACTCCAGCATCTCTGCCAAGAAGACCCCAAATGGAGTCTCAAAGAATCAGGCATTACTGAACCAACTAAATGACAAAGACACGTCATGAATACTTGTTGATTGTTTAATGTGTAAACATAGTGTCTTAGAAGTAGAGTAGATGATCAATGATCATTGTGTCCAGAGATTCTTAACCTGGGTCCATGAACTTTCTCTAAAAATATTTTGAAAATTATATTTCCAAGTAGTTTCTTTTGTTCTATGTATTTTCTTTTATGCATTTTAAAAAATTATTCTCAAGTATCCCTAGGCTTTACCAGACTAACTCACAAAAGAAGTTAAGAACCACTGGACTAGTCATTTTACAGATAAGGAAACTGAGGCCCAGAGAGGCAAAGAAGTCCAAGGTCACAGTGATAAGTGTCATATTCCCAGGGCATCACTTTAATTCCATCATCTTTTCATTTACATATATACGCACACACACACCAAAACAGGTAGAAACATGCCTTTTACAAGGAGAATTTCTGCATTTGCTTTTTTTCCCCTTAAAATATAACACTAAGCTGTATGCCAGGCCTTTTACCAGAAGAAGAACTGAAAAATTGTCAAAATTTTAAGTTGGGGGGACAAATCCATTCTTAACTAGAAAAACACGCCAGGGAGGGTTCTTTTACTCTGCAAGGATTTTTGGTTCATTCTTATTTTGCTTTTTTTTGTTTCCTGGGCATTCCTATTTGCGATTTTTTTTTTTTTGGTTCCTGGGCATGGCCCAGAGAAGTTGTTTACAGGAAATGATACAGAACAATTGGCTGTCCTTCTGCCCAATAGATGAGCTGGTCTCCAAGCCAAAGGAACAGTTCACAGCAGGTGGGCCGAAGTTCCTAAGCTTCTGAAATGATACATTTCAGCCCAATGTCCGGCACTTCTAAGTCTTTCTCTAAAGAAGATTTTGGGGCCCTTCCCTTTTGAAATGAAACTTAAGATCCAGGAATGTGACTCTGAACCCTCGGACACGATCCCAACAAATGGCTTCTTGAAAACCAGCACTGTATGTGAATAAATTTTATTATGTGTGAAGCCTATGTCCAAGGAAGTATTTATTAGTAAGGCCACAAGTTAAAGTATAAAGAATGGGTCATACCTTAAATATTCTATAATTTGCTACACTGTTTATATTCCCATGCCCAAGTGTGAAAGTTAAATTTCTTTTGAACGCATTCTCCAGACATATGATTTATTATAGTCAAGTGTGTTTTTATTCAAGTCCCTGGGTATTTGTTTTTCACTTAAGAGGGGGTAAAAAGGAAAATTGTCTTTTAAATTTTATTTTGGTTTCTAAGTTTTCAGAGAGAGTAATATTGAGTAACTACTGTCAGTATCATGTTTTGTTTTGTTTTGTTTTTGCAAGGGCGGTTTAATGAAGTGTGATATTATTTCTTCCCAACCATTGGGTTGTTTTTTCATTCTTTAACAATCTTAATGAATTTGGTAACTGGTTTGTCCCAGAGCTATTTCTTTGAAAATAAAATCTGAAATAAAATATTGCATGCATGGCTAACATTCGGATACATGTGCTTGGATCCTGATTTCTCTAGGGTTTATCTATGCCAGAAAGCGCCAATGGGGCAGTGGTGGTTGGGAATTTGTCACCTTGGCAGAATTTCAAGATCATTATAACCATTCCCTCTTAGTCTGGTAAGTTAGGAAAATATAATTCAAATAATGTAACTCTAGTAATGGTGATGGTATGGCACCATGCTGCTCCTGATGAGCAGGGCAGCAGAGTTGCGTGTCAGTGATATTCACTGCTACCTTTCTGTAGACCGGGACATTGGCTCCCCATTGACACAAGGATCAATGATTTTATCTTCTTATCCTTTGTATAAGTTCTACAATATACATAATTATTGACATAGTAGTTTTATAGATATAACTTAGAAGTAAATAGTGTTATGCACTCTCAATTTTTGCTGGTAGGGTATGAGGTCAAAAAAGTTTGAATACTACTCATCTAAAGAGAGACATTAGGAAAAATAGCCTCATCTATGGAAAGTATTGGACTCAGACTCCCAAAAACCTTGGTTTGAATCCTACCTCAGACACTTATGTGAACTCAATTTCTCTGAAGCTGTTCTCTCTTTTATAAAACGGGGATGTTTGTGACACTCAAATAAAATAACAAATGCGAAATGCTTTGCAAATCTAACACTATATAAATGTGAGCTATTACTATTCCTATTAGTCTAACCTCTTCCTTTTACCCCTGAGAAAAACAAGTCCCAGAGCAGTCAACTCTAACTTGCATAACATAGTAAATGGCAACCCTGGTATTCAAATTCAATGTTCTTTCGCCTCTACCATGCTCGGAAAATCTGATTTAGTCTATATTTAAAAAGAGAAGTTATTTCTCTTGCGTGGTCTTAAAAGGAAAAGGGAACAAAAATAAAAATAGCACTTGTACCCAATCATGCCTAGTTTGTACCCTACACACATCTTCTTTTGGATTGTCAAAGTATTTTGACCAACTTCAGGCATGTTAAAATATTTACATTCCTGCGAACGTGTTTCTTTTTTAATCTGACTTTAAAATTGCATAAGACTCAAGTCAATGAAACTTCCTGTAAAATAAGAGCAGTCTTAAGCAAAACCAAATGGCCCGAATGAATGGACTACCCAAAATAAGGCACATATTACCAAAGGGAAAAAAAAGCTGGTTGATTGTTAACTGTGCTGAACCATTTTTCATTTTAGAAATGCCAAGTCTCAGTGTTGTATATCATCTTGTGCAATGAAACCTGCTTGTGTTGTGGGGTTTTCTGTTCTGAAATCCCCGTCCCTAAGTGGTGTTTATCATTAAATGCCCAGATTCAAGCATGGTGAAATAAGAGCTTTCTCAATTCCAACGTCAAATTCGATAAATATTCGTCAAACACTTAGTCTGTGCAAAGCACTGTATTAAACTCATGGAACACAAAAACAATAATGAAATAGATTCTCTGTGTGATTTAGCCAAGTTATTTCATCTCTGCAAGGCTAAATTTCCTCAACTCTAAAGTGAAGAGGATGAACTAAAATAACCTCTAAAGTCCCTTCTAGCTGATGCCACAAACCTATGAAAGATCCTCTCATCTTATTTTTACAACATAAGAGATTGAGCACTGTACTTGGAGTCTGGAAGACCTAGGTTCAAATCCATATTGAGACACTAACTGCATGATCCTGGACAAGTCGCTTAACCTGACTGTGCTTCAGTTTCCTCACTGTTATGTTAAAGTGCTGGACTTCATGACCTGTTCCTTTGCAGCTCTAAGCCTAGGAAGCCAATTTCCTAAGATATAACATAAATAAAATAAGTATGAGAGAGTAAAGGAAGAATCAGATAGTGATATCTAGGAATATTTGCGAAGAGGGAATACTAAAGGCTATGAGATCAGGGAAAGCTTCATGGAAGAAGAAGTATCTGAGCTGGGCCTTGAAGGAAGATGAGGATTCTGGGAAGCATAACGAGGATAGAGGTGACTGTAGGAATGAGGAACAGCTTATACAAATGCATGGAGGCTGAAGATGGTATTATCTGGGCAAGGAGGCAGCATACAGAAGAATTTGGCTGGATTGTAGAATATATAAAGTCATTCAAAATAAGACTGGAAAGATATATTGGAAATAAATTGCATTGAGTCTGAAAATGGCTCCCTGAAGGTGTTTGTGCTTAATTTGGTGAGGGGGAAATAAGGAAGGACTAAAGGTTTATGATTAGGATCATGATATGATCAGACTTGCACTTTAAGAAGATTATTTGGAAATCGTGTGAAGGAAAGAGTAGAAGCAGAGAGACCAATTAAGAGAAACAACAGTTTGGGCAAGGCCATGGGAATGAAAGGAAAAGAAGGATATTAGAGGTGACATGAAGGTATTGAAGAAAACTTTAAGGTTCTAAACCTAGATACCTCAGGTAGGGATGAGGGTGGGGTAACCTCCACAGAGACAGGGTAGTTTAGAGGAGGCGGTAGACTAAAACTTTTAATGTGCTGAATTGGAGGTGTGCAGAGGATACCCAAGTGGCTAACAAAGAAGGACTAAAATTAAAGAGAAATTAGAGCTGGGAATGTGAATGGAAGAGTCTGATGCCAAGAGATGATGATGATGCCACCAGTGGGAGTAGATGAAATCAGCAAGAGAAAGAACAGAGAGAAGAGACTTAGGGTTCAGTCATGCTTAGGGTACCAAAGATGTCTGATGAAAAGGTGGAGTTGGACAGGTATGAAGAAAACCAGGAGAGGAACAGAGGAACGGAAAGCAAAAGAGGGAGTAGTCGACTCTTGGTCACAAGTTCCCAAAAGTCTGATGAAGATTTTTAAAACATAGCATTGGAATTAAGAGGTCAGTGATAACATTTTGAGGGACAGGTTTCAGTATCTTTTTTGTCTCCCAGGGGCCTTTTATAAACAACCATCAAAGTTCTAGGAATTCAAATAGAGAATCAAAGAGATGAAGCAGACCCAAATAGGTCAAGGTCTTAGTATTCACATTCAGCAAACAAGTCCTGATTTTCTATACTAGGATACTTGGCACAGTGGCTAGAATGCTACACTTAGAGTCACAAAGATCAGAGTTCAAATCCCGCCTCACATGTCAGCTATGCGACCCTGGGCAAGTCACTTCACTCCTCTAAGCCTCGGGTTCCTTGTCTGTAAAATGAGGATAATAACAGCATCTGCCTCCCAAAGTTGTAGTATGGATAAAACGAGATATTATAAGTAAAGTGCTTTGCAAATCTCAAAGCACTCTATAAATGCTAGCTATTGTTATTATACTGAACATTCAGCTATAATAATATTTGACTATATATAATAAAACAATAATAACAATTCACATATATCCAGTACTTAAATGTGTACAAGGTGCCTTATATACAACATTTCATGTGATCCTCCAACAGTCCTGCATAGCAGGTGTTACTTTAAAGCCCCATTTTACAGGTGAGGAAAACTGAGGTTGAGAATTTTAACATCAAGTTCAGGATCACTCAGGTGGTGTCTGTATTGGGAATAAGACCCATATCTTTCCAACGCAAAGTCCAATACTATCCATTATGCCATGCCAAATATCAGGTTTCATTTATTTGTTATTCTTCAGTAAGTATAGCAAAGACAGGAATAGCTAGCATTTATATGGTGCTTTAAAATTCACAAGCACTTAATGTATTTTAAATCATGTGATCCTCACAACAACACTGTAAGATAGGGACTATTTATATCTCCATTTAACAGATGAGAAAATTGAGGCAGATAGAGGTTAAGTAGCTTGACTAGGTTCATATAGCTAGGGAGTCTGAGGCAGAATTCCAACTCAGGTCTTCCTGACTCCCAGTTCTGCTGTCCATCCGCTGAGCCATTTAGATGTCTAATATAAAATGTCATCCTTTGCATCAGTAAGAACATAGGCATGTATAGAACCCTATGCACACCAATGGTAAGACCCATTTGTTTTCCAATAACTGGTGATAGGTGCGCACTGATCCAGCTACGCTCTCTCTCGGTGTTCTTTATGACTAAAGAGATACGTTTGCAAGATGGCTGCTATTAAGAGACCAGAGTAACACTAACCAACGGGTGTGGGTAAAATAATGGTAATTATTATTATATGTTTATGATTAGCTATATGGTATAGTGAATAGAATGCTGGACTTGGAATTAGAAAGACTTGAGTTCCAATCCTGCCTTAGAAATTTACAAGCTGTATGGCCATACAAACTGCTTAACCTCTCTATACCTCAGTTTTCTTATTTGTAAAATGAGGGGATTGGACTGCATGGCCTGTTCAGTCCCTTCCAGCTCTAAATCTTGTGATCCTATTTATTATCCTTTAATAGGCTGCATTTACAAAGTAAATAACAGGAAATTATCACTGCTCCTCACTAGAGCCCCATGGGATAGGTAACAATAAATACTACTATCCCCTTTTCATAGATAAGGAAATTAAGGCTTACAGAAATAAAATAATTTGCTGAAGGTCATACAGTTTTGGAGCCAGGATACCCAAATCTTCATATTCAAAGTTTACTGTCCTTTCCACAACATCACTTCTTGTCCTCACCCTCATTGGCATGGTTTGCTAACCAAACAAAAAGAAATCAATTGGCTTATTGACTATATAGAAAGTCAAAAGTCCTAGGGAACCTAACAGACTAAAATGAATGACAGATTGATCATTTGCTCTCTAAGAATCATGCCAACTCTAAAATTCCATGAGTCTGTTATTAAGTTTCAGGCTTGATAAAATTGAAGCCACTATCTGTATTCAATCTAAGTTGACAGCTATCTTTCATTTATTTATAACCTTAGATAAAAGTAAATGGTGATTTCTTTTTTATGCCTATATACAGAAATTCTCTTCCAACTTGAAATTGGTCGATTTTATTGCCTAGAGATCAGTCAACATCCAAGGTATTTATCACCATCTGGGCCTTTTCCATCGATAACAGATTCTATATAGCCTGATAAGTGATTTAAAATGGATTGAGCAATCCCAGGAGTGGCCAGAAAAATGTTGGCATGATATGAATTTCTCCACCAAGTGGAGATATCTTTTTCTGGAGAAAGCTGGCTGGCTTCATGGTTATGAAGCTCATTTGGAATAGAAACAGCAATTGAGACATTGAGGGCCACCCAAAAGAAAAACTGGTGGCAGATCTTGAGGAATACAGACACATAAACGACTAAATCCTCATTTCCCACAGTCTAAAGTGTGTCAAACACTAGGCTCCATCAACTTTAGAAGAAAGAAGGTTAGGGTTAGCCAAAGTCACCATGGGCTGTGTGCCTTTCCAAGCCTACAAAGAAAAATCAGTAGGGGTAGGGTACTGGTTGTGGTTTTCTGTCTTTAAATAATGTTTTGTAATTGAAGATTTGAAGACTTTAAAACACTCTCAATCCTCCGTTGTCCTTTAAAGACAAGTCAGCACAGCTCCTGCCTTTACAAGAAGCCTTATTAAACTCATAGGATTGGACAGACTTACAAAACTGGAATGTTCACTCTTCATCAGCTTGTTCAAATACTGTTGGAACTGCTGAGAGTTCTACTCAGATGGCTTCAGACAAAAAATGTTCTGGATGGAAATCAGGATAATTTGTTGCTTATGGTACAAGGGTGCTTGTTACATTACCATCCTGGCTCCCGATCAGGGAAGACTTTTTCCCCCTCCTACATTTCTCTTATCCCCACCTTTAGGGAAGGTGGAAAAACCTTGGAAAAAACTATCTTAATGGATGCTAATTCCATTTTGATAACTTAAGAACAAGTACATTGGAATGAAAATTCTACTTTAAGAATAAGTAGCTATTTTTTCTCCTTCATCTCTTCAATCAACAAATTCTACTGATCCATGTAGATTCCCTACACTTAGACATACCAGAGAAGAAGAGAGATAGCGTAATACATAGTAGAAAGAAGGGAATAAATATTTACGTAGCACCTACTATGTGTTAGGCACTATGCTAAGCACTTTATCTCATTTGATAACAACTTATTTGATCCTCACAACAACCCTAGGAGGTAAACGCTACCGTTTTACTCATTTTGTAGTTGGGGAAAGTGGGGCAAACAGAGGTTAAGTGGCTTGCAGAGGGTCCCACAACTAGTAAGTGTCTGGGGCTGGAAAGAACACTGGATTTGGAGTCATAGAACTTGGGTTCAAATCCTTTGCTCTGCTGCTTACTACTTAGATGACCTTAGGTAAGTCACTCCACATTGGGTCTCAGTTTCTTCATCTGTAAAGTGAGAGGTCTGGACTAAATGCAAGATCTCATCTAACTCGAAATTCTGTGATCAATCAACTAATCAATAAATAGCTCTTGAGAACCTATGTGTAATATGCTCTGGAAAATAGCGTGAAGTTTTTTTCTTTTACTTTACTATTTGTTTGTAACATTCTTTTCCTTTTGAATTTTGAGTTCCTAATTCTCTCTCTCCCACTTCCTCCCCCACCCACTGAGAAGACAAGCAATATGATATCAATTAGACATGTGAAATCATAAAACATGCTTCCATATTAACCATATTTCAAAAAAAGCAAGAAAAAAGTGAGAAAATTGTACTTCAGTTTGCACTCAGAGTTCATCATTTCTTGTCTGGCGGCAGATAGCATTTTTCATCACGAGTCCTTTGAAATTATCTTGGATCATTGTATTGATTAGCGTAGCCAAGCCTTTCACAGTGGCCCATCACAATTATATTTCTCAACTTCTTCAGCTATTCCTCAGTTGATGAGCTACCTCTCAATTTCCAATTCTTTTCCACCACATAACAAAAGTTGCTATAAATATTCTTGTATACATTGGTGCTTTTCTTTTTTCTTTTATCTCTTTGGGATACAGACCTAGAAGTGGTACTGGTGAGTCAAAGGGTATGCTCAATTTTAGAGCCCTTTGGGCATAGTTACAAATTGCTCTCTAGAATGTTTGGACCTGTTCACTACTCCACCAACATTGCATTAGTGGACCTATTTCCCCTCATCACCTCTAGCATTTGTCATTTCTGATAGGTCTGAGGTGGCACCTCAGAGTTGTTTTAATTTGCTTTTCTCTAATCAAAAGAGATTTAGAATAATTTTATGGTATGATTATAGATACCTTTGATTTCTTCTTCCGAAAGTTGCCTATTTATATCCTTTGACCATTTATCAACTGGGGAATGGCTGTTATTTTTATAAATTTGACATAGTTCTATATTCAGTATACATTTGAAAAATGGGACCTTTATCAGAAGAAAAAAGCTTGCTATAAAATTTTTTGTTTACTTTATTGTCTATGGCACCTTTTATCAAAATGTAGTTTTCAGGGCAGCTAGGTGGTGCAGTGGATAGAGCTCTGGCCTTGGATTCAGGAGGACCTGAGTTCAAATCTGGCCTCAGACACATAACACTTACTAGCTGTGTGACCCTGGGTAAGTCACTTAACCCCATTGCCTAGCCGCCAAAAAAAAAAAAAAAAAAAGTTGTTTCCCTAATCATCTTTTTATTGTCTATTTTTGCTTTTGCTTTGTCTAAGATCGTGATTGTTACCGCTGCTTTTTTTTTTTTTTTACTTTAACTGAAGCATATTAAATTATGCTCTGGTCTTTTATTTTAACTCTGTGTCTTTCTGTTTCTAGTGTGTTTCTTGTAAACAAAATATGGTTGGATTGTGGTTTCTAATCCATTTTGCTATCTGCTTTCATTTTATGGGTGAGCTCATCCCATGCACATTCATTCACAGTTCTGATTTACTAACTCCTCCATCCCATTTTCTTCTGTTTCTTCTTCTTTGCCCTCTCTCTTTATCCTGTCCTTCCTCAAAAGTCTATTTTGTTTCTAACCACTGACTCCTTTAATTCATCCTCTCTTTTATCATCCTCCCCTTTCTCTTATCCCTTTTCTCCTATTTCTCTATTGGGTAAGATAGATTTCTATATACAACTGAATGTGTATATATGTGTATGTGTGTATGTGTATACATGTTCTTCCCTCTTTGAACCAATGCCAACGAGATTGAGGTTCAAGCGTTGCCCATCACTCCCCCCACCCTGTAAAAGCTATTCCCTGTGTGTCTCCTTTTATGTGAGATACTTTTTCTAATTCTACCTCTACCTTCTCCCTTCTCTTAGTGGTTCCCTCTTTGTCACTCCTTCAGTTTTTAAAAAATCATTCCAACATTATCTACTCAGACCCATGCTCTCTATGTAAACCCCTTTCAACTACCCTGATAATGATAAAGTTCTTAGGAAACACAAGTATCATCTTCCCATATAGGGATGTAAACAGTTTAACTCCATTGAGTCCCTTATGATTACTCTCTCACATTGACCTTTTTATGCTTCTCTCAAGTCTAATGTTTGAATGTCAGATTTTTTATTCAGCTCTGGTCTTTTCATTAGGAATGCTTGAAAGTTCTCCATTTCATTAAATATCCATTTTTTTTCCTGAAGGATTAAGCTTGATTTTGCTGTGTAGGTTATTCTTGGTTGTATTCCTAGCTGTTTTGCCTTCCAGAATATCATATTCTAAGCCCTTTGGTCCTTTAATGTGGAAGCTGCTCAATCTCATGTGATCCTGATTGTGACTCCACAATATTTGAATTTTTTTTCCACTTTCTGGCTGCTTGCAATGTTTTCTTATTGACCTGGGAGCTCTGAAATTGAGCTATAATATTCCTGAGAGTTTTCATTTGGGGATCTCTTTCAGGAGGTGATCAGTAGATTCTTTCCATTTCTGCTTTACCCTCTATCTAAGATATCACAGCAATTGCCCTTGAAATGGGGCGTTTAGGCTTTTTGATCTGGACTTTCATGTAATCCAATAATTCTCAAATTATCTCTCTTCCACCTATTTTTCCAGGTCAGTTGTTTTTCTAATGAAATTTTTCACATTTTCTTCTATTTTTCACACTTTTGATTTTGTTTTATTGTTTCTTGATATCTCATGGAGTCATTAGCTTCCATTTGCCTGATTCTAATTTTTCAGAATTATTTTCTTCATAGAACTTTTATGTCTCTTTTTCCATTTGGCTTATTCTCCTTTTTAAGGAGTTCTTTTCTTCAATGATTTCTTTTTGGTCCCTCTTTTACCAAGCTGTTAATTCTCTTTTTGTAACTTTATTACATTACTCTTCATTTCTTTTCACAATTTTTCCTCTACCACTCTTATCTTTTTAACTCTTCTAGGAATTCTTGTGGGCTTATGTCCAATTAGCATTTTTCTTTGAGGCTTCACTTGTATCTGTTTTCACAATTTGTGAAAACTTCTGAGTTTGTGTCTTGGTCTTCCATGCCATTGTAGAAGCTTTTTATGGTCAAGTTCTTTTTTGTTGTTTGTTTTTGGCTCATTTTTTCAGTCTATTTCCTGATTTGAACTTTATGTTAAAGTTGGGCTCTGCTCACCTGCAGGTGGTGAGGCACTGTCCCAAGCTTCAGGCTTTTTTGTGTTGCTGTTTTCAGAACTGCTTCTGGGTTCTGTCAGTTTTCAATGCTTTCAAGGTAGTATGATCTAGGGAGACATATGGGAGAGGAGATCACTTGATCTGCATGCTAGTCTTTACCCAGGAAGGGTCCCTGGTCCCCTGCAGCTTCAAGCACTAGAGCTCCTCTTGGTGCTGAAGCTGTGACCAGGTTCTGTGCTCTCTTGCAGATGTAAGCAGTAGGGTTCCTCTTTGCCTTGGAACCCGACCAGGGCCTCTGTTCCCTTGTGACTGACCACCAGTGCTTCTCTCCACCCTAAAACTATAATGCAAAAATATGTATGGGCAATAAAGTTGTCCATCAGCACCAGCTACACACAATATCAGCAGAGGGTCCCTGGTAATCTCTTTCTGACCAGTTGTCTGACCCCTTTACCATCTCTGGGTTGAGAGCTCCTGAAGTTGCTACTGCAGTCAGTTTTGCTGCTGCTATGTTTATGCACTCTGGACAGGCCTCCATCCAGTGCCATAGACTTCCTGCCAACTTCCTGAGTTTTCTTGGGCCAAAACAATGTCTTAACCTAAAATTTGGTGTGAGCATTATTTTAAAGTTGTTTGGAAGGGAAAGTTGAAAGAGCTCAGCAAAGTTTGCTGCCTCTAATCCGTCATGTTGGCTCTACCTTGGAATTTCAAAATACTAAGAAGTTTAAGATGGAAAGTACAGCTCCTTTCTGCTGCCAGCTTCTGACTTAGCTAGTGCCTATTTGCTATAGTGCTATCTCTTCCTAACGAGAAGAGTAAGCTCTGACCCAAAGCTTTCTGTAGCTTGTTCAGAACAGTAGTACATTCTATCAAGTCTTAGAACTTGCCACTTAGAGGAAAACCTTTTTGGTTGTGTTCTGGCTCTTATTCTGATAGCCTTAGAGCAAAGAGATTTGACAAATCATCCAGTCCAACCCTCACAATTTAGAGATGAGAAAAGAGAGATCCATTCCTTTCGGTCTTGGTTTTTGAGCTTTAGCAAGAGATTCCCTGTGCCAGGTATCAAGCTATTTAGAATGCTTGCTCAGTTGTTTTTCAGTCATGTCCAACTCTTCATGAGTTGGGAAAACTCATTTGGGATTTCTGGAGTGGTTTGTCATTTCCTTCTCCAGCTTATTTTACAGATGAGGAAACTGAGGCAACCAGAGTTAAATGATTTGCCCCAGATCACACAGCTAGTTTCTGGGCCAGATTTGAACTTAGGAAGATGGGTCTTTCTGATTCCAGGCCCGGTGCTCTGTGCAATGCACCACCTAGCCACTTTTATTCCAGGGCTATTAGGGTCCAGGGTCTCCCATTTTCTCAATTCTAAACACCTTTCTATTCCCTCATATAGATGAGAGCTAGAGCAGGGAAATAAAGAAGGCATAAAGACAAACCTCATCCCAAGGGATAAAGTCATTATCTCCTCCAGATCTAACTACATTCTTTTCCTTATTATATTCATGAAGTCAATGAAGCCTAAACTCATTTCAGGCTTTCAGTTCCCTTGCGTCAGGTATGAGTTAGGCTACATGGCCACCAAGATTTCCCCCCCAAACTCTTAAATTCTGTGATTCTGTTTTAGTAAGCTTGAAGTAGTCTGTCTTTCTGCTTGTATTATATTCCTAGAACTTATCACAGTGCCTAGCAACTAAGTGCTTGATGAAAGCTAATTGACTTGACTTGATGATGGAGAACACAAACAGAAATATTCTATAAGCAGCTGGGTTGCAGAAATCATGAAAAGTCATTACTGAAAGTACAAATTTGAAATTTGGCTCATGACAAATGATAGCTGGACTTGTAAGGGTAGATTGAGTCACCTAGAGATTTGACTGTGTCATTTCTCTCCTCAGGAAGCTTAAATGGTTCCCTGTTGCTTGTAAGATAAATCATCCATCTAGGCCCTCAAGTGTGGCCCTTTGACTGAATCCAAACTTCACAGAACAAATCCCCTTAATAAAAGGATTTGCTCTGTAAAACTTGGACTCAATCAAAAGGCCGCACCCAAGGACATAGAAGCCACAAGTGACCTTCTCAAGGCCACAGGTTCCCCACTCCTGGTTTAGACCCCAAGAAAACTTAGCATGTGGTATAAGCTATTACACCTAAAAACCTAAAAACTAGGTTATTTTATGTATATGAGACTCTTCCCCCTTTCACTGCTGACATGAGCACACACACAGTGCAAATGCATGGCACAGATACACATGCATACACACACACACACACACACATTCTTCTGCAAGCAGGGGTATGCTGTTGAATATTTAACAACCAGCTTGTGGTACACTTTTAAGTTCTATCCGCATTACAAACATTTCATCCAATCAACAAACTCAAGTCCTGGTTTGTAGCATTTGCCGATTTCCAAGTGTGAACATGTTTACACTGAAAATTTAACAATCAGCTCTCCAGCTGGTTAGGTTTAAACTGGCTCCAGCACCCCCTGTGTATAGGTGTCCTTATACAGCATGACAATAGAAAGGCTCCTAGGACTGGTGGCCTTTGAACTTTCTCTGTTTTTATGCAAGTAGTAACCAGGCTCCTTTCAAAGAGGGAATAGTTATTTCCCCTTCCCCAGCAAACCTGGGAAAAACGAAGATCTCTGATAGGATGACACTGGTCCATTATTCATTCCTAAATTGTGAATCTTTTCCCTTAATAGGACAGATTCCAAGTTAAAAGGGGGTGGGGGGTTTCCACGACACCGACTGATTCCAAGATCTTGAACACTTAGCCTCACACTTAAGTGGGTTTTAACTTTATAGCAAGATGTGAATGAGAACTAGAAACCAAAGTGAAAGATGTGGAATGATATCCTTCTTGAGTATAGTTGTCGATATCTGAATTGTTTCCCTTGGCAAAGTCTGATTTCCTTTCTGTTCTGTCTCCTCTTGAAGACGTTAGTTTGCAATTCAGAGGGTCTTCAAAAAAAACTGGTTTTACTTTCTTCTTTCTACACTAAATAATTCTACCGAATAATTTATACGTAAGGCACTGTTCAATTAGAAGGAGCAGCTCAGCATCCATGCCTCTCATTATTTATCATTTTATATTCTGTGATGCTGCCAACAAGAGCCCACTTCGTTGGTTTAAAGCCCAAGGTACAATCTTGATGTGCCAGGACCAAGTTCTCATTCTGCCCTCACTCTGGGTAGCTTCCACTGAGCTCCAAAGAAGCCCTTTCTCAGGAGAAAGAGGATGGAGACAGATCTGTCCCTCTTTTGATGAGAAGTATATGATCTTCCTTTTCCTCTCTCATGCCCATTTTTCAAATGGCATCCCCATTGATTTTATCATGCCCTTTGCAATGAAACAGATAGATGGTACGTAAAGTAGAAATACTCAGAAATATTTCTGAGCAGATGCCAGTCACTTAAGGGGCGCAGAAGCTGAGGGTGTGTCCCGTTGACATATTAGCCAACTGTAAATGACTCTCTCCTAATGGACAAGACCCATAAATTAAATTTAATTGGCATCTGTCTGTACACTGAGACAGGCCAAGATCTGAGAGCTAAATTCTTCCTCAGAAGTCCCCTAATAATCTATATGTTTTATCTTTAACAACAATTTTGTACTCTACCTTGTAGTTTCTTGGGCACATCTTACCTCCCCTACTTAGCCAAAAGAGTCGAAGGCTCAGGGCCCAAACATCTAAGTTTTGAGTTCCCTGCTCTATCCCTTATAGTTAGGAGTCTTTAGGAAAGTCATATTGTTAATCTGGGCCTGTTTCCCCATTGGTAAAATAGGGATAATATTATTATGCTAGCCACTTCACAGGTTTGCTGTTTCTTTGGTTTATTAAGGATGACCTATTATTAACATGAATAATATTAACTAAATCATATTAACTAAATCATAAATAAAATTAAATAATAATAATTTACATGAGTAATGTCAAAATTATGACATTTTACACTACCTTTTCTTGACCCTCAGAATGTCAGTATTGGGGCGCAAGTCTCCATCTTCCTACTCTGGATTTTGAAGATGTTTTAACAAGTGACGAACATGCCTATAAGTGGCTGTCCACTCTTAAGAAAATCGGCATAGTGCGGCTAACTGGAGCAGCTGCTCAGCGAGGTGAAGTCGCTAAGCTTGGCAAGAGGATCGGTTTCCTGTATCTCACGTTTTATGGGTAAGTTCCAGCTCAGCCAACATATGTAACATTTGTCCCACTTTGTATTAGAGAGGAATCCTTTCACTGGAATTGTTTCAGCTATCAATGTTAAGGCAGAAATTTCCATAACCAACTGGAAGCCAGATAAGAGGAAAGCCCGTGAAAGAGGAGGCTTTGCAGCAACTGGAGAAATTTTCAGAATTAGCTTAAAAGCCACAAGATGCCAGGAGCAATTGGTAGCTCAGTCTTGAGTGTGGAAGAAGACCAAGTCTTCCCAGCCTTCTTTCCAAAAACTCAGATTTCACCAGCATTGATGTTCTCCCTCCTCAGAGCTGTAATATAACAAAGCCCAGTCTTGGAGAAGTGAAACCAATTACTACCTGTGCTGGAAAGAGCAAACAAAAACAAGTAGCTGACACTTATATAGTACTTTGAGGTTTGAAAAGTGCTTGAAGTACTATATCTCAATTTTACAGATGAGGAAACTGAAACTCAGAGAGGTAAAGTGACTTGCCAGGGTCACTCTCTCTCTCTCTCTCTGCCTCAGTTTCCTCATCCATAGAATGAGAGCCAAACTTGATGACTTCCAAGGTCCCTTTTGGCTTTAAATCTATGATCCAAAGTATTATAAGTGGGATTTGATTGCAGAGATTTCTGAGTCAAAAGATCATCTATCTAGAGATGAAAGAGACCCCAATTTACTCATTTGACAAATGAGGAACTGAAGCCCAAGAAGTGAAATGACTTACCTATGGCTATATAGGTAACATTAGAGTAAGGATTACAGCTCAGGCAACCTCATTCCAAATTCAGTGCCCATTCTAAAGTCCAACATTCTATCCACTTGACTATATCAACACTGCATCCCCTATAATAAGAACAGGACTAAATGAGTTTTAAGTGAATGGAAATAATATATTTGTGCCCCATAGCAAATAGCCAGAAATACAATGCATTTGCATTTTGAGTCAAGAAGTTGCTTAAAAGAAGGGCCCAAGAGGTTCCTCAAAAGAGAAGGATGACATTTCCACACAAACAACCAATGGAGTCTGAATGCAGATCAAAATATATTTTTTATTCTCTATTTTTCTTGGGTTTGTTGTTTTGTTTTTTGTTTTTTTTTGGTCTGTGTTTTCTTTCGCAACATGACTAATAGGGAAATTTATTTTGCATGTCTGCACATGTATAACCTATATCAAATGGTTTGCCTTCTCAATGAGTGGGGTGGAGAGGGAGGGAGATAATCTGAAACTCAAATTTTTTTTTTAAATGTTAAAAATTGTTTTTACCTGTAATGGGGGGCGGGGGCATGAATAAAATATTAAATAAATAATTAAGAAATAAAGAAGGTAACAAATAACACTTGGACATTCTAATTGACACAGAGATACCTCATCCTATTCCTTCCTGGGATGAGATAGTTTTAGTATATTTATAGTATATTCCACATTAAACCTTCTGTGAAGTTGATGTCTTTAAACCTAGGATTACTTTTCTTTCAGTCACTTCCTATTATTTAAGTTTTATACCTCACTCTCTTTCCAAAAGGGCTTGAGGCAACTTAGTGGTATAAATACTCCTAACATAAGTAGACATTTAAGTTCATAAAAAAATCAATTCAATAAACCTTTATTAAGGATTTTTTTTCTTTTGGCTTAGTAACATTCTATTACATTCACATAACATAATTTGTTTTGACATTCCCCAATAGCTAGACATCCCTCTTAGTTTCTAGTTTGGAACTACCGCAAAGAGTTGCATATATACATATATATGCACATACATATTTATACACATAAATGCATATATACATATGTACATGCATATATACACACACACATACACACACATATACATATACATGAGTCCTTTTCTTTGACCTTTTAGAAATATAGGGGGCAGCTAGGTGATGCAGTGGATAGAATACCGGCCCTTAAGTCAGGAGGATGTGAGTTCAAATCCAGCCTGAGACACATAACATTTACTAGCTGTGTGACCCTGGGCAAGTCACTTAACCCCATTGCCTAGCCAAAAAAAGTAATAATAGTAATAGAAATAAAGGTCAAGCAATAGTCTCACTAGATCAAAGGGCATGCATAGTTTAGTGACTTTTTAGTTTTCTGTGCCTCTAAAAAATAATTTTAAGGTGCTACTGTACAAATATTAGATCAAAATAGCTATAGCCCAGAGGCTAAAACACGTCATTTTTGGCAGCTGCTTCTTCTCAGATGATGTCATCAAATTGTCAGCTCACTATCTGGACAACCAGATAAAGTGATCAATAAGTCCCTATTTTAAGAAGGATGAATGTTTGCTCAGTAAGGGAGAAATAAAGTAGAGGCAAGACCATGCTTTCACATCAATCAATAAACATTTATTGTCTAAATGTGCCAGGTACTATGCTAAGCACTTCATGTATACACACAGACAGTAGTGTCACTGATTGAGAACCAGAATCTGACACAATCCCCTGATTTTACAAATGAGGAACCTGAGACCCAGAGAAATTAAGATACAGAGCACTACGATTGGGAGGGAGGGACCTGCGCCTTTTTTTTCTTTAAAAATGGTGTGATTAAGTAGAAAGAATATCACAGACCCTGGGTTCATATCTCAACTCTATTATATACAACCTGTATGAGTTTGCACTAGTCACTTACCTTCTCTTTTCCTCAGTTTCCTCATTTGTGAAAATACAGCGTTGGCCTCGATGAGCTCAGAGCTTCCTTCTAGCTAAAAAGCTATGTAATCCTATGATTCCAGGGAATGTAACTGGTGAAAAGCAATTAAATAACTGAGTTGAATAAATAGCCTGATAATAATAATGGTGTTGTTGATGATGATGATGATGATGAAGATGATAACAGATCCCTGGAGACATTTAAAACTGGGATGGGGAAGGGGGGGGTGGTGAGAGAGAAAAGGAGAAATCATTTGGTGTCTTTTTTGTAGATTTAGATTAAAGCAAGATCTAAGATTTCAGAAAGGAGTCTTTAAAGGAGACATGACTTAACCAGAAGTGGAATGTTCCTAGGACATGATGCTTCTTTATAACCAACCATCTTCAGTGAATATTCCAGAATTTTGAATGATGCATCCCAGAGTAAATTCCAAAGGAACCACATCCTCTGGCAGTCAATAGGAGAATTTCCTACTCTGTAATCAGTCAGCTAGTGGAAAAAATCACTGGACCAGGAATTAAAAGGACTTCTGAGTTCCAGCCCTGCAGCTTGGCCTGTCCCTTTGTCGCCAGGCTATTTTGAATCCATCACTTCACCTGTGGGCCTCATTTTTCTCATCTGTAAAAATGAGAGAACTCGACTTGGTGATTTCCAAGCTCCCTTCTTCCAGCTCTTAAATTCTTATGTCTCGATCTTTTCCCAGACCTCTTCCTCACAGAACAACACTGTTCTTCAGGGATATTATACTTGATTTTTAAATGAATTCTTGAAGGATTTTTGTTTTGCCATTACAGATTCCTCCCAGTACCCAAACCGCTTTTCAAAGTACATTTTCCAAGAAAATGACTTTATTTATTAACAGAAAAGATAGATGTGTCTTTGAACTTTGGCAGTATAGTAATAAAGATGACTATGTAACTGGTCAGATTTTGCTGCCTCTCCATGTTGACTTTTAATTGATGTTATTTTAGTCATTTGTACATGTTGTTCTTTCGGCTCTGTCTTCCTTACTCTATAAATTCTTCATAATTGTCATTCTTCATGGTCCAGTAATTTTCCGTCACATTCACACACCATAATTTGTACAGTCTTTCCCCAACTGCTGAACACAGATTTTGCTCTACCAGCAGTGAGATAGTACGTGTTCTTCCTTCAGCCTCCAAAATGACTTTTCCCATCCAGTCTGATAGGTATGAGGGTAATACCTCAAGGTTGTTTTAATGAACCTTTCTCTGGTTGAGATTTGAAATATTTTGGAGTGGTTAATGATTGCTTATATTTAGGGTCATGTTTATTTAGGATCGTAATAAGAATAAGATCATAATAAGAAGCGCTAAAGAGACTTCAAGGGGCTATCTGGTCTGATCCACTCGTTTTACAGACAAGGAAACTGAAGCAATTAAGTAACTTCATAATTTGAAGTGTTTGTCTGACATGCTCTTAGGAAGGGCATGGTGATTTTTAACATTTAAAATTTTTATATCAAACATTCTAGGCCAATTACAAAGCCGCTGCAGTGATAGGAGGTGAGATGCCTTAGCAGTACCATGGAAGAAACAATGTAATAGATAAATCTCAGATTAAAAATATGCAGAAAGTTTGGCACAAATTGAGCATGGCAAGAAACTAATCAGAAACTGGGCAATAATCTCATTAATAAGAAAACAGGAGACAGCCAAGAAGTATATGGAATTCAAACCCCATCAACAGATCCTACAAACAAAGAGCAAACATTAATTATTTTATAACAAGGCTATTCATCTTCTGACAAATAAAATATGCCATCATTTAAAGGGGAAGTTCTCTTAACTTGTATATACCCACAGATCCCAAAGAAATGGATAGAAAGTTTTCTTCTTTCAAGCATGCTGTATGCCATAACATACGGCATGAAGAAGGTGGTACATGCCTGTTTGTAGATGCTTCCTTCTCAAGGACATAGCATGATAGATAATGGATTACCTTGTTATAAGAGCAAATAGCTATTTCTTTGTTCCATTGTAGGTGGTAGAGAGGGTATACTTGCTGGGCCTGAGGTCAGGAAAACCTGAAGTCAAATCCAGGCTCAGAAACTGACTATGTGACTCTGGACAAATCATTCAACCTATTTTTCTGTTTCCTCAGTTGCAAAATGGAGATAATAATAGAACCTACCTCCCAAAGTCATTGTGAGGCTCAAATGAAATATTTGTAAAAAGTACTTAGCACAGTACCTGGCACATATAGGCACTATCATTATTATTACTATTGTTATCATTGTTATTATTCAACTCTCATTAATAATAATAATAATAATGATAATATTCACTTTCAGGATGCCTTTTTAAGAATTTTAATTCAGGTACCACTGTACCCAAGGGTTAAGATGAAGAAGATTGGTAGTGGTAAGCTAACGCAACTTGATTGGATTCAAAAGACCTTAGGTTTAGGGTAGGAAGGGACCATAGAAGTAATCCAATTTCCTCATGTTATAGATGAGGAAACTGATGTATTTCTCTCCTAAAAGGTTTGCTATGTAGCTGAACACATGCTACTTCAACAAATGATGAATTGGTTAGATTAGCAAGCATATTATGCAGATAATTTTAACAAATGTGTTTATATGAAATGTTGATTTGTACTGCTGGAGAGAAGGAAGGATGAAGGAAAAATTCATACAGCCTTAGTCATTGACTCTGGTCCCAATCCAGTCCAATCCAACATGGCTCCTGTTTACCTTCCCAGAGTTGTTTCAAGAGTGTGATCAAGCCCAATTGTCCTGGTAGCTGTTCACAGGACATAAAGTTCCACTTCTTTCCATTCTTGTGCACACGTCATTCATGGAGTGCATTTTCTCCTTACCTCGACCTCTTAGCATCACTAGCCAGTTGCAAGCGTAGTTCAGGTGTTATCTCCTATCCAAGGTCTTTTCTGATATAGCCCAACTCTAGTTATTAGTTCTAGCTCTCCCTAGAAATTAATTTGCATAATTGTGTGTGTGTATATGTGTATTCATATATACATATATACATACATACTATATATAATGTGCATGTGTGTATATATATGCATATATGATACAAGCTTCTTGATGGAAGGGACTTTTTGCCTCTTGAACGCTAGTCCCTAGCACTATGCCTTCTATATAGTAGGTTCTAAGTAAGTATTTGGAGAACAGAAAAGGAAAAATATTTATTAAGAGTCTACTACATGTATGACAATGTGCTATGCACAGCGATATAATGACAGAGAATAAAAGATAGTACATTTATTATGTCTATGGCATGTAAGACTCCATGCAAGGTGTCAGTCCTATGAAGTGATTAAAACAAAAATCTAAGGGAAAAAAAAAAACTAAGAAAGATCGGGGGCAGCTAGGTGGCACAATGGATAGAGCACCAGTCCTGGAATCAGGAGGACCTGAGTTCAAATCCAGCCTCAGACACTTGATACTTACTAGCTGTGTGACCCTAAGCAAGTCACTTAACCCCTGATTGCCTCAAAAATAATTACAAGTTATAGTAGAAGAATAATTGAATCTGTTTTATGTATTCTTTACAACTCTAATAGAGAGCCCTACATATAGTAGACGCTCAACACATATGTGTTGGTTGTCTGAGCTACACTGTCTTATGAATTGAGAAATGACAACTACTCAGATTTACCAGATACATAACTTCGGACAAGTCATTTGACCTTTGCCTCAGTTTTCTTGACTGTAAAGTGGAGATAATAATACCACCTACCTCACAGGCCTGTGAGAATCAAATGAGATACTATTTGTGAAAGCACTTAACATGGTAACTGGCATAGAGTAAATGCTATATAAATGCTTATTTCCTTCCCTCCCCCTTATTTAGTGCTTTGAGGTTGGCAAAGTACTTTATACATGATTTCCTTTGATCTTCACAATACCTAGAGATAAGTGATATTATTATCCCTATTGTACACATGAGGAGTTATATAACTAGTGAGTTTCTGAGACAGGATCTGAATCCAGGTTTCCTCAATTCCAAGTCTAGGACCCTACCAGCTACAGGAAGAGAAGCTACTATCAGGAATGCTAAAGGATATGTAGTCCATCAAACAGAAAAGCCATAAATGGAAACAAAAGAAAAGGAAACTGAGTTTAAGCATGGTCCCACCACTAGTTGTTTGCTGGGAAGCAATTGGTGTCACCTTGCCACATAATTTTCCCTATCCCTATGTCCCATAGAGTACTCAGCTAACACTTTAGCTAGGGGAGTTCATTACTATCTCAGCCAAACACTCTCAGATCTTTGCACAGAATTCTAAAATGCTACTGCCCTAGCCCTGTCATCAGTATGGGTGTCTTTTTCATAAGCCCTATCCACTGATAAAGTAAAAGCGAAATGTGCCCTTAAAATATTCCTGGTAGGATTTTTGTCAAAGAAAGCATGACCAGTTAAGAATTAACAGTATCTGAAATAGCCTCTCTGGGCAGGAAATAGGGGAAGGTAGATGTATACAGTCTTTCAAACACTCACCATATTCCTGCAAGCATTTCTGAGAACTGCCTATAAGCCAGCCCAGTGGCATTTCACACATTTGGTAATGTTATGGATCCGGGTTGTGTTGTCTGAGCAAATATGCTTATTTCTTGGCATCTGTCCCACTGGAAGCACACAAGAGACTCTGAGTATTACCACTGATGTTCAGGGTTTAGCCAAACAGAACAAAGAATGGCTACTGGATTGTGGCATATAACATTCCCTCTTGGTTAAATTAGAAAATACTGACTTTGAAAGAGCCACCAACTTGGAAATTCAGAGAACAGAATAGACCACTGAAATTAAATAGTAAGCGCTAACAGTCATATAACATTTTAAGGTCTGCAAAACCTGCACTGTCTACACTAACAACCTGTGAAATAGATGCTATTATTATCACCATTTTATAGATAAAGAAACTGAGATTTAAAAAAAAAAAAAGAAAAAGAAATTGAGACAGAGAGAGACTCCATGATCTGCATAGGGTCATACAGCGAGTATCTTAGACAGGATTTGAACTCACATCTTCTTGACTCCGTGGCTAGTATTCTATCCATTACACCATCTACCTGCTTAGGTAATACAGAAAGAAAAAGATGTTCATTTTATTGCAGCTCCCAACCAAAACTGGAGAAAACCATGCAGCCCGCTCTCAATAATAATGACTTCTCTCCTACAAATCAGTTTGATTTGCAAGGAAAACAGAAAAAAACCTCTTCAAACTTTGAAGCTTGTTAGAAAAGCCCCTTTTCATATTTATGTTGGGGTATTTAAAAGGCTATTTTAGAAAAATTTGTTATTATGGTAAATTAGGGGGCAACATCTTGAAAAATGTGTACCCCAAGGAATGGCAGTTTCCCCTACTCAGTCAAGTCAAGCTAAATTCTCTCAGGCTGTTGTGAGTCCCAGTTCAGGGTATCAGCCAATAGCTCATCCCTTGGGGTCTCTTTGAAGCATTAGGTTTCTCTGTAATTAACATGGATGCCAACAAAACCATTTGAGTATGAGGTCACCTCATAAATGAAAGGAAAAATAATTTGTGAGTCTCATGCTCTTCCAGAAATCATTTGTGGAAATTCATGAGAGACCCTGGTAAAAGCAATCCTGCACCACAGAGTTCTCTGGGCTTCATTGCCTTTCCTTCACAGATCCAGATAACTGGCTTCCACCCCAACTCCACTGCAGTCAGATGGTGTAGCCTTTGTTTTTGACACGGCTTTCCCTTTACTCCCTGATAATGGATTCATCACCAGATTCATCTCCTGCCAGGTGACCGACTCTTGGGTTCAAAGAAACAAGCCAAGTGGCCTGTCTATGAAATGACCATTTACTCTTCTCTAACACTCAAAGGAAGCATAAAGTACAAATGTAGCGGGTATGGAATTTTTATAGGAATAAAAATTATTTGACACCAAAAACTACTTTTCAGGCTCCTCTGTTTTCCATCTTTAAAAAAAAAACCCAGGAGTAATTCATTGCTCCAATCAGCTAAAATATGCACAGTAAACTATAAGAATTTCTCAACATATGTCACCCCCCCCCCATTGGAAACAATCTCTTCCTCACTTGACTTGATAGCCTTTATTACTAATCCCATGCCTTTCATGCATTTCCTTATGCCTATTTGAAGATACATACTAGATCTCCCACTAGATTATAAATTCTATGAATTTGAAAGCTAAGTCTCATTTACCCTTTTACCAAGTACCTAGCAAAATGAAATGTCCATAGTAGGTAGCTTATCATTTCATAAATAAAGCAATGAATTCATACTGAATTCTCACCAATGACTTCATTCTTTTAAATTCTTAATCTCATTAGTTATTTTGATATTAACTAGTTGGTTGAGGCACTGCACCCAGGGCCATCTCTATTCATCCTGATCTATATCTTGCCACTGGACCCAGATGGCTCTGGAGGAGACAGCGAGGTTGGTGACTGCACAGCCCTCCCTCACTTAAATCCAATTCACTCGCAAGTCATGGCATCACCTCCATGATTCCATGGTTCTCTTCCAAGGACAAACAGCAACAGTTGGTTGAAGACATTATTGTTATTTGAATGAAAATCCTTTGAAGGCAAGGGCTAAACCAGGGGTGGGAAACCTACATACAGGTCCTCAGGTGGGGCCTTTTGACCTCGTCCAAGTTTGACAGAACAAATCCTTTTATTAAGGGTATTTGTTCTGTGAAGTTTGGATTCAGTCAAAGGGCCCCACTTGAGGACCTAGAGGGCCACATGTGGCCTCAAGGTCACAGGTTTCCCACCCCTAGGCTAAACTATTTTGGTTTTGCCTAATAGGTGTTTAAAAAATGCTTCGCTAAATTTGTAGAATCAAAGGTCATAGGACGGTAGAAGTAGAAGTCAAAAGGATCTCAGCAAACACCTAGTTCAGCTACCTCATTTTACAGATAAGGAGCCTGAGAAAGTTTAAGTAACTTGTGCCTGGTCACAGTGGTAGTAAGCATCAGAAGGAGGGTTTGAACCCAGGCCCTCCAAACACCCCAAAGCCATCATACTAATTGAACGAATTTTTAGTATTAAAATAGTCCTTTACTTTTCATAGGTTTGGTCAAGATCTGTGGTTTCACTGGTCAAGGGAACTCAGTGTGTGAACTTCCTGCACTAATGGAACTCTTCATATCACCACCTTCTCTGCAATCTCTCACATCAGAGAGATGCCTGGGGCACTCATAAGTTAAGGGACTTGCTCAGTCACATGTTTATTTATAGCTTTTTTCATATTGAGAATGCTGCAAAGCTTCTTTTTTGTTTTAATTTAAGGAATGTCACATAAAAATGGAAGGTTGTCCTTTGTTTTGTTTGTGATTTGTTTTAGATCTTAAGATATCTATGTACCAAAAAAAAATGGTTATTGAAATGTATTTTCATTCACATAATACAGCTTTCATAGACCCTCATTTGATAAGAGTAGAACAGAAAACTAATTTTTTTAAAAAATATAACTGCTGAAGTCACTCTATAAATTATTATTAACATCAAGTCAATTTGGTAAATATTTAGTGCCTTGAGAGCAGATTGTTGTGGTTGTTCATTATTCAGGTGTGTCCAATTCTCCGTGACCCCATTTGAGTTTTATTGGTAGATATACTGGAGTGGTTTGCCATTTCCTTCTCCAGTTGAGACCACATATGTGCTAGTATATATTTAACAACCAGTTCTCAAAAAAAAAAAAAAGAGGATATGTCTTACACACTTGTAAGTTTAATCTTCATTACTAGCATTTTTCCCATCACTTTCTTAAGTTTAAACAACAAAGCAATAAATCAGGCCCTGATTTGTAGCTTGCCCATTTCTGGATGTTGATGTTTAACTCTTATGAGTAGGTTTGAACCACCCCCAGCACATCCCTGTTTAAGAGATAACTGTGGAAAGAGCTCTGGATTTTGAATGAAAAGACATAGATGCAGTACTTGACCTCTCACGTATTAGTTGTGAGACCCTGGGCAAGTTACAAACTCACTAGGTCTTCCTTTTCCCATGTAAAATAAAGGAATAGGATGCTTTCCATAGAGTCAGTTCAAGGTAGTTTAATTAAAAAAACATTTTTAAGCACCACTATGTGCCAAGTACTGAGGTTACAGAGGCAAAAACAAACTATTCCTTCTTTCAAGAAGCTTACATTCTACTGGGGTGATGGTGACACAGTAAATCAATAAATACAGAAATAGACACAAAACATATAGAGGATAGATAAAAAGAAATTTGGTTTTAGTGGTAGAGGGCTCTAACAATTGGGGGGACTAGAGGTGGCAGTTGAGATCAGCTTCAAAGTGAAAGACAGAGCGTCCAGTCCTGAAAATCAACCTATGCAAAGATGCAAAGGATTGGAATGTTGTGTACAGAGAAACAGCAAATAGGCCTGTAGTATATTGACCCTCTAATTTTACCCTCTTTTCCTAGATTTTCCTGAAATACATAAATATACATGTGTGCATATGTGTATATGTTGTGTATGTGTTATGTATATGCATGTATACATATATACATAAGTGTGTGTACATGTGCATGCATGTGCATGTACGTGTATGTGAGTGTGCATGTATGTGTGCGCTGTGTGCACGTGTGCATGTGTGTATGTGTATACTATTGTATATGTTCGCTTATTGTGTATGTGTACTATGTGTATGTATACATAAATGTGCATACATATATCAATGTGTGCATGTATGTGTATATCTGTGTCTATGTACATGCATATATTTGTATATATGTATATATATATATATACTGTGTATATATATATATGCACACCTGTGAGTATATGTGCACTCATGTATACATATGTGTTGTGTGTGTCTGTGTGTGTGGGCATGTACATATATACAGTATGCATGTATGTGAGTACGTGTGTATGCATATTCGAAGGTGTGTGTATGAGCCCCGTGAAACTGAAGGGTACAGCAGTGTGGCTGCATGTGTTCTATAAAAGTCAAGGTAGAATAGTACACAAGTTAATTGCATTTATTTCTGCTGTTTTCTTGAAGATTTAATATTTGCAAAAAAAGAATAATAGGTATAGAAAACAAATAGCTATCTCCCTGAAATGGTTTGGTTCCACGTAGAAGAAAGATGGCGTCACAAGATCCTTCCCAGACCTGTTCTGTAACCATTACCAAAATACATTGTGACCAAAACTGATTAGTCCCACATTCACTTCTGTATTGGTTCAATCTTTCATTCTGGTTCATCCTATACCATGCCTAAGTTAATGGAGGAGAGTGAGAAATATTTACTCATCACCTGCCAGTTAGCTAGAAAGAACACTGACAAAGCCTAGGTCACAGCATAGGTTTGATCCCTATGAGATCCAGTAAACTTCAAATAGAGAAAAAATGCTGCTTTTTGGGAACAGATGGCACCCTGAACTCCAGCCAGCTTTCTCCCAAATGATTCCCCTTGATCAGGGAAGGGAACCATGTGAAAAAGTGGACAGGAGAGGATCAAGGCAAAACCATCACCACTTGGGGGGGGTAAAATCAATTCAATTCAAAACACATGTACCATGGACAACTCAGGAGTGTTGTCTTCATGGAGGGGAGAAGACACATTCCACATCTTGGTGAAATGAGCCTTTTTTTTTCCTTTTATTTCCCCCCACCCCTACTCCTTTTAAAATTTCCTAAATCTTGATTATGCATAAATTGTCTATGTTGACAATAGTGTGAATCTGAATTCTGTGTTACCTGTGGAGTGCATCCAATTACATGAATGCCATAAAGAACAGATATGTTTTGGCTCCAGTTGCTACAATATAATGGATGGTTTGATTCAACCTTGAAATGTGCTGCAATAAGTTATAAATACCTCCGCTCTGTTCACTCAGTCAGCTTTTCAGTTCATGACCCTACACAACTTGGTACGGTTCCACAAGCTTTGCTAGTTGTTTCATCTTAAATTTAGGGGAGAAAAACAGAGAAATAAAGAAATTCATTCTTAGTCCCCAGGACAGGGCAAAAACTGTGCTCTTATTCAATAAGAAAGATATTCTCAGGTGATGGATGAGGGTATGACTTTGCTATATTTTAAAGAAAAGACAGTGTTATAATTTGCACTCCTTATGAGGGATTTTAAAAACCCCTTAACATAGTACTATCTCTGCTCAATAATAGATTCTTCCCCTACCCCCCAAGAATTCAAGGAGGCAAGCAATATTTATTGACTATAAGATACCATGTTATAGCATATAACATAACATATATCAATATAACATAACAGAATATAGTACAACAATTTAATATGATATGGCATATAATATAAATAGTAAAATTTAAATAATATATGATATTATATATCTATGTGATATGCGATAGTCCCTACATTCAAGGAATTTACAATTTAGTGGGGAAATAGGACATATACACATAGTAGGAACTTCATATGAGCTCCTTGAAAGTAGAGCTTGTTTCATTCTCTGTACTTGAATCCTCAGTTCCTACCATAGTGACTGGCACATAGTAGGCGCTTATTAGCAGGTGCTTCATAAATGCCTATTGGCTGACTGGTATATTTATTTTTAAAAAATGATAACTACCAATATGATTGAAATAATGGATCAATCAGAAAGTGCTGCTAGAGTTCAAGTATAGCAGAGATCGTGGTAAGTCGAAATGCTCAAAGAAGGCCCTTTTAAGAGCAACTAAGTGATGCAGTGGATCGAGCGCTGGGCTTGGAGTTGGGAGGATTTGAGTCCAAATCCGGCCACAGACACTCACTAGTGACCCTAGACAAGTCACTTAATTCTGTTTTCCTCAATTTCCTCATCTGCAAAAGGAGCTGGAGAAGCAGCTGGTAAACCACTCCAGTATCTCTGCCAAGAACACCCCAAATGGGGTCACAAAGAGTCAGACACAACTGAAAAATGACTGGACAATGACAGAATGTGATTAGGACCTTTGCAGAAAGAGTTTGGGGACAGAGTAGAGGATAAAGGGAATTCCAGGCATAAAAAATTTTGCTTTGGGCCTAATTTACTAAGACAGAATTTAATGGTATGTAGAGTTGTACATTGAGTTAAAAACAAAAAACAAAAACACAACAAAATATAAGGTAGACACGGTTGAACAATAATTTATCTAATAAGGATCTAGGGGTATTAGCGGACCACAAGTTCAGTATGCATCTCCGTGTGATATATGTAGGAGCCCAAGAAAAATAAAAGAAAAGCTATAGTGTCAAGGATTCTGCATAGTGTCCTGTATTTTGCCATGGTTGGGGCCCCATCTAGACTCAGTTTGGGGTGTCACATTTTAGGGAGGATGTCAATCCTCTGGAAAGAACCCAGAGGAGGATCACCTGGATGGTGATCATGCCTTAGGAAGAGCAGCTAAAGGGAATGGAAATGTTTAGCCTGAAAAACAGTTGTGTAAGCAATATGGCAGTTGTCTTTAACTATGGGAAAAGCTGTCACATAGAAAAGAGATTCTACTCATTGTTCTTGGCTCCCTTGCCTACATGTCCAATCCCTCTGCACAGAGAATGTGTGCTTATTGGAGAGGATTGGAGGCCAGTCAAAAAACCATCAAGATTTTAGGCATGGAGTTGAAAACACCAAGGCTAGAGGTCAGTTTCCATGTGCATATATCCATACATATGTGCATAAAATCAAGAAATAACACCAAAATATTCGTAGAACAGCTGGAGTGAATTATAGGATAGGAATGTTCACAAGCATCAAAATGTCAAGAAGAAATATACCTCATATCAGTCAAGCTAAAGGCTGAACCTCAGCCCCAACAAGAAAAGGGACCTCCTCTGGAACACCACGGCTGTGGGCACATCGCAGTTAGCCCTAGAGAAAGCTTGTTGGGTAAAAAGCATTCATGCAATGGCCCTTTACAGGGAGTGGGAATGGGAGAAGCCTCTTTGCCAGTGGCTGATTGGAGTAGGACAGGACCCCAGGGACTCCCTATTCCACTCATCAGCCTCATCCACCACTTCATATTCTGTTCTGAAAAAACCCAGCAACCTCTGGGTATCGAGTTCATACTTCCACATTTTGTCTGTCTGGCTTGGCAGCAGCCTGTGCAAACATGTGTTTCCCTTATTTTACAGACATACTTGGCAAGTACAAGACAAAATCGATGCGAATAACGTGGCTTACACAACTGGAAAGCTAAGTTTTCACACAGATTATCCGGCACTACACCACCCACCTGGGGTAAGGTGAGCCTCATCACTTTTTCTGCAAGGCAGGCCAGGGAACTGAATTTTTTCAATCATTTTGAAGCCAGCAGATTATGAGTTCCTTGTGTGTGTATGTGTGGGTGAGAGAAAACATATGTGTGGACACACAAAAACACATCTAAATTATATACAAGATATACAATAGCAAAGGGCACATGTATATACATTTATGTATCATGTATATACTTATATGTTCATCAGTAAAAGCTTATCACTTGTCAAGGAATGCTATTGAGGTTGCTTTAGAAATAGGTAGGACTAGATATCCTTCAACGTCCCTTTCAATTATGAAATCCTAAATCTATGACATGAATGTCCTTGAATTAGATGAATATATAGACATGTATACACAATATATAATATAGGATCAACAATAGAGAAACTTGCATATGTTTGAGTGTGCATTTACACGTGTCCATGAGTTCCCCTGGAAGATACTCAATTACATGCTGAATTATCACTTGCCAAGAAACGTTAGGGATGTAGCTATAGCTATGGGTTAGACTACATGATATCTTCAGGGTTCCCGTCCAATTCTGAGATTCTAATTTTGTGTGTGCATGTATGGTTATTACATATAGGTCAGGGATTCTTAACCTGGGGACTGTGAACCTTTTCATATATATTTTGGTAATTATATTTCAATATAATTGGTTTCTCTTTTATTTTTTATTTGATTTTATGCATTTAAAAATATTATTCTGAGGGAGGGAAGGGTTCAGAGGCTTCACCATAGTGCCAGAGGAATCCATGACACACACACACACACAAAAAAAAAAAAAGCCTAAGAAGTCTGATCTAAGTTCATTCTTACAGATAAACAGGACAGCTTGGAAATAATATGTTGAATTTATTCTATTACTATGTGTTTATATACATACACACACATATCATATTTGTAGTTTCATATACAATCCTCTTCTCTCTTTCATGTATAGAAATGTTTATATCTGGAGGGAAGAAGGAAAGGGGTGAGGGGAGAGACAGAGACAGAGAGAGACAGAGAGCTAAGTGTCAATGGATAGAACTCCGGGCATGGAGTTAGGAAGACCCGGGTTCAAATCTAACCTCAGAAACTTCCTCCCTATGTTACCCTGGGCAAGTTACTTAATCCTGGTTGCCTTAGTTTTCTCAGATGTAAAATGAGCTGGAGAAGCAAACAGCAAACCATTCCAGTGTCTTTGCCATAAAAACCCCAAATGGGGTCACAAAGAGTTGGACAAGACTGAAAAACAACCAAACAGCAACATATATATAAGCTTATTCAATGGAACATGGCTTCTGTGAACATTTTTGGCAATAACATCAACAAGGAGTATGCTAAGGTGCAGTGAGGGAAAGCACTGGTTTTTGAGTCAGAATACCCGAGTTTAAGTCTCAGCTTGACCATTTACTACACGGGTAACCTTGGTCAAAGTGCCTAGCCTCTCTGGGCCTCAGTTTACTCATCTGTAAAATGAGGGGAGGTAGTGTAGATGACCTCTAAAGGTCCCTTCTAGCTATAAATACATGGTCCTATGATCATCATTAATACATTCTAACCAAACATGCCAGCAACACTGGGGAAATCTAGCCCAGAAACATCACCCAGCTGATTAACAGATTTTTAACATTGTTTATGTGGAATTGATCCACCCCCTGTAATGTAGTTTCACCTGTATTCATATTTTCATAGAACCAGCAAATTCCTTTAGGCAAGATATACCTATAGAATTTTAGACAGATGTTTAAGCTTTTGTCAACAGTCAATAAGGATGTTCAGTTCACATTTCAACATTTGTTAGGCGTATGAATGTACAAGACACTGACTGTGCTCAGTATTTGGATGCAAAGATAGATAGGATACAGGTCCAGCTCGTGATAAACTTACAACTTAATGGAAGAACAAATCCACAAACAGTTGGGACAAAGGTGAGTGAAATCATTACAGAAGTCCATGTAAAATTAGGGATGAAAACTCTGCCTGCATCATAGAGGAAATGACAACTTAGTGGAACGTTGGAGGAAAATCACCAGATGGAAATGGAAGCTGATGACAATTCCCTTCCAGACATGAGGAATTGCATGAGCAAAGGAACAAAAACTGAAGCTGAGGCAGGGACAAGTACAGAACAAATCATAAGGTGCCACCGGAGGTCCTAGTGGATAACACAGCTGGACCAGGAATAGGGAAGACCTGGGTCTAAATCCAGCCTCAGACGCTTACAAACTGCATAACCCTGGGCAAGTCACCTAACTCCTCTCAGTCTCATTTTCTTCTGCTGTAAAATGGGGATAATAATAGTACCTATTTCCCAGGGTTATTGTGAGGATCAAATGAAATGGTAATATATGTATCGATAGCCCTTTGCAAGCCTGCATGAACTATATAAATGCTAATGACTATCATTATTATTATTAAGAGAAAAATTTATCTGAAACTCAGAGTAGGTAGAATCCTAGGACACAGATTCAGAGCTAAAAGGGTCGTTAAGGACCCACACACACATTTTACAGCTGTCTAGCTATGTAAACTCAGGGTTATGGAACTCTTAAGTGCTTGCAGTGGGATTTGAATGAAGCTATTCCTGATTCCAGTCCGGCATTCTATCCATTATACCACAATGAATGGGAGTAGTATAAGATAAGGCTGGAGAGGTAGGTCGGAACCGGTCTGGAGGGCACTCAATACCTAGATCATAAGTTTATTCAATGGATGAACAGAATACCATTAAAAGCTTTTGAATACAGGAGTGATATACTCCTAGAAATGCATAGGAAGATTATTCAGACACTGGGGTGGAGGACCAGAGATCAGAGATTTAGAACTAAAAGGGGCCTTACAGACCTTCTAGTCCAACCTGTTATTTTACAGATGAGGAAATTAAGGCCCAGTGATCAAGTTCACACAGGAAGTAATCATTAGGGTTGGGTTTGAACTCAGGTCCCTTACTCAAGTCAATGTTCTTTCCAGCGTAGAGGGTGAAGAGCCCAATCTCTTCAGACTTGGATGATTCACAGTATGTCTCTGGCTATCCATATTTACTGAATTCCTGCTATGTATGAGAGTTAGCTTAGAGAACTGGGTTCAGAACCAGAAAGAGTTGGGTTCACATCCCACTTCTAACACCGACTGCTTGTGTGACCCTGGGCAATTCACTCAGCCTTTCAGTTCCCCAGACTCCTAACAATATGTGATGCAGAAGAAATGCCCACATGTATTAGGAGAGTGAGTTCCTTACCAGGATCTCATACATGATGAAATCACAGATCTAGTTAACCCCCTACTCTGCCAATAAAAAAAATTTATGTATAAACTGCACAAGATATGGTTTCTACACGTCATATAGGTCATGCATACATAAGAGATGACAATATAATAAGGAAAAAGAATGGTGCTGTCAGTATGCACTAATAGATTTCAGACACGAGACAACATTTTTGTAGTATGGAATGGTGAGGGGAGATTTTAAAGAAGATAGGACCAGAATTCAGTGTTGGATTTAGACAAATAGAAATGAAGTATGGACACTCTCCACTTAACACAACATATCTTAACATCTCCATAACATGAGTTATTGTGACCAAAAATATGTTATCGTTATAGATCCTGACATATACATTTATATATCACTTCGGGCCCAGTCTCTAGGCTTAGGTAGGTTTGTCTTCAGACATCAACTGCATATGTCATTGCCAGACCCAGAGTTGGGTCCTCTCCATGTTGGCAGGGCCTCTTGAAGTCCATACCTCACCAGCAAGGCCTTTGAGAATCTCAGGATTACCTCCATGACTCAGCGAGGCACTGGAGAGGGCTTTTCATGGAAGGCATGCTATCATTATTACGAATACTGGAATCTAATATTTGACTTCACATGTTATAAATTACTGTGTTGATTCAAAAATACCACATGTGTTCTTTGAACTAAATGATGACAGAGAAGTGACCCTCCAGAGGCACCTTGGGGGGATAAGAGGGGGGAGAGAAGAGAAATGCGATGTGATTGTTCTAAATATGGCCTAAGTTTGGAATCTAGTAACCTCTTAAAGTCCAGAGGTTAAATGCCAGACTGATCAGCTCAGCCCTTTCTCTGCCAAAGGCCAGTTGAGAAAGAGAAGAAACTCAGAGTTTTGAAGGAAGACACCCTGAAACCAAAGGCACTGCTTGATTTTTAAAAGCTCATGCTGCCTTTCACAAGCTTACATATTGTTTCTGGGACATAATCTAAACTTACATAAAACTGATTAAATGACTCCATGCACTTCCCTGATGTATAACAATGATGCTCACATTTGAACAGCGCTTTATAGACTTTTTTTTTTTAATGCTTGCATGTGCCTCTTATTGGAACCTCTGAAAAACTCTTTGAGGGAGACAACTACAAATGTTTAGAATGAGAAGGGACCTTAAGGATTGTCTGGTCAATATTTTGAATTTACTTATGTATATTTTAAGTAAATTTACTTAAAAGTAAATTTAAAACTTACTGATGTGTACTTGTGTGCTGTTTCCACTTGATAGAATGGAAGTTCTTTGTTTCTATAATCCCTAATACCCTGGCCAGTACACAGTAGGTGCTTCATAAATTCTTATTTTCAACTGAAATTCACAAATGATTTCCTACTGTGTTCAGGCATAGTACTAGGCTCCACAGCAGACATCGAGTCTGCATAAACTGTAGTCTCTGACTTCATAGAGTTTACACTACATAGTTTAACTCATTTTACATTGAGAAAATTGAAACCTAGCAAAGTTACTGAGCTAATAGCTAATAATGAGCTATTCATCGTACAGACTAATTGCTGCACTGAGCCTAGGCTAGACTAGAACTCTTTCTATTCAGTCTTCTGAGTTTTGAGTCACAGTTCTTCACTGAGCCCAGGCTAGACCAAAGTCTTTCTACCCAGTCTTCCAAGTTTAGAGTCACAGTTAGAGTTTATACATTTTTTGTAGTATCATTAAGTTCCTTGATCTCAGGTACTGTGATTCAGCCATCTTTTTTCACAGCACTTGACATTTCCACTTCATTTGGCATGGTGTCTTGCACCATGTAAGTGCTCAACAAAAACCTGTTTTTGCATGAAAAAGCTGGGCAATTTCCCAAGTTTTCCTCTTCACTAGGCTAATATGGTATAACAAAATGGTGAGAAACAAAAACAGGATTCCCTCTCTCTCAGATTCCAAACAAAATGATAAATGAAAAATCTAAAATTACATGGGAGAGGATAGATACTCAAAGAGATTTTTGGTAGAACTTGATTCTTGAAATCTTTAGCTCCAAAGGAATAGTGGTTAACATGGGTATAGTTCAAGTTTCCACTTTAAAAAAATGCTTGTCTATTACATAAAATTATTTCGGTCCAATGGGCTAAATTTTTAATGTAACAAAAGCAGGTCAAACAAGTGAGGTTGGGTTGTTTTTTTCATCCTAAATGGGTACCAAGTGGTCCAGGTGACAAATAAGTTACCTGTTGAGAATTCATTTTGATCAAAATCGCTAATATGGGACAGGAAGAGTGGGTTCACTCCATTAATTCAAACCACATGCAGCTTAGCTCATTGTCTTTATCTGCGCCAAAAATCACATGCTGCTACAAAGTAACATAAAAAGGCTTTTCAGCTCGGAACTGCTTGCATGGAATAAAATTTGGTTTTATGTATGTCAGACACATATTAACCATTTGGATTAGCACAAGTGTTAAGTTGTCTGGCTCCTACATATAAATTCTTTCACAAAATTATATTAAAAATCTAGATGACAAAGATGTCCATGGTCCTTACCATATGTAAAAGAAATCAGTTAGATTTTTAAGAGTTTTAGTCCTGAAATGTGCAGTTCTCTTATGTCAAAATCTAAAATGTGATTATAAGAACATTTTTCTACTTCCCTGAAGTATACCTTTATACCATATTATCTTCAAGGAATTTGGTTGATTTTGAGGTTAACTTTTCTGTTAATTTTTTTTTCTAATCACATCACTTAATTCTCCATCACTCTGAAGAAATAAGTTTGTTTTTAGGTTGTTTTTCATTTTTATTCTGAACTTAAACACCAAATAAAATAAGCATTTCCATACACAAAGCAGATCAGAAAAAAGATTATATATAAATGCAAATCTCTATTATGTAGTCTTTTCTTTTGGTATATATAATAAATTCAACATGCAATTTTCAAAGTTGTCCTGCTTGTCTATGACTCCTTCTGGCCTTCTTTATGCTCTCATCTCATTTGGGGGAAAGGAAGAGGAAACATGCTATCCCTAGCCTCCCTTTCTTTCACACCTACCACCAAATGAAAAAAAGAAGAAGAAAACCCTTGTAACTAATATGCAGTCAAAACAAATTTCCACATTTGGCAAAGTCTAAAAATATATGTCTAATTCTGAATCTTGGATCCATCACCTCTCTCAGAAAGTAAGTAGCATGCTTCATCGTTAGTTCTCATTAGAATTTGAGTTCCTTGAAGGCAGGAACCATATGTTTTTCCCCCAATGGTGCCTGGCATATAATAAAGGTTTAATAAAGAAATGCTTGTAGAATGACCAACTGAGTGGAATCCCAATTGGTCGTTGCAATAATCAGAGTTCTTAAGCCTTTCAAAATTGTCTTTCCAACACGGTCGTTGTAAAAATTGTTTTCCTGACTCACTTCAGCTCTGCATCAGTTCTTGCAGGTCTCCCCAGGTTTCTCTGAAACCACTCCTCTTGTCTTCTTCAAGTATAATAATATTCAATTTCATTCAAGTGTAATAATTTATTCTGCCATTACTCAGTTGATGAATATCCCTTTCATTCTACTCCTTTGCCACTACAAACAAAAACAACATTGTAAATATTTTTTGGAAAGCTAGGTCCTTCTTGTCTTTCTTTATCTCTTTAGGCCCTAAAGTTTAGGCTTAGTGATAGTATCACAAGTCAAAGAGTATGCTCAGCTTTGTGATGTTTTAGGGTACAGCTCCAAATTGCTTTCCAGAATGGCTGGACCAATTCACAGCTTTACTAATAGTGTATTAATGTACCTGTTTGGGCACATCCCCAGCCACATTTGCCATTTTCTCTTTTTGTCATCTTTTCCTGTTTGATGTAGATATGAGGTAGACAACTGGCTTTGGGGGAAGAGGGTTGCATCCCTGAAGGTCTTGAAAACTTACGGCTATTTTCTTCTTTCTTTATCTTGTTAGACCCAAAAATTTAAGGTATAGGTCCAGTGGTGCTATCACTGCATCAATTACCTGCACAATTTGGTGAATTTTGGGGGCATAGTTCCATATTTCTTTCCAGAATGGCTAAACCAATTCATCGCTCTACCAGTAGTATATTAACATTCCCGGTTTTGCACATCCCCTTCCAACATTTGCCATTTTCTTTTCTTTTTTTGTCATATTTGTCCATCTGATATGCTATGAGGTGAACTATTTTTTTGGTTTCCATGAAGATTGTGACAACAATGACTATTTCCTTCTAGTTGTGTATTTTAATACATTTTGGCCAACAATGACAGGTTGTAGTATATAAATATTTATATATTAATAAAGTGGTCTTATACCCAAATAGAATCTAAGTCCTTTGAAGGAAGGGCTGCTTAGGGGCAGCAAGGTGGCACAGGGGATAGATCACCAGCCCTGGATTCAGGAGGACCTGAGTTCAAGTCCGGCCTCAGACACATAACACTTATTAGCTGTGTGACCCTGGGCAAGTCACTTAACCCCATTGCCTATCCTTAAAAAAAAAAAAATGAAAAAGAGAGGGAAGGGCAGCTTCATCTTTGTCTATGTGTCTCCAGATCCCAGCATATGATAGGCACTTAATAAATGTTTGGTGATAGATCAATTGAATGCTTTATATTACAAAGCAGCAAATAACGAATTCCCCTGAAGCGGTAGCATTATTCAAATTCACACTTTGTGTTTCCACTAAATTGGAACCAGTTACTATATTTACATAATTATAACTCTCAATGGTGCAAATTTGATTACATAGTTTGAATTACACACATTCTCTATTGAACTTTATGGCAATCCTATGAGGTTAAGCACTGTGATTACTAACTCCATTTTAAGGATGAGGAAACTGAGGCTCAGAGAAATGAAATAAATGGTTCAGTGTCACATAATTAGTGTGATGGGGGAAAGTAGGAAGCATTATACAGTATTCTTTCCATTTTGACAGAGCCGACTCTTTAGTTATTCAGAAAGTTAAAGAGGGAAATCCTTCATGAGTTAATGTTGTTCCTTCTTGTCAAGCTTTGTATGCTGTTTGAGGCTTTTTTCCCCTCACCTTCAGGTCAGGGTAAGAGTCAGGGAATTGTTATGTTTGGCCTGTTGGTGGAGGGAGGCAGGGAAACCAAGCAAACTAATTTTAAAATTCCTTTTCACTGGACCTGCTACCTTCTAATATCTGAATTTGGTCATATTTGGCTCTCCCATTCAGGGACCCTTCAGCCAGACATTGGCTTTTATTTTTATTTTACTTTGGCATGTACAGTTTTCACAGCTGAATGATGTTAAATGGCTTCTTCCTGCTGAAAATAATTCTCTATATTTAGTTTTACACAAACAACCACAGTGATAATAAAAATAAGTCGCATATCCAACTAATTCAAAAGGACTCCACCTAGAAGAACATGAAAATATTAGTAGATTTTTCAATTTTCCTAAGAAAACAACCTAAGATTCTCATTCCTAATATACTTTAGTACAAAATTGATAAAAACTTTATCTCTCTTCTGTTTCCTTGTCCAACACCCTAGTTGACGGAGGTCATGATCACCATCTCCATGGCACCACCATAAAAGTCTTTTCAGTGGTATTCCTTCCTTATGTCTGTCCCTGCTCCAATCTATCCCAGTATAATGATCTCTCTAGAGGGTCTACATTCATCATATCATTTCCCTACAGAAGGGGAGCCTTCTGTAGCTCCCTACTGCCTATAAAATGAGCCCAAATTCCTTGGCCTGATGTTTGAGATCCTCTACAACTTAGCTTCATCCTACCTCTTTAATTTAATCTCTGACTCCCTCTCTGCCATATGTGTTGTTCACCACCCCTAAAACATACCTTGAACTTTTCTCCTTTTTGTTTTGGAATGAATATATGAAAAAACATTTAAGTTTTTACCATGTGCCAAGCACTAGGGACACAAATACAAAAGTAATAGCAGCTTATGCCCTCAAGGAGCTCACATTCTAATAATCAACATATATAGAGGCTGTAAAGATTAGGGGGACTTGGGTTTGAGAAAGTACCAGGATGGTGAGTGGATCCACAGGGGAGTAGGTTGGCGCAGATAGTTTCTAGGAAGAATGGCAGTATTGATGCGATTATGGTTTCCAAACTATTGTCCATATTGTTCTCCACCCAACAACCCCCATTTCCCTGCCAATCCTTTTCTACCCACCCTTCAAGGCCCCATTTCTCCATGCAGCTATCTCTGTTAGCCCCAAACTGAAGTGATCTCCCTCTGCTCACTAAGAATACATTGGTGACACTTACTAGCTGTGTGACCCTGGGCAAATCACTTAACCCCAATTGCCTCACCCAAAAAAAAAAATACATTGACTTCATCAAGCATTATGCAATTATAATACCACTTACCCTTTAATATTTCTTCAGCGTTGTCTTGAATCGTCATCAAAATCTCATATTGTTATTTAACCTACCAGTCAGTCAGCAAACATATATTAAGCACTTAGCATGTGCCAGGCACTGTGTTAAGTGTTGGGAATGCCTTTTGTCTAAAGTGTAAGCTCTTAGAACACAAGGATAGACTGAGTCTACACTCCTGCGTATCCCCCGTGAAGCCTTGGACACAAAAGGTTTGCAATAAATGCTTGACTGTATTTTTTTATAAAAATCTTGAAACTGTCCTGATCAGGGAGTCAAAAAAAGTATTCTTAATCAAGGGATATTTTTAATCGTCTTCTAAAAACTATTTCCCCTTTTTATTATAGGTCCAATTCCTTCACTGCATAAAGCAAACAGCCACTGGTGGGGAAAGTGAAATTGTAGATGGATTTAATGTATGCCTACAGCTCAAAGAACAAAATCCTAAGGCATTCCAGATCCTCTCCTCAACATTTGTGGATTTTACAGATATTGGAGTTGACTTTTGTGATTTCTCAGTGCAATCCAAGCACAAAATTATAGAGTGAGTAGTATCCTTTAAAATCATGTGGATTATTAAATGGATAGCGAGAGAACTTATAAACAGGAATGTGGAACTACGAATTGGGTTCATTGAGAACAAGTCTGCCAAATTAACCTCGTTTCTTGTTGTGATTGTTGTATTGAACAAGGAAGTAGTGTAGGTATACTACTTGATTTCATCAAAGCACCCTTACAAATTTCTCATAGATTTAACGCTAGAAGAAACCTACTCCAAGATTCCCAGTATCCCTATGGATAAGAATAAAACATGGACTGGACAACAGTAATTAGATGGATTTGTACTCATTTCTCTCCTGCCTCGAATTCTTCATCTGTAAAATGGAGATAAAAATAGCATCTACCTTCTAAGAGTTGTTGTGAGATAATGAGACACTACTTACAAAGCATTTTTCAAACCTTAAAGTGCTATATAAATACTAGATAGTATTATTAGCTAATTATTGTGTACAGAAAGGGAATGAAAGGATCAATATCAGTCTGAACCAAATTTCTAATGACAGGCAACAGAGCTCTATCCTCAACCATGTTCTGCTCAACATTTTTAGCAATGATTTAAAGATATAAAAGGTATTTCTATCAGATTTGTGGATGACACAACTGAAAGGGATACCAAATACATTGGATGAGAAAAACCAACATTCAGAGAGATTTCAACAGGCTAGAAGATATATAAAGATATCTGTTATTCACTTAATAGGAATAAATGTAAAATTCTTCACTTGGATAAAAAATAAATTGCTTAAATCAAGAATGGGGAAAGGATAGGGCTTGATAGCTCTTTGTGTGACAAATACCCAGGAGATTTCTGTGTACCACAAGCTTAACATGAGTCAACAGTGTGATGCAGCCCCTGGTAAATCTAACACAACCAATCCTAGGCTCCACAAATAGAAGTACAGAGTCTATTGTGTGGGTAGCAATTGTTTCACTATGCTCTAGGCTGGTTAGACCACATATGGAGCATTGTGTTCAATTCTGGGGACTACATTGGCCAATAAGCACATATCCAAAGGAGGGGAGAAGGATCGGGAGGGGACTGAGAGAGAAGAGACATTGGATGAGTTTGAGGGGCTGTCCCCTCTACATAATAGTATCCAGGAGTGGGGAATCAGCAGCCTAGGCCACACGTGGCCCTCTAGGTTCTCCAGCGCTGACCCTTTGACTGAATCTGGGGATAGGGACCAGGGAGTTATTGTTGTTCAGCCATTTCAGTTGTGTCCAGCTCTTCATGACCCCATTTGGGGTTTTCTTGGCAAAGATACTAGAGTTCTCCAGCTCATTTTACACATGAGGAAACTGAACACAAAAAGGGTTAAGTGACTTGCTCAGGGTCACACAGTTAGTAAGTATCTGAGGACAGATTTGAACTCACAAAGATGAGTCTTCCTGACTCTAGGCACCACCTAGCTAGAGTCAGGAAGGCCTAGGTTCAAATCCTGCTCAGACACTTACTAGCTAAGTGACCCAGGATAAGTCATTATCCTGGATAAGTCATAAGGCCCTCTGGGCCTCACCTTCCTCATCTATAGAATGAGGGGTTTATACTCTATGGCCTTTAAGGTCCCTTTTACCACTAGATTTGTGACCCTGTGATGACCCTATGATTTTATCTCTCTGGGTCTCAATTCTTTTTGCCGAGTTTGTTTTCTTAGAATTGTCTATTACACCTAAAAGTCAATTATAATTTTTTTAATCCAGTTAATGTATTATTTTGGTTACTAGACTTCAGGTTAATTGAGGGTTTACTTGAGTACAGATTTGTTCATCCATAAAATTACGGGGTTGGATTAGGTGATCTTTAAGGTCCCATCCAGCTCCCAGATTCTGTGATTCTACAGTGCTGTGAAAGACAGGCACCGACAGAGAAGCTCAAATCAGTTTTAATTACTTCATGATGATGTAATTTTTATGATACAACAAAATGACATTTTCTTTCCAATAAGAGTAATTAAGAAAACTAGTCTTAGAAAACATCATTATGGAGGAATTTCACTTAAATGAAAAGTCTATGTTATATTAAGTGCAGGAAAAATAACTTTCACTGGGCTAGCAATCCCAGCATTCGAGTTGTCACTTGTGGTGGCCAATTGCAAAAGATCAAGGTATTTAAGAACATGGTAAATCCTGGCTGTTGATACCAAAGGACCTTTGGGCCTTTGTTGGGATCTTTCACAGTGTTTTCACTATTGTCTCCAGTATCCAATAGAAGGAAAGAGACATGTTTAATCTGGAGAAGAGAAGTCTATGACATAGGCAAGACTGTTGCCTTCAAGTTTTGGAAAAGCTTTTGAGTGTAGCAAAGTGATTGAAGACAACATGGTTTATTGGAATGGATGCCTGGTGTTGGCAGATCAATGAGTCCAAGACATGAGTTACAATAGTACTTGACTATAGTTCATTATTTAGCTTGGCAAATTCCTTTGCTCAAAAACTTGGGATCTTGGCTCTTAAAACAACCAGGCTTTAAAGGGGTGGAGGAAAGTGTTGGGGGGTAGAGAGAAAAATGCATCCATCTCTGCCTCATGGCTTCCAGTTTTATAGGCTGTCCTCTACTCACTCTCTTCGTCTTCTTTTTTCCCCTCTTTCTTACTCCTGATCCAAAAAGTTTGAACCAATTTGTCTCTTCTGTTCCAAAATAATTAGATTCTGTCCTTGAGGTTTTGGAACAGACTGAAACACTGGTAGTAACTGAGCTTAAATCTATAATTTGGAGCCAATGTCTACTCAATAAGGAAGCCCTGTAAACACCATCCAGACAATGAAAAATGAAGGCACCCAGCACAGAGACAGAGAGAGAAAGGAGAAAGAAAGAGAGAATAGAAGGGAAGGCGGCCATGGTGCAGTGGAAAAATCATTGGCTTTGAAAGCACAGGACTTGAATTAAAGTCTCATCTCTGATGCCTACTAGTCACATGATCTTGGGCAAATCATTTAATTTCCCTGGGCCTCAGTTTCCTTATCTGTAAATGGGGAAGGGGTGGTAAACAAGCTAGCTTCTGAGGTCCCTTCCAGCTCTACCCCCAGGACTCTACAGAAGTCAAGTAGCTATTTCCTTGCAAAGTGGAAGAATGATTCGAATTATTCTGCCTCGTCTAGAGCAAGGGTTCTGTACTTTTTATGTGTCAGAGATCCCTTTGTCAGAGGTGAAACCTCTGAACTACTCAGAATGGCATTTTTAAATGCAAAAAAACAAAAACAGAAACATGATTTCAAAGGAAACCAAATTATATTGAAAAATAATTATTTTAAAACGTTAAGTTTACAGACCCCAGGTTGAGATCCCCTGGTCTAGAGGGCAGACCAGGAACAAACATAGAAATTAAAAGGGACAGATTTGACAATAAGAGCTATCCAAAAAAATGGAACAGGCTGCCACGGTTGTGTAAACTTGCAGACAGAGGCTTGCTGTCCTCTCATGAAAAGTACTTTTATCCTCTCAATGAAAAAGGAAAGAGGTTAAAACGTGCAAACTCTTAACCAGTAAGGTTAATTTTGATACCTAGTGAGATTCTAAAATACATGATTAAGGAGATGATTTCTGAGCGCTTGAGAAAAACATGGATCAACAAAATCCAACATGACTTCCTCAAGAGAAAATCAGGTCAGACTAACCTGATTTCCTTTTCTGACAGGGTAACTCAACTGGTTAATAAGGATTATGCTATAGGTATATTATGCTATATTTTAACAGAGCATTTCACTAAGACTCTCATGCTACAATTGTGGATAAGATGGGAAGTGATGAGCTATAGTAGAGTGCAGTGATGTCAATTTTGGAACTAACTGAATGAACGGGCCCAAAGAGTAATCATTAAAAGTTCCATGGTAATTAAGAGAGTGGTCACCAATTGAGGACCCCATACATCTGTCCTTGGTCCTATGCAGTTAAACATTCTGATCACTGACATAGATGAAGGCAGAGATATCATGCTTCACAAGTGATGGTAAACTTGGAAACGGATAGTTAACATACAAGATGATAATCCAGATCTGGAAAAATCTTGATGGGCTAGAAGGTTAGGCCAAATCAAACATGAAACTGAATAGGGGAAAAGATAGTTCTACACTTGGGTTCTAAAACAAAAAAGAAAACTTAAGACAAAGAGTAGAGAACACACGACTAGACAATGGTTGATCTGAAAAAAAGATCTGAGGGTCTCAGTGGACTCCCCAAGATCCACTGCAGTCAGTCATACTATGTGACAGCCAAAAAAAGCTCAAGCAATACTAGGCTATATTAATAAAGGCAAAATATTCAGAGTGATGGGGGGTAATATTTCTAGTCTACTCTGCCCTGGTGAAGCCCCATTTGAAGTACTGTTTAGTACCTTTAAGAAAAGCCATAGATACGCTTGAATGTATCCAGAGGAGAGTAGCCAGAATACTTAGAAGGCTGGACAACATGCCACGTGGAGATAAGCTAAATAAACTAGGAATGTTTGACCTAGCTTTAATAGCTTAAAACTGTGTTAAGATTATGGGGACACCTTGTATTTATAATATTTTGTTGGAGGTGGGGCAAGACTTGCTCGACTTGAACCTGGAGGGCAGAACTAGGGACAATGAGTTAAAGTTTCAGAGACATAGACAAAATAAAATAATATTCATAAAGCACTTTATATAACCTTAAAGATTGTGGGCTCATCAAGAGCAAAAACTATCTTTTGCCATTCTTTGTATCCCCAATGCTTAATATTCTGCCTGGCAGAATTGGTGCTTAATAAATGCTTATTGACTAACTACATAAATGGTAGTTATGATTATTATTACTATTAGTATTATTTGCCATTTAGGTCTGATGTAAGGAAACCCACCCAACAATGAGCTCTCCCAAAGACTGGGTTTCCTTGGAAGGCAGTGAGATTCCTCCTCACTGGATATCTTCAAGTAAAGGCTGAAGGAGACTGTTTTTTGAGGATGTTGGATAAAGACTCTTAGGCAAGGGTTGTGGCTTCTGTGATTCTTGTGTTCAGATTCTCTGACTTTATGACTGCACATTTGTAATGCAGTGGGAGGGATTCACAATCTAGCTAGCAGTTGAACTAGACCCATGAGGCCCTCTGAGGGGCCTCTGAGATATGATTCTAAGAATAAAGGACTGTTTCTTTAAATAATCATATAGCTAGGGCCTGGGTTGTTTACAATTATAACACCTTTTAAAAAAATTTTACAGAGTAGACAATAAAGGTCAAGTGATTCGCATCAACTTCAATAACTCAACTAGAGATACAATATTTGACATCCCTGTTGAAAAAGTACAGCCATTCTATGCTGCCCTGAAAGAGTTTGTTGACCTCATGAACAACAAAGGAAACAAGTTTACCTTCAAGATGCATCCAGGTAAGTATGCAAGTTTTATCAATGCAGAAAATGAGAGGATTTTTTTGGTATTTATAAATTAGCCAAAGCATGATGTAGGGCAGGAGTTCTCAAATGAGGGTCCATGAACTTTTGATATAGATATAGATAGATAAATATATTTCAATATGTTTGGGTTTTGTTATTTATCTGTTTTTTGTTTTTGGTGATTGCATGCATATTATTTGATATCTTTAATAAATCCATTCTGAGAAGGGATCCATAAGCTTCAGCATCCTGCTGGTTAAGGATCACTGATTCCAGAGTTTAAACTTGTCACAACCAAGCTATTGAAGAATTCTATTCCTGTGTGATAGCATTATAAGCCTGACGGTCATTTAACAAAAAAAAAAAAAAAAGGAAGGGGCTTATCATTAATTTTTAAGCCTTGAAAAACTGGATTCACCATTCATCTCATTTAAAACTGTATTTAGCAAGAAAATACTATTTACACCAGTCATCCTTCATTCATATTCTGGAACTTCTGATTCTCCAGAGTTAGCCACCTTCCCCCAGCGCCAACCCTCAGAATGTAAGAGACTTGAAGGCAGGGGCTGTCTTTCTTTTTGCATGTATTTGTGTCCCCAGTTCTTAGTACAGTGCCCAGAACCTAGTTTACATATTAAGCTTACACAATGAGAAACTATTTTAAATAAATGAAGAAAAGAAACATCCTTATTTCTTCCAGGGTATCTCTAGATAACCGAACCTTGCAACTATCCCTAGCTTTACAGCATGTTAAGTGGAAAGAACTCTAGAAAAGGGTCAGAAAACCTGGGTTCAAGTTCAAGCTTGGCCACTGCTTATTGTATGATGATGGATAGTCATTTTATATCTCTAGACCTCAGGTGGCATAATAGAAAAAAACAATCATTTGGAATGAAGATATCTTGTACCAATCAATCCATACGCATTTATTAAGAGCTGACTATATGCCAGGTGCCAAAGATAAAAAGACAAAACAAAACAATCCTTGCCTTCAAGACCTTGTATTCTATCATCCCAGCTCTATAGATTACATGTGTGATCTTTGGGGAAATAATATTCCCATTAAAGGCCCTCAATTTCCATATCTGTAATATGATAAGAGTGGACTAGTTGAAATCAAAGGTGTCTTTCAACTCTCTGATTCTATTAGTTTCTACTTTCTGTGCTTCCTTTCTGTCTAAAGTGGAGAATTGTTCCTCTCCATTGTCTTAGTAATATGGAAGATTCCCCTGATTTATGTTTCACTGTGAAAAATGTCCTTTTTTAATACTGTAGCAATACCAGAACCTTTAAGTAGGCTACGGTATTTAATTTTAGTATCATAAGTCCTAAAGCACCTTGTGACGTGATTTGACTCAAGTGAAGAAAGATATGACAAGTGATGACATCAATTCTTAAGGCATTTGTATTTTCCAAGGAAATCATATATTAAACATATGATTTGTTATGCTTCAAAATGATCTGTTCTAGGTGATGTAATTACATTCGATAACTGGCGCTTACTTCATGGCCGACGGAGTTATGAAGCAGGAACAGAAATATCTCGCCATCTTGAAGGTGGTTACGCAGACTGGGATGTAGTTATGTCAAGGCTTCGTATCTTAAAGAAAGCTGTCAAAATTGAAAATTGAATTTGCTAGCTACACTTTTGACATTAGTGGAACTAAGGATGGTTTTTTGTAAGATACAAGGTACTTAATCACCACTTGCCACAATCACTGGTATATGGATGGCTATATCACACAGATATTAATTTCTTTGACATTAACAATGCAGTTAGATTCACAAGATTACCTTTTTCTTTGTTTTTGTAAATGTTATGGCAACAATATTGGATCCAGAAAAGAGATGAGGAAATAGATCTCTCTTCTTTCCTTAGAAAGACAAGGACAATGGGTGCAGAACATTATACATGCCATCAGGCAGGGTTACAGTGTCAGCTGGTTTTGCTCAACTATTTTTCTTTTGTATAAGGGGAAGCTCAGTAAGTTGGGAGCAGGAGAGGGGGATATATCTAGAAATGACTGTGATATAAAAATAAAAGCTACTAATAAAACTTTTTTAAATGTCATGGCAGTGCCTGAGATTTTGTTGCTCTCTTTTCAACTTTGTTCTTTGTAGGGAATTCCTTCCTTGATAGTTAGCTTGATAACTGATGAGTGTGCCCATAAAATGAACTTATTAGTGACTACATTTCAACTGCCTAATGGGGTACCCTTTGAATACTGACAGAAACAAACAAAAAAGATCTCAGTAGAGGGTTATGGTTATAGAAATAGCATTCTCTGACCACAGAGGATATCTTTGCACACCAGTGACTTGCACTTAAGGAGGACAGCATGTCCTTTTTTAAAAGTCTTTAAAAATTACAAGGTTTTTCTTTCATAAATTAAAAAACACCTAAACAATGAGAGAGATATTCATTGTGCATGATTGGGCTGTGTCAGTATAATAAAATTAATGATGCAACATTAATCAATAAATAAAGCATTTATTAAGACTTCTTTGTGCCAATCCCTGTGCTAAGCTACAAAAATGAAATAGTCCATGCTCTTAGGAAGCTTATATCACATCAGGAAAACATGTACACATATAAGAATAGACATAAAATATAGACATGTAACAGAATGCATGTGATTTCTCCCCCCATCCTCCAGCTCAATTGCTATGGTCACCACATGTTAACACATCATGATCCAATTAACAAGGTATAACACCCTATGTTCTCTCTATGAGGTAGAAACTCTCTGAGTTGAGAAGAATAAATAACTTGATTAGTTGAACAAACAAATTAGCCACATCATTGGAGGTTTTATGTAGCTAATTTCTAGATAAATTTCAGGAATTTGGAAGTTCAAGAGTTTGAAACCAGTACCCTGATGTATAGAAAGAAACAAGCTCCTAAGGGAGGAGAGGAGAGGTTTTTTTTCTCTCCTCCCTCTACCCAACCTTGACCCTTGGCCATGTTGCTTTGAGATGAAGTTTCTTGATTTCTAGGAGACAACGCATCCAACAGGTAGCAGAGTCACAATCTCTAAACAGAGATGAATACAGAGAGGCAGTCACTTGAGGGAAGAAGCAACAGCCAAGGAATAGGATCCCTGGCAGCAGAGAAAAGAGCTAGCTATGGAGAGGAACAGAAACTTGGAACCTAGCCAAGAAACACAGTTCCCAAGGTAAGCAGTTAGGGTAAGGGATTTGTATTATGATCCAGAGTAGAAAACAAGTGGCAGCAGACAGGTAGGAGGAAAACCAAGAGAGAGCAATGGATCCCCTGCCTCCACAACAGGGAGGAAGCATACTCTCCCAAATGTTGGCATCCTGAGACAATGCCCCAGTCACCCCACACTAGCTATAGATAAGCCCAGAATAACATCCCTATAGATATGACCCATAACATAAATGAACTAGGTTTTGTGCCTCACTTATGGAATTAGTCCTTTTGTTCAAATACCTGAGAGGCAGTTTGCTGTAATAGCCATGGCACCCAACTTGTAATCACAAGACCGAGGTTGATTCCCCGATGTGCCTCTTGCTACCTGTATGACTTTGTTAAGTCACTTGTCCACTTACTTTCCCAAAGACCACTCTCTGGTCATTAGTTTTCTCATCGGTAAAATGAAGAGTTCAAATCAGATAACTGCTAAGGTCTCTTCTAGCTTTCAATCTGTATGTTATTATAAAATGTTTTGTTTTGTTTTAAATTTCATAAGTCTTTCATTAGGTTGCCCTAATGACTTCATCTTCTTCCATTCCACCCTGACACCTTTTATTCACCATGCCCTCGGTCCATCAGACTATGTCTTAAGGAGATGGTGATCTCTGCCACTAACCTTCCATTTTTATTGCAATTTTTAAAAAATCTACAATGGAAATGGGGACTGTAGGACTGAATATAACCTCTACAATTTCTGAAGTGTTAGAGATGACATGACATATTATGGGCTGCGGCAACTATTACAGTCTAAGGATGATTAGGTTTCCTGGATACAATACTCTACAGATTTGACTTTCCACCAAACTCATAATAGATTTGATGTTACTTGGATTAGAACCCAGGCCTGGATTGTCAAAATGAGACTGGCTGCCTGCTTTAGTAGTCTGATTTGCTCTTGGAAGGTGTTTTCTTGGTTTGTTATTGTTCTGCTGTATTGAATACTATCTGTAGTTCATCTGAATAACTCCAGAAGTCACTAAAGATCAAACCCCAAGGTTGTCTTCAACTCTTTCAGTGGGGAATGATACCTCCTCCAAATGATAGAGAAAAAAAATGGGTAGTGGGAATCTGTGCAAAATCAGATCTCTGGAGTAAAACTCAAGAATACAGAAATCTGTTCTTCTCTGGAGCAATTGCAAGGAACAAGTCAGAAACTTGCTATCTATCTAGCAACCTGTAAGAGATTTTCCAATTGAATTGTAATCTTCTCACTGGCCTCTGTCTCCACAACACAGATTCCATATAGGTTGTCTTTAGTTTTAGTGCTATAGCTTGGACATCTGCATAAGAAAACTTTGAAAATTACACCCACTCTGTGCTTTTGTCCATTGGGGGGCCTTGCATACAACGCACGCAATGGGACATCATGAAATAAACATCTACCTGTGTACCACAGACAACACAATTTTCTGACATTAAAAAAATACAGTTTTAAAAAGTCATATTCACAAGTATCCTGTGTTTTGGACCCTAGTTGATTTCCTCCTTTGCCTCCCTGAGTCATGGTGCTGGGTTGTTTTGTTTCGTTTTTTTTTTTTTTTTTGACGTTGTTTTGACCAACACTCTACTTTCAGTCCTAACTTTCTTTCCATTGCCAGAGCCAAGCCCTTTGTTCAGTTCAGGACTGCCTTAATTATGGCATTTCTCCAGTGTGTATCAAGTACAATATCCCCTTTGTCCAATCACCCACTGCAACACCCACATTCTTCCCAAAGCAGGGGACCATTCCATGGAGTATGAATGGGGATGAACCCTGACCTTGACCTCATAAGGTGAGCCTCATCTCCTAATTTTTCAAAGGGTCTGAGTACAAGCGGCCCACTGAAAGGGACTAGGGCACAGGAACATGCCCACGCATGCTCCGTGGGATAGCCCCCCTGACAATATTTGTAAGTTGTCATTTGTGTCTGGCACGCTCTCATCCCTCACTTCTACCTGATAGAACCCTGACCTCCCATCAAAGCACGGTTCAAAGGCAACCATCCACAGAAGGACTTTCCAGATTCCTCCCCTCCGCCACGTTAAACTTTTACCTCTGCCCCCAAAAATTTATTTTTGCATTTACTTTGCATGTATTTTATTTGTAATTATGCATATACATGTTGTTTTCCCCCATTAAACTGTAAGCTTCTTGAGGGCAGGGGCTATGTCATATTTTTTTTCCTTTATCCCTGGCACTAGTATGGTACCTGGCACCTAGCAAACATACAATAAATGCCTACTAAATTTAAATGAAAGTTCTGTGTTTATATAGAGCATATCGGTGTGTTTGTTAAGTTTTTCTTATTTTGTTTTTATTTTAAAATGCTGGCTTTGTCCAAGCTCTAAGATCCTGGCAGATCAATATTCCATGTTCTGTTGGTTCTGGTATGTATAAAATGAAGCCCAGGTGAGCACATTGTCACCAACACAACCAGCTAAAAGAATGTTTATGTAACGACAATCAGCTTTGATGATTTTTTTTTTACTCAATTGACCAATCACTAACAGATCATGAAGACACAAAAAAATAAACCAGGATGCCAAGAGTTAACAGTTTACCCATCTTGAAACCTTCACCTGGGATGATTTTAACCTGACCACTTTTTCCATTCCTCAGGCCAGTGAATTGTATAATACCTTTATCATATAAACATTTCCAGACACTAGAGTTATTCAGCTGGAGGCCACAGAACTGCTTGGCTATTTTCAGGGATATCGCAGAGAGAATTCCTCTTTAGAGGAGAGTGAATTAGACAGCTTCTCAGGTCCCTGATGATGCTGAGATTCTCTGAAATATCTTGCGATGACATGGGGTCTGAGTGGTCGAGAGAATGCTGATGGAAAAGGGGACAGTCTTAAGTCCTATATTCAAGTCTCGGTTCCAGGACTTGCTGGCGATGTGAACTTTGATCAGTCACAGAACCAAAATCTCAAGAGTTGGAAGACACTTTGGGTGCTGTTTAGTCTAACTTAGATCAAGATTCCCTTTCCCCCAACAATTTAACCAACAAATGATCACCCAGCCTTCACTTGAAGACTTTCAGCAGTGGGGAGGAATAATTGGATAGCTCTAATTGTTTAAAAAAAAGTTTTTCCTTCTCATGAGACTAAAAAAAAAAAAACAACTTTGAGTTGTGGACCTTCTCTGATAATTCACATCATGCTCCATCTACTGTTGACATGTCTAGCACTGATACTTCCCACTGCCTTTTTCTGCAAACTTCCAAACCAAGTTAGAGATGCCTATGCCTCACATTTGTGGACCTTGCCAGTCACTTCCCAGAATCTCCCTAGAGGCAAATTTGGGGAGAAATGCCCACTCTGGAATCAGAAATGAATATCAGTCAGGAACCTGGGTTTGCCAAATTTGAGAGTGGCCTCTTGCAAAGACGTGGCTAGTATCTCCCCATCACACATACATACATACATACATACATACATACACACACACACACACACACACACACACACACCTCTCTCCTTCTCTTCTAGTGGCCAGAAGGTCATCCCACCCAAGGCTCCAACATCCTCCCTGGTTGTATCCCTAATTGCCCTAATCCCATTCACTGTTTGATTTTTTTTTTAAAGGAAGTTAATAAAAGCTTATTGCCTCGTGTATTATTGGCCACTGGATTGGGCCGCTTTTCATTGACCTTTGCTAAGTCATATTTTCCTCTACTCTAAAACAGGCTGTTGTGAGTAAAATACTTTATAAATTTTACAGCACTATATCCCTATGAGTTATGTTGCTGAATATTTGTGTGAAGTCAGGTGCCATTAGTAACTCTGTTTCTTCTATTTCCTCCAAGATAACAGTAGTAGCAGTAGCAGTAGTAGTAGTAGTAGTAGTAGTAGTTGTAGTAGTAGTAGTAGTAGTAGTACTTGTACTTATATAGTATTTTAAACTTTGAGAAGACCTTTAGCTTTGTTATCTCATTTGAAATAAAAGTTATAAAACAATGTGACACTGATACCTACTATGACCTTTTACAGAAGGTCTTTGACCTAACAAAAATTTTGAAAAGGCCTCTTTTTACCAGTTACATGGAATTTTTTCCTCCAAAGACCCAAAGAATGCATAATGGCTATACTGTGAACTAGCTCAGAACTTTATTTCAGCAGGAAATTAATTATTTTCCTTACTACAGCTAAATATTAATAATGTGAGAGGAAAGCAGATGGGGTTAGCAGATGTTATTAAAGGAAATATATTTTGCCTTAAGACTATAGCGTTGATATAAGCACTTAATCATATATTTGGGCAGCATAAAAACAATTTTACAACAGATTTGTTTATGGGATTGGAGCCCACGGTCAGTCTGCGTTGATCTCTGCAGTAATGTGCTTTAAGGAAACATTGGCGTGATTTTAGAAGGAGTGAAATTTTTTGCCTCCAAAGTCATTTCCTATGTTGCTGGCCCATGTTGTTAGCTCAGAGACAGGAATAAGTTTTAGTGGCCACTGTCTAACAAGATGTTGTTCAATTCAATCTAGCAGTAAGTGACCAACCTGAGTACTGCACTGATGTGAGATCTAAAAAAATAGAAATAATCAGACCTAAAGAGAAGTTTCCTGGGCCTTAGGTAGACTTTCTAGGGAAAGACATGGGATTATAAAGGATTCAATCAGAAGAACACTGGAGTCAGACCCAGATTCAAATCCTGACTCTGAAGTTTACTCCCTGTATGACCCTGGGAAAGTCACGCAACCTCAGTTTCCTCACCTGTAAAACGAGGTGATTGGACTAGATGGATTCTGAGATCCGTTAAACCTCTAGCTCTATGATCCCATGATCCTAAGAGGCAGAGAAGATCACAGCAGAGTCATCTTCGGTCCTTTCATTGACCCCACACAGCCCCCAACCTTCCCCCCCCCAACAATGAAATCAGGTTCCAGGTCTTGATGACCTGACCTTTACAAGATCTTTCTCTTCTTCCTTGCCTTCTCTCTGCTCATACAACTGCCCTCCTACTTCATCACCCAAGCTCATCGTCCCCCATCTAGACCACTGCTAAGGTCTCCTTCCTAACAACACACAGCATCCAGTCTTTCTCCTATCCAACCCATTCTTCATGCAGTTGCCAAAACTAACTTAGGACCAAAGGACCAGAGATTTAGGACTGGGAAGTATCTCAGAGGTCACCTAGCCCAACCCCCTCGCTTAAAAGGTGAAACTCAGAGAGGCAAAAATAGCTTACAGTATGGTGTAGCAAACAGCAATCAGGATTTGAACTCGGGTACTCTGGCTATAAATTCATCATTGTTCCTCTTGCACCATAAGTTCTGAATAAGTAGGCTAGGCAGTTAGTATTGTGAATGATCCCCAACTTCCAACTTAATTTTTGTTATAAATAATCATTACTCCTTGGCTCTCTGATCAAAGCCTGCTTCTCATTGTTGTAACCCCTTCAGTGGGCTCATGCATGCTGGTGACTGGGGTTGAGAGGAAGCAATCTAATCTTTTCCAAGAGAAAGAGGGGCCAAGTCTGAATCACACAGCGTCTAAGTAATTATAAATGAAGGACCAAGCAGGAAACCTCGTGTCCTGGGTTGTGCATCTCACCATTTCCACCCCCACATTTCTCAAACACGACTCCTCTCGATCTACCTAGCTACTCCCTCCTTCAGGCCCTCATCACTTCTTGCCTAGATTACTGCAATGGTCCTCATGACTCCATCACTCTATGGGCTATGTTCCTGACTGTCTGGACTCCTTCCTCCCCCATGACCTGGCAGGTTTCTCACCTCCATTTCTCACCTTCCACTGATCCATCAGCTCCTTTCTGGAGCCTCCATTTTAAGAACAGTGCGCAAGCCAGCCTTGTCTGTGCATCTATTTCTCTGGATTCCCACTCCAATCTCTCCAAAGTTGTTATGAGGATCCAATGAGAGGATATTTGTGAAGAGCCTGGCGCAGAGTAGGGGCTTAATAAATGCTTATTTCCTCCCTTCCTTTCTTTCCTTCCTTTAGAACATAAGGTCCTTACACATAGGGACTGCTTCAATAACCGTATTTGTATCTTTAGTACTTGGAACATTGAAGGCTTGCTGATTGATGGTCAAAGGCAGGGATGGGGAACCAGTGGCCCTCTAGGTTCTCAAGTGCCACCCTTTGACTGAATCCAAACTTAACTGAATCCTTTTATTAAGGGGATTTGCTCTGTTAAGTTTGGATTCAGTCAAAAGGCAGCACTTGAGAATTTAGAGGGCTACATGTGGTCTTCAGGCCACAGAGTCCCCACCCCCGGTCACACAACAACAGACTACACAAAGCTTAGACTCAGACCCAAGTATCTGCTTCCAGTTGAGTGCATATATGTGTGTATGTGTGTGTGTGCGTGCGCACACAAGCGCAAGCACACACCCACACATGTGAACACACCACACCATAGCAAACTACCTCATCTGAAAGGTCTGAAAGATACCACATTTAATCCTGCTGCTTCTCCACCTTATGACATTTCAGAGCATTGAATACCATATGTAGTCACAACAGTGCTTCAATATTTCAAATCAAAGATGTTTTCCTTCTTATTTGGCTCAAGCCATGGCATTAGCTCAACTACAGGTGTGAGTTTGAGGAGTTACTGTCTAGACATATTCAGTTCAATTAAGCCGTTGATTGAATATGAGAATCTCAGAGCAGGAGTGACCTAAGAGGCTGTCACATCTAACACATACCTAAAAAGCATTCTTCTCTGTAACACATCTGATACACAGCCATCTGGCCTTCACTAGATAGCCTCGAACAAAAGGGACCATGCTGCCCCCCAAATCAACCCGTTCCACTTAGAGAAAGCTTCAACTCTTTATATATTCTTCTGGACATCAAACTTAAATCCACATACCTTTCATCCAAAGCTCCTAGTTCTGCTTTCTGGGTCCAAGCAAAAAAAAGTTGAATCTCTATTTCACATGAAGGAGAACCAAGCTAATTATCACAGGTGTTGATTTCATAGTATTCATTCTTCTATGGTATTAGAAAAAGTGAATTCTCATGCACACACATCCACGTGCTAATGCACACTTTCAAAATTTGAAGGAACCTAAGTAGCAATTAATCCAACCCATACCCAGGAAAGGAATCCCTCTATAACATACCCAATAAGCATCCATCCAACCTTTCACAGGAGACCTCCGATGAGGGGGAACCCACCCCCTCCCAAGGGATCCTCTTCCACTTTGGGAGAGTTCTAATGGTCAGGCAATTTTTTCTTATGTTGTCCTGAAATCTGCCTAAAGTCCTCTACCTGTCGCTCCTAATTCTGTCCTCTGGGGCCAAGTAAAACTATTCCAATCCCTCTCCCACCAGACAATTTTTCAAATACTTGACAGTAGCTATCTCTCTCTTCTCCAGACTAAATATACTCAGTTCCTTATACCTATCCTCAAATGCGACGGTCTCAAGGCCCTTTATTATCTTGGTTGCCATTCTTGGGTCACTCTCCAGCTTTTTTTTTTCTAGACCTATGATATCATCCTTATAGGATACTGCCTATAAGGAACATCTACCAAAGCATATCACCATCTTCTCTACAACATATAGTCTTAGTGAATTGCCAGAAGTAATGAGAGTTTAAGGCTCTTAGGGCTAATAAATGTCAAACGTGAGACCTTGAACTCAGCTCTCTTTCACACCGAGGCCAGATCTCTAACCACTATGATAGGCTACCTGTCTTATCAAAGACCCACGTGAAATGTGACGACCACAACTGAAGGCAGCATTTTGTCTATGGTTTGAGCAGAGGAGAATACAACATACCTATCAATCATTACATCCAAGGTCCTAAACTACAATCATAGGGAGATATAAGGAACTCTGGATTTGGTATTTGAAAAAGTTTGAAGTAACAAGGGAGCTTTTTTTTTTCTTTCCATACGAGGTGACGTTTCTGATAGTCCTCTGGCCCACTGAGTCTGGAAGGACATACTAATACATTTGTTCTCTCAAGAGGTTGAACTTAATTTCATGGCAAAATATTTTTCCTGACTACAAAAGTTGGCTTCAAGACTGTGTGCAGAACAAGCTATAGGACCTGACTCCCATTTTCAGTCTCAGGAAGCCATATGGAAGTAATCACTGTCAGTAATGGCTGATGAACCCAAATATCACCATGGTCTCTGTCCAAGAGATATCTGGAAGCTGTCCTGACTGCCTCGTGTTCACTCGCTCTTGGACACATAAATGCCTGCCTGCTAATGCCCATGTACAAAATTAGTGAATAGTATTACCATCTAAGAGGTACCAGGAGACAGTGTGGCCTAGAGGATAGAGAGCTGACCTCAGAACAGGCTCTGGAGATATACTGGATGTATGAGCCTGGACAAGTCACAATGTCTCGTGATGAACGTTCTATCATCCCCCACCTCCAAATCCCACAATTCCCTAAGCTTATAAATTACAGACAAATTAGCAAAGACAGAAAAATAGCACAGTGAAGGAAATGGGACAGCACACGATGGTCAGGAGGCATCAAGGAGTCCAAATTGGCTGGATGTCAACACGTGGTCTACATCAAGTGGACAGAGTTTTCACTAATGAAATTCCTATTCTCCCTACTGTTTAACCTCATCCCACCCCAACCCCCCCCAAAAAAAGTACCTGACTCTCCTGGGTTAAGTAGCATATAGAAGGACCTAATCCTTGATTGTAGACAAAAGAAAGAAAAAACTCACAGAGAGGAATATATTCCAGCAAGGATTGTTTTAAAAGAAAACTTCTTAGGAAGTTTGGCTCGGTTTTTTTTTTTAATTCCTATACAATGTATTTCCCACATGGTATAGATAGATAGAAAGCATTAGAATCTACCAGAGAAAAAATGAAGTCTCTTAGCAAGTTTTGCACTTAATATCTACAGAGAATCCTCCACCTGGTTTTTGGATACCAGGCCAAGACTAATCCAGGCTGGGTTGAAAATTAGTAGTGACTGGAACAAATAATGTGCCATTCCTTCCCCTTACTTGGAAAACCAAGTTCAGGTTCAGAAGCGGTTGCTGCCAATAGTTATGGTGAGAATATACACTGTTACATGAGAGATACATAAAGTGCTACTTACTGACCAGGAAGATCAAGGAAGGCTTCATATAGGAGGAGGCATTCAAGCTAGCATGTAAGGGATGGGCAGGGATCCAACAGGCAAAAAGAGAAGTAGCCAAGAATTCAAGCTGCGGCAGAGAAAATGAGCCAAGTCGAAGAAATGGGAAAGCAGAAGCTCTTCAGGGGCAGCAAGACGTCCAGTCGGGCTAGAGATTAGAGTACAAGGAAGGTAATAAGACTGAGACAGGGCTAAAGGAGCAGAGGGCACCACAGCACGGATGGTTTGAAGGCCAAGCTGAAGAATTTCCTCTTCACTTTCTGGGCAATAGCGAGCTGCTATTCAGGAATTTTGAGAAAAAGCAATGATGTGAGCAGAGCAAGGCAGAAAAAATGCTTATTCTTTTTTGCCCTGGAATCCTACAGCTTGAAGGGAACTTAGAGATCACCTAGTCCAACCCTCCCATTGCACAAATGAGGAAGCCAAGGCCCAGAGACATCCTAGATTCTTAAGCGCTTTTTGTGTCAGGAACCACTTGGTGAAGCCTAAGGACGCTTTCTATTGAAGGAAATGAATTTCGGTTAAAGGTTAGTGAAATTAAAGACTTGGGTTTTTCCTCTGCCCAAATCCATAAGATTCCTGAAATCTACCCACAGACCCCAAGCTAAAAGACCTCATCATTGATCAGACTAGAAGGGACTTCAGATGCCATCTTGGCCAACCCCCTCATGTTTCGGATGAGGAAACTGAGGCCCAGAGATGTCACGGACCATAGATTCAAACCTGAGTAGCAAGTGTCAAAGATGGCAAGATCCCTAAGAAGGTCAGATTTGAGCTGAACCTTGAAATAAGCCAAGGGAGCTCCGAGTCTGAGGTAAGGAGGGAATCATTCCAGGCATTGATGTTTGAACTCAAGTCCTCTGACTTCAGAGCCTCTTTCCACTGTACCATGATTTTTATCTCTGCTGCCCCAAAACCTGACTGTACCTGATACTAGGAGCAGAGGCATACTAATGAATGTTTAACAACCGACTCTCCTTTAAAAAAAATAATTCATAATACACTTAAGTTGAATCCACATCATTAACACTTTACCCATCATTTTCTTGAGTCTAGATATTCAACAAAACAATAAATCAAGCCCAAATGGTAGCCTTTACTGATTTCTTGGGTGTAAATGCTTACAACAAAAATTTAACAATCAGGTTGGCTCTTGAACATCCTAGTATATAAGGCATTTGTTAACTGTTGGTTGAATAAATAACCTCTTCAGCTTAGGTGAGCTCTCCTCAGGCTAGTTCTAACCCCCCCCCAAAAAAAAAAGAGAGACGAGATTTGAACTCAGGTCCTCTTATTCCAAGCCCAATGCTCCTTGGTTGTATAATAGTCAGAGATTAAGACAAGATTCCCACTCTTAGATAAGCTAAGGCAACTGAGGAAGACTCGGAATCTTTGCATACGACCCCCCAGGGAGATTTCTTCCCAAACACACAGGTTTGCTTGACCTCCGCGAGAGAGCTGGGTTTTTTTTCACCTTTGGGAGAAGGGATTATTTCTCTCTTACATTAATAATCAATTATTGAATTAGGACAGTGAGTTTTTTTCAGAAGCCTGTAGGTTGTTCAACCTCTGAAGGACATTGATGACCAACGAGATTGTTCAAATCCCAGGGGTATATGTCTTTCAATCCTGAGTGGGAGGCTTCACTCAACTAGAGAATCTTCCAAAGAATTTAATTTAATTTGGGTGAAATCTGGCCCCTTATGTTCTAGTCAGACAGGTCTGAGTGATCAAAGTCACATCTCCTAGCCCCTCATTAGAATATGCCCACCTCTCATTACAATATTCGTGTGTTCTCTTTCTCTTTACTTGTTAACCACAGTTGATTGCCACCCTTTAGAAACACCCACTCTTCCAAGGGCACATAAGCATTGAGTGAGTTCCATGAGGGGTGTTTGGCATTCAAGAATGCCACTGACCCCTTTCATTAATTATTTGATAACAGTAACAAATGATTAATTACCCAGAAACTATGTCTCTCAAACTTTTTATGTGTCACACCTTACATCAGCATGGTAGGATTGGGCCATTTTCTTAAGACAAGCATGTGCCTGCAATAGACAAGATATGTCTGCAATATCCTCAACTGATTTTTTTGCTTTTTCTGAAACACACATTTTGGAAGTCAAAATACCCTCCGATACATTTAATCAAGGGCTCTATCATAATTAACTTTGATCTTTGAGCAATGAGACCCTCTTGAACTGGGGCCCACTTTGCTTAGATGGGTGTCACCAGGGTTTGATTGGCAGTTCTTCAATATAAAAAGAGGTCCATAAAAACATATCCACATGTTCTACACATCTGCCTGCCTTTGGTTCTAAGGGTAAGAAAGAAACTGTAATGTTTTATTACTTTAAAATATCAAAAAGATTCTATTTTTTTTGGTTTTTACTTTCTTCCTTGAAGAGCCCCAAGGAAAGGCTAGGTTTAAGTCAAGCACTTTGACAGAAGTAGATATTATCAAGTGATCAGAGACTAAATCACATTTGCGTATTCCTTGTGCATCTTTCACCACCTGATTATTTGCCAAAGCTGTCACCTAACCTCTCCCCTAATTTCTGTTTCAAGTATACCTATACAAAGAATGATGTAGAAGCTAGTATTCTTAAATATTGCCTTTATATAACTATGTCTTCTGCCATGATCTGACTTGAATTTGTCAGCCCCAAAATGGCCATTTCTATTTTGTCAAATGTCTAGCCCATGTGGACAAGACTTCACCCTGAGATCTGGGGGAAGCTTTTCTATTTCTATGCCAAGTCGGAGAGGACAAACTGCCAGATTAGTTTCCCTTATGCCCAGTTCTGCCCATGTGGCCCGTCCACTCCAAACCCTTCTGTTGCCTACTAACTAAAATCCAAACTTAACCTTAGGGCCTTCAAGGCCCTCTGTAAGCTGACACCTACCTACTTTTTGACCCTTGTTATACACTACTCTACTCAAGGTAATCTACATTCAAGCTTATACAAACTCTCTCCTATCGTTCCCTTTGTTACTGAATTCTCCAAACAGAGCATTGTACTTGCAATTGGAAGACCCGAGTCAAATCCCGGTTCTGACACTAAATGCAATCTTAGGGGAATCATTTAAGCTCTCTGAGACTCAGTTTCCTCATTTGTAAAATACAGTCCCTAGCCCACAGGGTTGATGGGAGGAAAAGACTCTTAGCATCTAAATTGCTGTTTTAAAAGAAACTATGAATTCATAAAACCATATATTTAAAGTTAGAAGAGACCTCAAAAGTTGTCTAATCAAACTCCATCATTTTACAATTAAGGAAACTGAGGACCAGAAAAAATGATTCAACTTGCCCTAGGCCCCCCAGGTAGCCAGTGACAAACCTAGGTCCCCTCACTGCAGAGGCAGAGCTCTCTCCATTACTTGTGACATCGTCACCAATATTATTTTTGTTAAGCCCAGTTTGACTGAGGCAATGCCCATTCAGTGATTAAGGCTAGGTAAAAACTGAGACCTGGGAAAGACCTTAACTTAAAAAGGCTGAGGTCTCCTACTGCATCCAGGGCCATCTCTAGTTGTCTTGATCTATATCTTGCCACTGGACCCAGACAGCTCCTGGTGACTTCACACAGCCCTCTCTCACTTAAATCCAACTCGCAAGTGATGATGTCGTCTTCCTGATACCATGTCCTCTTTGAGGACAAAGGACAAACAGTAACAATTTTCGTTAAGCTAGATATCAGCACGGCCCCTAAAAATTCTCTTCTTTGCATTCTCCTCCCTTACTGCTCCCAACCGGAGAGGAGGCAGGATCAGAATCCTTAGGGATCACACCAGCTTGGATTCAGGACTTGCTCTCCTAGTCCCTCTTCCTCCTCCTCCTTTCTTCCTCCCCACCTCCTGCAACTCCTCCAGCAACTGGGAAACAGAAAAACAGGTTTAGGCCTAGAGCTCCAGGCACTCCATGTGAATCAGAAACCTGAGTTACAGACCAACCAGAAGTTAAATTCATGAGCTCACAGAAAGTCACCAAGTTGATTCCTTTATTTCCATTCTGCAGTTAGGAGTTTAGCTATGACACGTGACCGAGGCTCAAAATGCATTCGTGTCTTCTGAGTCTGGGTTTTCAGTTTCTGTGGGTGGTACCTTCTGTTGCCAGTGCTGCCCAGAGTATTCCACCAGGGCTCTTTTAATAGGTCCACATTACTTCCTCTTTGTGTATATCTACTCCGTCTGTTAGACCATAAGGTCCAAGATGGCAGGGACCATATTTTAACCATCTTGATCTCCCCGCTGCCCACCAGTGGATTATTACAGTGCTTTGTATACAGTAGGTATTTAATAAATGTTTGCTCAAATGAGCGTAGTTTTTTTTTAATACATATTTTTAAGTTAACAACTGCCCATGCAATGGACATAACTAAAATCCTTCTCCACTGTTGCATCAGAGCAAATGGGACCAGCATAAATAGAGCTTTGTGTAGTTTATAAATTATATTAGTTTGAAAGTAACTGTCTGGACATAAAGTAGGAGAGAAAGATTAAACTAGAGGGCTCCAAATTTAATAAAAATATAATCTTCCCACAGAAATTCTGGCAGGCCGGCAGAGAATGACTTAGTCACTTCTAAAGCCTTGGGGCTCAACATGCATCCATGTCTTCTGAGTCTGGGTTTATAGTTTCTGTGGGTGGCACCTCCTGTTGCCAGCAGCATCCAAAATATTTCGCCAGGTGTAGAAACGGGCAGACACTCAGAATGCAAGGTACTCTCCCTGGTCAGCCGAGCACCGCACCCTCTTCTCTGCCTCCCCAGTGGCCAAGGAGCAGCTCCTTCAGTCAGATGTCACCATGAGGACTTGAAAAGGGCAGACCTTCGGAAGCCAGTGGAGGCTGCTGCCCTCAATTAAACCTGGGTTCCTTCCCATTGCTTGTAAGATTCAGATCAGCTTCGAAGGGCAGCAGCTCTGGCAGCGGGTGGCTGAGAGGAGAAGTAGACTCTTAACACGCAAATGTCTAAGCAATTCAGTGGAAACACTCTGCCATCTACTGTAACAACAGGGGGATATCTTAGCCCAGAGTTCCCTCAGACCCTCTCACCCACTGGCCAAAAGGAGATGAATGCATTTTTCAGGCCCCTTTCTGATTTACACTCAGTTTCCTCAAATCCTAGTAGCAGAAATAATTACTCAGTCTCAGACCTTACATTATTGGATCATAGGAACATAAATTTAGACCTTAGAGTCCATCTACATCTAATCAATTCATCAACAATCAAACATGCATTTATTAAGCAACTGCTGTGTTTCCAGCACTGTGCTAGGAACCAGAGAGATACAAAGATAAAAATCAAAAAACTGTTTGCCTTGGAGGTAGCTAGATGGCTCAATGGATAGAGCGCTGGGCCTGGAGTCAGGAAGATTCAAGTTCAAATCTGGCCTGTGTGACCTGGGCCACGTCACTTAACTTCTGTTTGCCTTAATCCACTGGAAAAAGAAATGGTAAATCACTCTAGGATCTTTGCTAAGAAAACCCCATGGACAGTAGGGTCCACTAGATTGAGAAGGGTCAGAAACGACTGAACAAAAACAAAGAAGATGACATGAACTGAACACTGAAGGAAATTAGGATATCTAAGAGGCAAGAAGCCAAGACCTAAGGAAGAAGGGATTTCCAGGCACAAGGGACCCAGCCTGTGCAAAGGAAGAAAGAGGAGAAATACAACCTCGTGTGCACCAGGAAGTAGACCATTTGGGCTAGAACACAGAGTACAGGAAAGAGACTACAGTTGTTAACACAGCACTGAAGGTCAGGAGAGAGTCTGACATTCTATACTCTACAGTCCTGTCTAGCTCTTATATGTCCTATGACCTAAGTATACAAAATCAAAATGAATTAACAGCTAACATTTACTTAATGCTTTAAGGTTAGCAAAACGTATTACATACATTATCTCTCGAGCTTCTCAACAACCCTATGAGGCAAATGGCACAAGTATTATTATCCCCATTTTACAAATAAGGAAACTGAGGCCTACTGAAGAAATGACTTTCTAATAATCATAAAACATGTAAGTATCAGAGACATATTATAAACCCACAAGCATTCCTTCCACTGAAACTTACTGCCATCACATCTAAATCCACCATTCAGTTGGGAGCCTATGACTCAGAGAACCAATTTCTTTGGGCTAGTTTTTAGACCCAGGAAATTCTGGGTCACCAGAGAGAAAGGAACTGTAGGGGACCTGTTGCCAGAAACCAGGGATATTTAGAAACCATAGCCTGTTAGCGAATTTTGAATTCCTGTTAGTGAATTTGAATTTGGGATTGCACAGAATCAATAGCTCTCTTGACTTCCTTTTTCCACATGACAGGCTTCAGCTTACCATGTTATACAGTTACCTAGGCATCCTGGCTTTGTTTACACTAGAAATTTGGAGAATGGGTTGATTAATTGGGAGTAATTACACCACTGATCAGAAGAACCCAAGCTGGACCAATGGAAGACAGACAACATGGGGGTAGTGTAGAATCCCTGTCGATAAGTGGGTATGTAACAGAATAAGTCTTTGGGAGGCCACTTATGTGGGAGATCAGTGCTGCTGTCATTACACTACCACAGATTTTTTACAGAGGTTCTCTTCAGAATTAGCCTTCAAGCCCAAGGCAAGCCTTGGGAATATCCTCAGCAGAGGAAAATCTCTGTCCTTTGAGGATTGACTTGACATCTAGACGGGACAAAAGTCATCCAATGTTCTAGCCTGGTAAATAAAGTAACCTGGGAAATGCTGCCTGAAGTTACAAAGATCAGAAAATTCAAAAACCATTTCTGATCTCATTCTTAGAGAGTCATGATTCATCACTGATCCCAAACAGTATTCCCCAGCATGTTTTCCCACCTGAATCTCCAGACAGCAGAAAGGCGGTTTCTCTTCTGTGGCCCGTTAACCAGCTGTGAAAGCTACTTTCAAAAAGCATCTTCCTTCCAGTTCTGAAAAGTGACAGCCTCAATGAAAAACATCTTTGAAATCTATTCCCTTCTCTTAACTCATGATATCTCTCCCCTAAGGAAGGGCCTGATAATGTTTCTCTTGGACCATAATTGCTTACAAGTAGAGTTGAAGTAAATAAGACCTGAATTTGAATCCTTCCACAGACAATTACTAGCTGTGTGATTCTGGGTAAGTCACTTAACCTTTGATGACCTCAGTTTTCTGAGCTGTGAAATAAGGATAGTGGGAGTGCCCACCTCATATTATTATTGTGAGTATCAAATGCACACACACACACACACACACAGACATGCACACACATGCACATGTGTGTGTATTGCTTTGCAAACCTTAAATCACTATGTAAATCTTATGTATACTAGCCTTTTAATTGGCATCCTTGCTTACAGCCTCTCTCCCCGTCTGATCCATCATCCTCAGAGCTATCAAACTGACATTCCTTAAAACACAGATCAAATCATGTCACTCCTGTGTTTCCCAAGCTTCAATGGCTCCCAACTACCTCTAGAATTAAAATATAAGACCCTCAGTCTTGCATTTTAAGCCCTCTACAATCTGGATCCCTCAACCTTTTCCAGGTTTATTCCCCCAAATATGACAATAAATATTGGAGATTATCTATGATGTCATCGATTTGGCTTTTCCCTCCACCAATGAAGATCACAACCTAACCATGTCTGCCCCTCCCCTCCCATAAATTCTCCACAAGTGGAACAACCATGGTAGAAAGCTTCACTTATCAGTGGGACACTCAGGTATTTCATCCATCATTCTCCTCCCTCACCACATAACCAGCCAGTCTTATCTTCTTCTGATTGCTTTTATAGCAAAAATGTCAAGATTATTGTGATTCCTCTAGCAATATTTCCTCTTACTGATCACCCAATAAAGATCTCACACGGGAAACACCAGTGGCCAAGTCGAAATTTACCACATCTGATAATTATGTTATCCTTGGCATCCTCTGTCCTTTTACCAGCACTCTTCCCATGTCACTGCAAAAAGACACAGGGCCATTTTGAATTTTTCTTTGTTTTAGAGGTTTCTATGACCAAAAGAACTCATCACCACGTGGCCAGCCTACTAATCACGCTGCCTCCCCCATTAGATTGGGAGCTCCTTGAGAGCAGCGACTGTCTTTTGCCTCTTTTTGTATCCCCAGTACTTAGCAGTGTTTGGCACATAGCACATGCTTAATAAACATTGATTGATTGATGTCAAGTCAATAAGCATTTATAGTGCTCACAATGTGCCAGATCCTATACTAATGACTGATCGGTGATGTATGTCTGTCTGTCTGTCTGTCTGTCTCTCTCTCTCTCCTTAGAAGCAGCTAGATAGCATAGTGAATAGAGTGCTTGACTTTGAGTTAGGAAGACCAAAATTCTAATCTTCCCTCAGGGACTTGCTAGCTATATGGCCCTGGCAAATCACTTAACTTCTTTCATCCTCCGTTTCCTCATGTGTAAAATGAGAATAATAATGGTACCATCTTCCCAGAGATGTTGGGAGGATCCAGTGAGATCATCTATGTAAAGCGTTGTGTAAACTTTAAAGCACTATAAAAATGCTAGCTATACTAATAATACTGTTATTACTACTTAGCTAGGCTAGTCCTTAGAAAGCAGATTCAGTCCATTGCCAGAACCCCCCCCCCCCCACCCAGCTGGCCCCAACTCAATGCTTTCCATTTTGGCAGAATCTAGCATCATTCTCATTACTCCAGGGTTATGTCCACACAACAATGAGTCATTGGAGTAAGTTTTTTGTGAAAACCTTGGTGAACAGTAGGAGTTTAATAAATGTTAATTAGATTGGAGTATGAAACCTCTCAAAGGAATTATATTGAAGGGGACTAAATTCATTACATTAAATTTAATTACATTAATATCTCATGTGGATATTTAAGTTCTGTCATGTTTGATGAAATAGGTTAAATTTCCTAAACATACCAGATATTTAGTAGAAATAAAGGTCCATTTGACCCAATACCATGCTGAAACTAAACTTTTCTGACTCAAAATACATGGCCAACTTTTCACTTACTGAAACTTATTCACCAACAGTTGTAGAGATCTTTGATTTTTGCCAATGTAGGGCCCTCTTCCCAACTCCCATCTTATATGTAACCAGTGCAGATTTTACTCTCTCCATGCCCAAAGTAGACCATCTTCATAAATGGTGGCAGCTTTAAAATTTTAAAATTAAATTAAACAAACAATCTCCTGGTGGTAATGCTTTCTTAAGTCTCCTTATATTTAGTTAAAATAAAAGATACAGAATCTGAAAAGATAAAAATTTATATTGCTTCAAGTTTCTACTGTATTGATTTCTACTGTATTGATTCTACATTATAATTGATTTTATACTGTATTAATTTTATAATTGGGTCTGCATCTGCCTAAAGTTACCTTACTATGTTCTTGGATTGAGCTTAGTAATTTAGCTTTCCCTCCAAGTTACTTTAAAAGAATATTTTTTTTAAAGTAACTTCTACCAGTATCCATTAGGATACTTCCAAGCCCCCCAAGTTACCATCCCCAAAAGATGTCATCTGTCCTTGCCAGTCCCTGGGAAATTAGGGAAAATTCTATCTCTTTCAAGGAGAAAGCAACTCTGGTAGCTTTGATCCTCTTAGCAAAAAATTGCAAGATACAGGTAGGTCCCATAAAACAATTAACATTTTTTAATTGTCAGAGGAGCAGGATTAGCTTCACCTAAAGGCCAGTCCACTTTTCTTAGTATAATTATAATATCCCATAACTACCAAGATCCCCTTCTTTCTTGTTTTTCAATAGAGGATCTCCCCTTCTTATTGGAATTGCTGGTTTGGGTGTGTGTATATCTCAAAAGTTATATGCATAACTGTTAATAAACTGATTTTGCTCAGGAAGTATGCACCTCAGTTCACCTTTATTAAATTTATTTAAGATACATCTATTATTTGTTCATATTTAAAGCCTTTTACCTTAGTTGGACCTCCCAGAACGCCTGCTCCATTGGCAAAGACTCTGAGAGACCAGGATCACCTCAATGCCATGAGGAAGTAAATAATTCCTTAAATTCAGGGTCAGGTCACTCCTTTTGTTTTGGCAATGAAAAAACTGACAATTCTATCACCCTTAAGGATTGTAAAGCTCATTATATACTTTGTCTCATCTGTGCTTCACAACAAACCCTAGTAGATAGAGACCCCACTCCTCCTATAACTGTACTACCACCACCAATGGATTCATCCATTTGGTGAACTCCCAGTGGGAAATTCATTACACCAATTCAAATTAGTAATTTCTTTGTCATTTATAATCTTGTGATTAGATAAAGCATTCATTAAATGTTTACTATGTACCAGGTACTCTTAGAAGAACTGCTTGTAACTCTGAAAGGTTAAGGATCAAATGAGATAATATTTGTAAAGTGTTGAGAACAGTGTCTGGCACCTAGCAGGTGCTTAATTAGTGCTTCTTCCCTTTCTCCTTAAGTGGCTAGAGTCAGTCAGGACTTGAATCTAGATTTTTCTGACTCTGTTTCTCTATCTACTATACCAAGGTAGTAGATATTATGAGTATTATTATCCCCATTTCATAGATGAGGTTCAGAAATATGAAGTCATTTGCCCATGGCAATACAGTTAGTAAATGTGAGGCAGGATTCAAAACCAGATCTATGAGTTCTTTGCCATCTCCCCAGATGCTAATGCCTTTCCCCCCCAATTACTTTGTAGTTATCTATGTACATGTTGTCTCCCCTGATAGAATGTAAGCTTCTAGAGGGCAGGGACTGTTTCATTTTGGTAGCCCCATCATCCAGCACAGTCCCTGGCATATAGTAGGTACTTAATAATGTTTGTTGATTGATTTGTATCCCCAGTGGATATCACAGTGTTGAGCACCTAGTGGTTGGTTAATAAATACTTGTAGATTCACTTCTGCCTCCCAAATCCAGCACTCTTTAGCCAACTCTGTGGGCCTTCTAAGACTATGTTTGCTCTGCTATAAGTCTCCGTGATGAAGCATTAAAAGAAAAAAAATCAGCATTAAGTCAGAAAGTCACATTGAATATTTATAGCTTTCTAAATCAGTCCATATTCTGTCTAAATTAATGCTGTTTTATGTTCAGCATAAATACCCAGTTACTCCTGGTGTTACTTGCAAGGAAAATAAAGTCTGGCCCCCAAAGGTTAAGCTTTTGCTATGGGGTAATTGATAGCAGTCAGAAAGTCAACTCTGATGCCAAAAATATCAGTTGCTTATCCCCAGAGCCAGCTGAGTCTCATGTATTAAAAAGCCCCAGTATTCCACATGGAGACCTGCAGGTAACAAGATTCCCTACATTTCCCAGATTTCCCTCCAAAGGACAAAGAACTCTTCTTAGGAATAAACAGTGCACAAAGCTCTTGGAATGTCCCATAAAAGAAGCAAGGTATACGCTAAAATGCCAAGAAGGGAAAAGCCCTCATTTGTGATCCTCTGACAAATGAGAACACTAGGGCAGTGGTCTCAAAAGTGGGGTACCGTCCACCAATGTGGGCATTAATCCCAGGGATAACCAGACCAGAGGATGGAAGAAGGATCAAATCCATCCTCCTCTCAATCCATAGCCAGTCGAACGACTTGTCTTTGTACAACCATCCCACTCCCTTTCCCCATTAACAAGCAATTCTACCCCCTATTCTCCTCTCATAGCTGGCCTCCTGTGGTTGGGCGTGCTCTCAGCCTCTCCACTCCTGTTTTGAGTCATTGGCCCTCGAGGCAGTTAGCTGTCACAGGGCACCCATAATAGCAACTGGACAGGCAAACGTTCCCCCCCCCCCCCCCCCCCCCGTTCATACACACGCCCACACCACCTCATTACTGTTTCAGGGGCCTCAGACTATATGTTCACAGTCTGTCTTGGGAAAGCACCACACAGTCCAACCTTTGTTCTCCTTCAGCTAGAGTAAGCTGCACAGAATGAGCAGATGGGGATGGGTTACAATCCATATTGCAGATTTCATTATATTATTTTCCTGCCCTTCTTCCAAACTTCGTCTGTTTCTATCACGGACTTCACTATCCTTCAAAGCTCCCAGTTTCTCAAGCAATTCACTGTCCTTGATCTTTAACTCAACTGAAACCTTTCTCTTCAGAGTTACCAATGACTTCCTAATGGTCAAGTCTGACAATTTTTTCATTTCAGTTTTTTCTCAAACCCCATTCTTCTTGCCCTCCCTAAAGTATTTGACTCTGATCACCCCCCTCTCATTTCTAGGTTGCTGAAAAATCATTTAAGTATGTCATCTCTTTAAAAAAATAACTTTCCTTTATGTATGTACACTTTACAAATTTAGAAGCCAGATTTTCTAACCCATTTGAAAAATTTCCAAACCAAGACTTTCATTGGATTTTGAAGTCATTTGTTAAAAAAAAAAATGTAAAACACAGTATCTTACAATAGATTACGAGAACAGTTTATTGACCTCAAGAAAGAGAAACAAGCCAAATTTCTATAAAAATCTTTGTATAATTGGTAGGTGAGATTGAAAAATGAGTATCGGGATTTAGCTAGCCCAACTAACAATGCATTTCTTCCTTTTGAATCAATGCATCATTGTGAAATACCTTCTTTTAGCTATGACAACAATTAGACCCAAGTATCAAAATAAACTAAACTTAAAATCACACCTTTGAATTGTATCACAAAGTACTAAAACATTTGTTTTAAAATAACATTGTTCAAAAATAAGTCATATTCAGATGATTACTATTTAAATTTACTATTAATTATAATGTTAATAATATAATCAATAATCTTACTATTAATTTAGAGCACATAAAAGGTTTAAACAGTAATGAAATATTTTCAAAATATGATTTTATCTTGATATCTTTTTATTTTCTATTTATGTATTACTATATAATAAATATCAGTATAGTACATTCTTATAATTTATAAGTAAGGAAATATACATATAATGGGGTACATGATCAAAAATTTTTTACTGTTCGGGTGTGAAATCAAAAAAGTCAGCAGACTTTCTCTGAGGCCCAGAAAGAGTCAAGGGAGAGGAAAACTGAGTTTTTGTTATTCACTTCAGTCATAAAGCCAACTGCTCCTCTGCTTTTCCTACTCCTCTCCCCACCCCACTTCCTACAAGGGAGCTAAGTTTTTTCCCATAGTAGAAAGGCCCAGAAAAATCTGAGCTCTTTCCTTCCCAAGCAAGTAAGTTCTTAAGGCAGTACTTCCACCTGGTGGTATCCATTGGAAATAAACCCATGAGCTTTGCTTTAGAAGAATAAACAAACTCCTTCCTCATACCATGTGATGCCTCCTAAGGTTCCCCACTTGGATGGCACACCATCACCTACACATGCCCTAAACCAAGATCATTCCCTTTTCCCTTATTCCCTATTTTCCTTCTGACTTAACCATTCCTGTCTGGTACCACTCTTTTTCCCATATTCAAAATTTTGGTATTCTAATTTGACTCTTCTATTTCCAGAACATTTAATGTAGTTACCAGGACCTATCATTTCTACCTCCCAAACATTTCTTGAAGCTATTCCCTCCTATATTCCCACTGTTACCACCCCACTATAAGTCCTTATTACTCCTCCACCCATTCAATTGGAATTACCTCTCAGGATTTCTGGCTGCCACCCTCTTCATTCTGCAGCCTAAATAATCTTTTTTATGTGAAAAATCAGTCATGTCATTTCTCTGTTCAAAAATCTTCATGGTAGCCTAATGCCTCCCTAATAATGCTCAAGCTTCTTTGCCTGGCATTTCAGGACCTAAATAACCTGCTAGTCAAATTGGACCGCTCTCTGTACTCCTCCACCTTAAATTTTGCCATACATAAGCCTAGCATTCCCTACCTTTCTTTATTTGCCTGTTGAAGTATTATTCTTTCTTTAAGATCCATCTCAATGCCATCTCTTCCATAAAGCCTTCCCTGATCAGTAATGACTCCTCCCTCAGACTTTACAAAGGCCTTTGTCATGTAACACATTAATCGCATAATGTTTATTATACCACCTGTGTTACTGTCAAACCCTGAAATCAAACCCTGAAAGGGCAGAGACCATGTCTTATCTAAACTTTGCATCTCCCCCACAGAATTTAGCACAGTACTCTAAACACAATATGTGCTTAATAATTGTGTTAACCTTAAGCCAGAAGGTTTCTTCTAACATGAAAGATATGATTATACTTCTCTGGATTATTGAGCTGTGAACTTCAGTATCTGACAGGGGTGGGGAACCTGCAGCCTCCAGGTCACACGTGGCTCTCTAGGTCCTCAAGTACAGCCCTTTAACTGAATCCAAACTTCACAGAACGACTCCCTTCATTAAAAGAATTTGTTCTGTAAAACTTGGACTCAATCAAAAGGCCACACCCAAAGACCTAGAAGGTTCAGGCCACAGGTTCCCCACCCCTGGTTTAGATCCTGAGAAAACCTAGCAGGTGGTATAAGCGGTTACACCTAATAACCTAAAAGTTAGGGTATTTTATGTATATGAAGCCTATTGCCTCTTTCACTGCTGACATGAGCACATGCACATACACAGTGCACATACGTGGCACAGATAAACACACACACTTCTGCAAGCAGGAGTATGCTGTTGAATATTTAACAACCAGCTTGGGTGGGGGAGGGGGAGATATATACACCATACACTTTTAAGTTTTATCTGCATTATAAGCATTTTGTCCAATCAACAAAATCAAGTCCTGATTTGTAGCATTTGCTGATTTCCAAGGGTGAAAATGCTCACACTGAAAATTTAACAATCAGCTCTCCAGCTGGTTAGGTTCAAACTGGCTCCAGCACCCCCTGTCTATAGGTGTCCTTATACAGCATGACAATAGAAAGGCTCCTAGGACTGGTGGCCTTTGAACTTTCCCTGTTTTTATGCAGGGAGTAACCAGGCTCCTTTCAAAGAAGGAATATTTATTTCCCCTTCCCTAGCAAACCTGGGAAAAATGAAGATCTTTTATTGAAGGCATATGTTCTGTGAAATTTGGATTCAGTCAAAGGGCTACACTTGAGGACCTAGAGGGCTTCATGTGGCCTTGAGGCCGCAGGTTCCCCCCTCCTGAAAATACCTTCTCACCCACCCAATAAGGGTGATCACAAGCTCCCTTTACATGCATGTAGATTCACAAAGCTTAGAGGACTCATCTCCAAGACCATAAAAAGTAATGATAGGACCCACACACACCCCCATCCAGGGAGCAACTCAAACCTGTAGAAATCTATAGGATGGTCAGCAATGGCTCGTCCACACAAGTGCTTCCCCCTGCAGTCCTTCTGTCTCCACTCCATTGGTGGCATCTGATTGCCTTAATTTTCACCTCGTCTCAGTAGACACTGCTGATTCCAGCTCCCCATTGCTAATTCTCTACTATCGTCTTTTACAGCTCCATTGCAAGTATAATTAGCTCCCACAAGGCGGTCCTTTCTTTACCAGTCCAATTAAATATCCTCCACAGCTCTACCCTTTCTCCTCAGGCCCTAGCAGATGATTCTCATAACCTTCCTCAGAGGATCAATTCTCTTAACAACTGGTTTATATAAGAACTAAGATAAGAATCTCCAGGCATTTTCACAGCTGTTATTTTTTAAAGCTTCTTTTGTTGTCCCACAGTCCTAGCCCTCACACAAGTTATATGTTGGAGCTTAGAGGAATATTGTCTCCATATACCTTATAATCAGATTTATCCCCAACACCACGTAACCTCATGGCAACCCACTACCATTTTCCTTCTGTCTCTTCCATTGTCTAGGCCGGGGGTGGGGAACCTGTGACCTCGAGGTCACAAGTGACCCTCTGGGTCCTCAAGTGTGGCCCTCTGAGGGACATAGAGGGCCACATGTGGCCTCGAGGCCAAAGGTTCCTGGCCCCAGTCAAGGCGGTGTCTCTCCCACTCATTTCAGCAAATTCCACTTGATACAGGGTTTCAATTGATTCCTCCCATCGTTTATATCACTTCTTGTAGTTTATTCAAATAGACTAGGTTTGCTTTCCAGAAGATTTAGAAAAGAAAGAATGTTGCCAGCTCTCACCAGTGTGGATACCCATGCCCTGGGGAAAGATTGATTTGTTCTCACCACCATAAATGTTTGTTACATTGTCATTATTAATATAGTGTAAAGCCCGTTAAGGAGCTAGATATCCGGATGTAAGTCCTGGGCTCTGGCAACACCTGTAGGATCTCAATTAAGTCATACTCTGTCTGGCTTAGCCAATTTCTTCAACTGCAAAATGATGAGGTGTGAATTAGATGATTTCTAAGTTGCTTAGATATGTGGCACAGCAGATAGAGGGCTGGGCCTGGAGTCAGAAAGATCTGAGTTCAAAGCCAGGCTCAGACATCTGACCCTCATTTGCCTCAGTTCCTCATCTATAAAATGGGGACACACTGGAGAAGGAAATGGCAAACCACTCTAGTATCTTTGCTAAAAACAATAACAAAAAAACTCATGGACATAGTCCACGGGGTCATGAAATGTTAGACACAACTGAACAACAAAGCTAGCCCGGCTGCTAGCCCTGACATTCTCTGGCATTCTAAGGACCGTTATACTAATTAATCATACCATAGGCACTTATAACAGGTACTCAAGCCATAAGCATCTCTTCCTTTATTATAAAGAATAGTGGTTTCCTGATCCTTTGGCTCTTAGGGTAACAGCTATATAAAGAAAGGTAGAAAAACATACATCATTATGCCCAGAAGGAAATGATACCTCTGTACTCCTAGAAAAAATGACAGTCATAAAATGTCCCCCCAAAATTGAGGCAAAAACGGTGAATAAATGGGGAAATGAAAAAAACTGAAAGTATAGACCAAATGATGATATGATGCTGAGATGAAACACTAATTTAACCTGACTTTTAAAAAATCTCCTTCAGCATAATCAACTTTTCTTTCTAGTCTTACTTTCCTATTAGTCTCCATTATACTCCCTATGTTCCACTCAGACTATAGCACTAGCTGCTCCCAAACTCAGCATTCTATTTTTGGTATCCATGGGCTCCATCTTCATATGCATCTCTCAGACTCCTTCTCTCTCTCCTTCAAGGCTCATTTCAGGTGCCACCTCCTCCATGAAGCCTTCTTTGATCCTATCCACCACTGAAGTGTTCTTCTCTCAAAGAATCTTAAGTTTCACCAGGTAGGGATTTCCAAGGGAAAAGTAGGAAAGGGGATGGCAGCAGGCCAGATAAAGCAGGGAGCTAGTGACAGCAGAAACCAAACTTCTTGATGGTAAGAACTATCTCACTTTTGATTTTGTATTGCCAGTATCTGGCACATAGTAGGCATTTAATGTTTGCTGGTTCATTGAAACTAACCAGGACAAAAGGCAGTTCAGAGATAGTCATAGGGGACTGAGTAAATTTGTTGATGAGACAACAGGAGAGACAGAAGTCTCAGAGGTGAACTGTGAGCCCAGACCCTGAGGACAGCATTTTCTGGGGCAAATAGCAGGCCTGGCTCTGCTACTTATTCATTAGATGACATTGGCCAGGTCGTTTAATTTCTCTGCACCTCAGTTTCTTCATCTGTTAAAGAGGGGATTGAGCTTAGATGAATAGTTTTCAAAATTTGGTCAGAGTACCCCTGGGGGCCCTGAGGGGCCCCGATTCAGGGGATCTGGGAACTATTTTCACAAGAATACTAAGTTACTGTGGAATACTATTCAAATATTCCTCCATTTTCCAAGTACACATCTTTGTGAGCCCAGATTTTCTTCATGTACTTCAACCAAAGCAACATATCACAAAAGATTGAATATAGAAGCAGGTATGAGAATCCAGTTATCTTCTATTAAGTCAAACATTAAAAAGAATTTGCAAAAATTGTAAAACAATGCCACTCTTCTCACTAATTGCTTTTCATTTTGGGAAATAATTATTTTTCATAAAATATGTTATTTATATTAACACATAATTGCATTATCATTTAAATATATTAAATATTTTAAATGTATCAGTTTTAAATTTCTAATATAATGAGTATTGATAGATATAAACCACATAGACAAAAGCTCTTCGGGGGAAGGGCCCTCAATTTTTAAGAGGATAAAGAGATCACAAGACCAAAAAAGTTTGAGAACTTCTAAATTAGATGATCTTTAATGGTTCCAGCTGTAAGTTCTATGGTCTACAAACATGGCCTTCAGTAGACTGTAAGTAAGGCTTGCTATTTTTACCACTGTATTCCTACCAGCCGAAAGAATTTTTTGAATATATTGGGCACTTAGAAATGTTTACTGATTGGATGGGGAAAAATAAAGGAAAATATAGAATAAATGTAAATACAAAAAAAATAAGCTGAAAACTGTAATTGACTCAAACCCCAATCAAGGAAACTTGTATTCTCATTTAAATTTTATCACAGACTAACTACAAGACTGTGGGTAAATTGCTTAACATCTCAGAGTCTCAATTTGCTCATCTGTAAAATGACTGAATTGAGCTAATCTATATGATCACCCCCCAAATGTATCATCCCACAAAACACAAAAAGGGGGCATATAAGCAGAGGGCAGAGCTAAGACACTTGTGAACCCTCAGCTAAATTTTTAAATGGGGAAAAGGGTAGCTGTAGGATCATAAGATAATCTATTTAGAGCTAGAATGAACCTTAGAGGTCATGTGCTGTAAGAAACGGCAAAAGAGATGGATTCAGAGAAACCTAGGAAGACTTGCATGAACTGAGGCAGAGTGAAGTGAGCAGATCCAGAAGAACAATTTATACCAATGCCTATGAATATATATGAAAGAAAACAATGTTTCAATAACTTAAGAACCTCCATTAGAGCAGTGATCAATCATGACTCTAGGGTCAGGGTTGGGTAACCTGTGGCCTCGAGGCTGTAAGTTCCCCACCCAGGGTCTAGATGATAGAAGCCTGGCTCCCAACTCATGACAGAGAGCTAAGGGCCTAAAGATACAAAAGAAAACATTTTCATATGCAGCCAGTTTCCGGATTTGTTTCCCTCCACTCTACTTATACTCTTTGCAAGATTTACAGAGAAACATGAACAGGTCTCGAGGATGAGAAGTTGTAGATAGGTTTGTACTCTCTAGAATTGAAGAGAGAGATCATGTGGGTGAAATTCTGGGAAAAGTAGAATCCAATAAGATCTGTTCAGCTAGAATAATGGGCTGGTCAGATAATCATAGAATAGAAGATAGCTGGGACCTCAGAGTTTATTTCAACCTTTTCATTTTATAGTTAAATAAATAAGTGACAGTGGATAGAGCATTAGACCTGGACTCAAGAAAACAGGAGTTCAAACACAGCCTCAGACATAGTCATTTAATGTCTATGTACCTCTGTTTCCTCATCTATAAAATGGGGGTAATAATAGTATCTACCTCCCAGTGTTGCAGTAAGGATCGAATGAGATAATCATAAAGCCTGGCCCATAGTAGATACTATATATAAAGGTTGTGATCATCGTTAGCATCATCAACAACAGTATCATCATCATTACGAGGAAACTGAGTCAAAGAGTTTAAGTGATTTTCCCAAGGTCTCGTGGTTAGTATTGTCCAAAGCAGAGTTTGAACTCAGATCCTCCTGATACCCAGTTCAGCTTTCTAACCCCTATGCCATCTAGTAAGTCATAATTCAGTAGAAAATTAAATTAGGAATGGACCAATGATCTTACTGGTATAGACAGGACTTCTATCAGGGCAGCTCTCAAGCCATCGTGTACACAATTCTTATCAGTATCTTTTCAAAAACCATCTAGAAAGGATCTAATTTAGAGGATTGGAAGCCTCCCAATATTTAGCAAATATTAAACATCCTATAACACACCAGTAGTCTATCAGTTATCCATTAATTTCACTGCATGATAGCCATGACCTTCTTTTCTACTCACTTATGTTTTTGATAATTAATATCTTTTAAGCCAGGGGCAACCAAAGACGTTATGTACAGAACAAGGCAGATGATAGTCCTGTCCTCTGAGCTGGTCATACTATCCTTAAAACGCTGCCTTCCATGTTTCAGGAGGGGCATTGTCAAGCCCCAAGAATGATGAACAGAATAGTGAAATCACTGGATCCTTATGATGATGACTTGAAAGAAATATATAGGCTGGAACAAAGAAGGCTTGGGGTGATGTAATTGTTGTTGTTCAGTCGTTTTTCAGTTCTGTCCAACTCTTCACAACCCCATTAGGGGTTTTCTTGGCAAATATACTGAAATAGCTTGCCATTTCCTTCCCCAGCTCATTTTACAGATGAGGAAACTGAGGTAAGCAGGGTAAAGTGACTTGCCCAGAGTCACACAGCTAGTAAGTGTCTGAGGCCAGATTTGACCTCAGGAAGGTGAGTCTTCCTGACCTCAAGCCCAGCACTCTATCCACTGTGCCACTGTTGTGATTGAGGAATTTGATTCCTTCTCGATTCCAGAAGGTAATGAGACAAAAATGGGAGGCAGGCAGTTTTCTGCATTATAAAAGGAAAAACTTCCTAACAGAGCCATCCAAAAATGAAATGGGAGGTAATAACAATAAAAATAGCTAACACTTATATGGCACTTACTACGTGCCAGGTATTGTTCTAAGCCCTTTACAATTATTATCTCATGTGATCCTTACAACAAACCCAGGAGACAGGTGCTATTATTATCCCCATTTTATAGATGAGGAAAATGAGGCAGACAGAGGTTAAGTGATTTTCCCAGGATGTCACATCTGGTAAATGTCCGAGACTGGATTTAAACTCAGGTCTTACCAACTCCAGGTCCAGTGCATCACCCAGTAATGGAGGCCCCATCACTGTGGGTCTTCTAGTAGAAGACTAGACTTCTCAAGGATATTGCACAGGGCATTTCTACTTAAGAATAGGTAGAATTAAAGCAGTGGTATCAAATTCGAATAGAAATGAGGCCACTAAACATCTCTGTGGTCCATACGCTGAAGTAGAAAACCACATATTAATATTATCTCTGTATCTGTTATTATTTTTATAGTTCTATAATATATATTACATCTATTGCTATTTCATTTATTTTGTTAAAATATTTCCCAATTACATTTTAATGCAGTTCACCATACCCATAGCTGTTTGTTTGACACCTCTGAACCAACGGACTTCCAAAATCCCTTCTAAATCAGATTCTATGGATTATCAGTCAGTCCACAAGTATTTAATAAGCACCTACTTTTCCTCCAGCACTTTGATAAGTGCTGGGGATACAAAGAAAGGCAAAAAACACTGTTCCTGCCTTCAAGAAACTCATAATGTAATAGAACAAAAACATGCAAATAATTATTAATATTAGATACGGGAAGAATAAATGGAAGGAAATCTCAGAAGTAAGGCACCTAGAGAGTGGGGAGGGAACCAGGAAAACCTCCAGAAGAAGGTCGATTTTGAGTTGACTCTTGAAGGCAGCCAGGAAAGCTAAGAGGCAGTGAAGTATTGATGAAAAGAATCCCCCACAATGACAAAAGTGCCAACCTTTGAAAGTATCAAAGGAATTACTGAATCCCAGAGCTTTAATGCAATGGGACTCCTCTACGATTAGAGTATGGGGTCTGGGGCAAGGAATCAATCCAAAAGCGTTAATCAAGTACCTAGAAACATAAAAACCAAAATGAAGCAGCCCCTACCCTCAAGAAGTTTAAATTTCTATAAGGGGAAACAATGTATACACTAAAGAAAAGGTTATTCGGGGAAAAACAAGTACTAACATGTTTAGCAGGCAAGTCTAAAGTCATAGAGCCTGCCCTCCTTCTACTTTTTTTTTTTGGGGGGGGGGGTGTGAGGCAATTGGCGTTAAGTGACTTGCCCAGAGTCACACAGCTAATGAGTGTTATGCGTCTGAGGCAGGATTTGAACTCAGGTCCTCCTAACTCCAGGGCCAGTGCTCTATCCATTGTGCCACTTAGCTGCCCCTCCTTTTATTCTTAAGGGTCTGAAAATTCTGCTGTCTCTAAGAGCCCTGAAGGTCATTTTCTCAGCAAGGATTGAGCAAGAAGCCGAGTAAGGGTTTTCTCCTGGTCAGTTTCTCCACAATTGAAACAGGGAAATTTAGTAAGGAGGGAGAAAGGAAAGGACAGGAAGATTTTGGTACCAAAATCTTATGTAGATGAAGGTAACTGTCATTTTCATCACCACCAAGGTACATACACTCTCTTTGCAGTCTCTTTTGGTGGTTCAGTGGAGAGAGTGCAGGGTCTGGAGTCAGGAAGACTCATCTTCCTGAATTCGAATCTGGCTTCAGACATTTACCAGCTGTGTGACCCTGGGTGAATCACTTTAACCCTGTTTATCTCAGTTTCCTCATCTGTAAAATGAACTGGAGAAGGAAAGAGCAAAGCATTCCAGTATTCCCAGTAAGAAAACCCCAAATGGGGTCACAAAGACTCAGCCACAACTAAAAAAGACTGAACAACAACCACCATCTGCTGCCATGTGTGACCTTCAGCTCCCTGAATACATTCCTTTTCTCCCCTAAATGAGGAAAAGTCACCTCATGAAAATCACTTGTTAGAGATAGAATCCTTGTGAGGTCCTGGGTTAGAAATATAAGCAGCATGAGAACACAGTCTATCAGCCCCATTTTACAGATAAGAAAACTGAGGCTCAGAGAATTTCAGAAGACAAAAGTCTTCTCTCCTAGAAAGGAGAAGAGTTTGTGTACAGCTCTAAAGGAAAAACTAGGCCTGCTTACCTTTAGCTGCTTCTTCAGTCTATCAAGCAGTCCCCCAGAGGAATTGTGGACCACCTTCGGCCTTGAGCTGATATAAGCTGCCTTAGAGGCACTAATGATACTCCCCTCAAACAGGTACCAACTCAGGCTGACGTCTGTATTAAGACACAGAACCACTAATGTTTTCTGAAAAATCCATATTCCTTGGAACCTCCAAATACCCGCTGTCTTCTGTCTAATCCCGGTCACCTTCCTTGTCCTCATTCCCCACTAGGCCAAAGGAATACAAGCCCAGTCTAAGGCTTAGACACTCAGGCTCAGCCTTTTCCAGTTCTGACCACTCTGTCCAGGTGTCTCTCAGGCATGAAGATAATAACTCTGAGATCTAGCTTGGGGCGACCCCCCTGCTCTGTAGGAAACTGGTTGGACAAGGGCTCAGAGAAGCAGTTTGGGGGGGGAGACTGATGTGGATTTTCCATCTAGAACCTTGGAGGGGGAAAAATGTCAAAGGTCACATGTGGACAATTAAGTTATCCTCCAACCCCTGCTACCACCCCCACAATGCAGAGCAGGTGTGACTGCTTATCCCTCCTCTGGCAGCATGTTAATCCCCTGGAGGTGAGGCTCATCCCAGCCTCAAATTCTGTGAATTTGTGAATTTTCCATTGCAAAGTTAACTTTAGCCTGATATCACCAGGATGTGAATTTTGGTGAGGTAGAAGGTGTTTCAATGAGTAACTGATCTAAGGAAGCCCTCTCTTCTCTCCTCTTCCATCTTACTCCATCCCTCTCCCCTACAAACAAAATACAGTATTTTCTGGTGGTTGTCCTTTTTGGAAAGGATTTAAAAGAAAAGTCAGTGAATAGCAAGGTTTTTAGAGGCTCCTATTCTGATTTTCATTTGCCAGATACATGGGTAATAGCCAAAACACACAGGCACAAGTGTGTGCCCTCGTTCGAGTGCTCTCGCGCCCACACACACACACACACACACACACACACACACACACAATCACATTGAAGTACTGCCTCAAAGCATTTTGCTCACAGCAATCCTGTAAGAGAAGTCATTCTTGTACTTCTAGCCCCATTTTACAGATAAGAAAACTGAGGCTCGGAGAATTTCAGAAGACAAAAGTCAACAAAAGGAGCCAGCCATAAAACCTCAGCTTCAGGCAGCAAGATGGCATAGTGAATAGAGTTCTGGACTCCATAATCAGAAAGATCTGGGTTCTAATCCCACCTTAGACACTTGTTAGCTATGTGACCCTTGACAAGCCACTTAGCCTCAGCCTCCTAATCTGTAAAATGGGGATAGTAACTGGACCTATTTCACAAGGCTGTTGTTAATGAGGTAACATATGTAAATCATTTTACAACCCTCAAAGCACTATTTTATCATTAATAATAATTAACAATAAGTAAATGCATAAAGTGTGAGTGATAAGCAAAATAAGTTGTCCCGGGGGACCCCACTATAACCACTCCTCCTTAGATAGCTAATGTCTCCAGCCAATCTCTAGTCTGAGGATTCAGTCTTGTCTATTTTTGTTCCCATGTTTCTAGATCAAAAATGAACATTTCTCAGGGAAAAAAAAAATTCCAAAGAATTTTAGAATGGGGAGGGAGCTTGAATGTCATCTAGTCCAAACTTCTAATTTTATACTGTAGTAAACTGAGTCCCAGAGACGGACAGGTACTTTTCCAAAGTCACACAGCTAGTAGTAGCAGAAGCACTGATTTTGTTTCTTCAGACTGCTGCCTGGGAGCTCCCTGTGTTGGGTCACAGAGAGTCAGACAAGACTAAACAACAATGTTCCAGGAAGTGTGCTAGGCACTGAGAATACAAAGATTAAAATAAATTATGTAGTTCCTGCCCTCACAGGGCTTATATTCTCTAGGAGGAAGCAAAATATATGTGTGTATGGGTATGTGTATATGTATGTACGTGTGTATGTATGTACAAAATAAATGTAAGATGATTTGGTAAGGGAAGATACTAATAGCTGGAGGGGGAATCAAGAAAGGCTTGCTGTAAAAAGTGATGCATGAGCAAAGTCTTAAGGAAAATCCCATATTCTGAGAGGCAGAAGTCAAAGAAGGCATTCTAGCATTGGAAGTGGGGGGAGGAAAAAGGGGAAGCAGTTGCAAAGGCGTGGAGACAGGAGATAGAATGTTATATATAAAGAATGATAAGAGCACAATGCAGACTCATAGAATCACAGCATCTCAGAGTCGCTAATAACATGCATGCAATATGGAACTGCTTAGTGCAGGAGCAAAACACCCTATTCCTTCCACTGGTCATTCAGAGTTCACTGTAGTCCAGTTCAGTAATGGATGCTCCTGATGATGAAGATGATAATAATAACAGCCAGGTGGCGCCATAGTGCACAGAGCACTGGGCTTGGAGTCAGCAAGACTCACCTTCCCTTCAAATCCAGCCTCGGACACTTACTAGCTGTGTGACCCTGGGCAAGCCACTTAACCCTGTTTGCCTCAGTTTCCTCATCTGTAAAATGAGCTGGAGAAGGAAATGGCAGACCACTCCGGTATCTTTGCCAAAAAAAACCCTCAAATGGGGTCACAGAGAAGCAGACATAACTGAAATGACTGAATAACAATGAAGTATTTCCATAGCACTATGTTCCAGGCACTGTGCTAAGCATTTTACAATTATTTTTCTCATTTAATCCTCATGAAATTTAATCCTATTATGCCCATTTTACAGATTGAGGAAACTAAGGCAAGCAGAGATTATATGACTTGCCAAGGGTCACATAGCAAATAGTTGTCTGAGGCCAGATTTGAATTCAAGTCTTCCAGGCTCCAGACCTAGTGCCGTATCCACTGAGCCACTTAACTATCCTGTCAGATGACTCTGACTCATTAAGAAAAGGACAAATTGTCTGTCGTGGACTTTATTTAAGAAGGCAGGAATTATTTGAGAAAGCTTCCCTGCAAAAATAGCTGAAATGTTTAAAATTTAATATCATATGGGAGGGGCATTTAAGTACTTAATACATTAAGAAACAAGCATTTAAGTACCTAATACATGCCAGGCACTATACCACACTCTTTATAGTATTTTGCCCATAATGGAAAATTTTTGCATAGCTCTAGTGTGAATAATAAAAAGGCAAGTAGGCATCGCTAGAAGTCAACCATAAAGGGATGTCAATGCCAAAATCCTCTGAGATTTGTACCAAGATGCTTGGGGATCAGATGTACAGGTGTAGACTCAGAGTGAAGAAAGAAGATGGAGAATAAGAGGGGAAGTCAATGGAGAATGTAGGGACCTTTGCCATGATGATGACCTTTGCTTGCTGACCTCTGATACCATGCTGAGGAAGACAGCGGCAGAAACAAGCAGCCAGGGGTGTGGCCTGAGGAGTGAGAAATATTGTTCTTAGAGCAACACTCTCTATGTTCAGGCTCTGAAGACTAAGAGGATGGGTAGTAGGGCCATTGACTCTGTGTGGGGCCAGCTGGCAGTCCAGAGATGGAACAAAGGTAACTCTGGTCCCCAGGAACCACAGAGGATTCAGTGCCAGGACTGAAAGCCCAGTTTGGAACACCAGCTTCGTGAGTTTTCATGTGGAGGTGGTGATTTCCCTAATATCTTAAGAGATGTAGGGTTTGGTTGGAGGCAGGGGGGAGTAGGCCTTGAAAAATATTCTATTGCCTGTTTTTCCTATATGTGTTACCCCAAATATTTTGTTTTAATCAAATACTTTCTTTTTGATTTATTGTTTCTGCCTTGTCTGGGAATAGAAATAGTACTAGTGGAGTGATCAAGCTAGGATTTGCACAAATATGATTACCCAAAACACCCCACATGAACCTGAAATCATAATTTTCAGGGAGACCCTTATTACATTTGAATTTAAAGGAAGAAATCCAGAAAATTCACTTACATGGCACACCTCATCCCCCCAAAATTGAAGATAAACAAAGTATCACTTCATATGACCCTCTTTTCCTCAACCATAATATCCCTTTGAAACTAGAGAACTGTGTTATAGTTAAGGGCAGGGCTCTACATACAGATGTGCTCTGGATCTGGGAACCAATCCTGCAATCTAGGAGCCAGATGAATGTGGTCAGCTGTTAGGCGAAACAAAACAATCCCTCTTTTTGAGGGGGTTGAGTAAAAGGCAGCAAGTCAACAAAGGAAATTGACAACCTCAGGTTGACATCTAAATGAAGATCACAAGAGTCTCAGAAAATCTTCAGGTGATCTCTAATGACTCCCCTCAAAAGCTTAAAGTGGGAACTTAGTGTATCTCACCAGGGTATTTCTTTGTCTGGGGGCTTGGGGAGAAGGTAGAAACCATCGCAGAGGAGGGAGTTAGATGTGGAACTAGAAGGAGACAGGGTCTATCATGTCTGCCCCTTCTCATCCCTGAAATCATTGTAACAGTTCACATGTGTATAATATGTTAATGCCTATGAGAGAAATGGTTATTTCTCTCATATTAATAGCCAATTATTAAAATCGAGGAGACCCTTTTTTTCCCTGTCCTTGTCCAATCTCTCGAGCACAGTGCTAAAGGAAGATAGGATTAACATTCTCCTCTTTCTGGGCATTGCTGCTTTACTCAGCTACCTCAGGCTTGGGTAGGAGATATAGATTCTTTGTCTAGATTGCCCAAGGCTGGGGGTGGTCTAGGTATAGGGATAATCTCTTTGTCCAAGAGTGACATCATATCACTCTTAGCCCCGAATTGGAGTGAGCTCACTTCTCTTACCAATTGGAGTTGATTGCCACCCTCAGGAACACTCCCCTTCCAAGGCTATATGACTTGTGAACCTACCTCCATGAGGTTGTTTGGCATTTGAGAGTGCCGTTAACCTTTTATTAAAAATGTTGACATTATTAATCAAATAACTAATTACCAAGAAATTGTGTCTCTTGAACTTTTTAAATGCCACACCTAAAAGGGAGGAGGGATCCCTTTGGTCCCACCAAGGCTGAAGAAGTTCCTGAAACAGCAGAAAGAGCATTGACTAATCTAACTGGGCCCCAAAAGACCTGAGTTCTAGATCTGGTTGTGTCACCAATTTGCTGGTTGTAGCAAAGTAAATCATTTCCCCTCTTTGAGTGTCAGTTCACACCTCTTTAAGCTGAGGAGAGAATAAGATCAGCTGGTCTCCAAGATCCCTTCCAGCTCTAACCATCTAGGAATCTGTTCATGTATCCCTAATTAACAGGAATGTCAATCACAACAATTGCTAGTTGTTTCAATACAACAAATATTGACTCTGACCATCTATTTTACATACCCGTGTTTGTACTATGAAGCTCAAATAATATTAGGAGACATGAATGACTATTGACCTTCCAACTCAAAACTTATGTTTTCAAACTCCAACAGTCAACTTTTAAAAAAATTTTAAAAAAAAAGCTAGTAATAGATTGACAGAGTGTTTACCTTAGCAAGGAAAGGAGGAGGCCAAGACTTGTGTTGACAGAGTTTGACTGTTAGAGGAAAGTACATACCTGCAGGGGGTACCATATTTAACAAGAAACATGCTAACAGGCTCTGTTACTCATTCAAAGTCAGGCATTACATCCAAACCCAAGATCAGAAGGCTCATGTGAAGACTTGTTAGAGTCAAACGCTATCAAAAGTCATATATTCTAGCCAAGATAAAAAAGAAAAAAGCGACTACACAGGGGCTGAGAGAATAAATGCTCCCATGAAGTGCCAGTGCTGCCCATGGGGGCACCTGTGGCCTCCAGAGGCCCCAATATCCAGAAATAATCTGTTTTGTTCCCAACCCTGGCCTCTGCACTTTTTTCTTGTTACTCCTACTCCACCAACCATTTTTCTTTTCCCTCAGCCACAAAATGCTTTGTTCAGGATTTAGCTCAGGGGAAAGACTGACTTTTCAGTAGAGGAAATGGGCTCCCCAATGATCACCTTCCTTGATTCATCACCCTCTCCTCAGCTTCCTGAAGAAACTTGCTAGTTGAGGATTTCCTTGACTAGAAAAAGGAAGTGGGGTAACAGAGATTTTTTTTTTTAAAGGCATTCATTGTACAAATCTGAATTTGCTATGGGACAAGTTTATTCCCCCTGAGAAAAAGGGATGCTAAGCATAAAAACATCATAGCATGCATTATAGAATGATTGGGACAGAATAAAGTAATTCATAAATATGAGTAAAATCTGTTGGAAGGCTAATAATCAAGCCTGGTTGGTACAATGCTACTAATTAACCATTTTACACTTCATTTTCACTCACCACAGTTCATTTAAAGAGCAATAGTAATCCATTTTCTAGCAGCTCCCCTTTCTCCAATGCTGATTTGTGCTTTGGTGCTAGCCTGCTGCTGCTACCAGTGTTGTAACTGTCATTGCTTTGAGAGATGCTGGAGCTTCTCACCATCAACCACAAAACATTCAGGACTAGTAGATAGATGTTCACAAGGTAGGTGCCAAAAGGAAAAAGAAAACACTTAAGAGAGGCAAAGGGCAGTCAGGAGCTCTAATACAAGCCCAGGTATTGTTTACGTTCCATGTGGGGAGTACCTACGTCCATTATGTTAGGAAAGAGATAAGTCATTCTTCTCCAACTCTCATTGAAATCACATCTTATCACCAGCTAACAAGCTACATTCTAAAAGATGGTCACCAGATGGAAGCCTCTTCTTTTAAGATACGTAGCAACCTACCTGGATAGACTGTCACAGGGCTAGGTTGCGTTTGTCCTTTGTTCTCAAAGAGAACCATGACATCAGGGAGTTGATGACATGACTTGCAATGGACTGATTTGAGAGAGGGATGGCTGTGCAAGGTCAACAGCCTCACTCTCTCCTCCAGAGCCATCTGGGTCCAGTGGCCAGATATAGATCAGGACAACTGGAGGTGGCCCCACCACAGGGCTAGGAGTCAACCAAGGGACCACTTAGGGTCTATCACATCATTCTGAAGCACCAAAAAGTCCTTTGAGTACTGAACCACCACATGGCCAGGAGCCATGGAAGTCCACCATCCCCAAATTCCCAAACAATGAATCACATTGTCCTTAGAGTCCCTGGAAGTTTCCAGTGGCATTCTGAGTACATGCTCCCTGGGATGGTCTCTGTGGTATCCTTCAGCCTTGATGCATATATAAAGTATTGCTACTGATATATTTCTGCCTTGATACATTTATACAGTGAATTATCACTATGCAGAGATGAAAAAAAAGCACAGGCAATCAATCAGCATGCACCTACTATAAGAACTATTTATTATATGCCATGCACTGTGTGAAGGATACAAATCCATTGAATGAAATCATCCTTACTCACAAAGAACTTAGATTCTAACATATATACATACAACTATGATGCCAAATGATGGAAATGCATTGGAGGGAGCAACCAGAGAGAGGCATGAATGAACCAGTGTGATGAGGTAGAAAGAGCTTTGGATTCCAGAGACAAAGGACCTACATTTAAAATTCTAACCCTATCAATGTAAGCTTGGGCAAGGTGCTTGGCCCTTCTGACCCTCGGTCTCCTTATCTGTGAAATGAGGAGGCACTATACTGGGGTCTCTTCTACCTCTAAATCCACAGTGTGTGTTGATGCCATGATCCTGTGTGGTGCAGAACAAAATACTTTAGGTCTGCAAAACATTTTACAAATGTTATCGCACTTACTCCCCACAAAACCCTATAAGATAGGCTTATTATTGTCTCCTTTTTATAGATACTGAGTTCAAGGAGTTAAATGACTTGCCTAGAGCTATACAGTTAGTATGCACCTGAGGCAGATTTCAAATTCAAATTCAAATTTTCCTGACTCCAAGTCTAGGGTTCTTTCTATCCATTATGCCATCTAGCTGCCTCAGTATTGCTTTTAAATGTGCTGGTTTTCTGATCCTCAAAATGACTAAAAACCCATTTTAGAGATGAGTAAATTAAGGCTAGAAAAAAGTAAATGACTTGCCTAGGATCACACAATTAGGAGGTAGGTATCTGAGACAGTATTGGAACTCGGGTCTTCCCGACTCCAAGTCTAGTACTCTACCATGGTCACCTAGCTAAGGCACAGACAAGAATGAAGAAGAAGTTTGGATGAGATTATGGATCAAAGTAATGAATTGAGTTTAATTCAGCCAACGCTAGCTAAACAACTACCATGGACAGGCTCCTTTGCTAGGTACTGGGGAGGTAAATACCCACACCAAATTATCCCTGTCTTTCAAGGGGTTTACATTCTAGCATATGACGTGTATCTGCCCTAGGATTGTTGTGGGTTTCAATAAGATGGCGGACGCAAGGCATTTTTGTAAAGTGCTTCATAGAGACACTAACTCTTATCATATCTATATAATACTTGTTCCCCTAAAGGGCAAACCCCAAAGCATCCTTTGTCCCCATCTGCAGAAGTAGAGGGTGGGTTTGGCGTCTCATTTTTGTTCAGAACAATCCCTCACAACCAGAAATAAAGGAAAGTGAGGGGGCAAAGTTCCCTCCCCTCTGGCATCCCCATTCTTCTTTCATTCCACTAAGAAGCAAGATAGGAACTGTTGGTTCCTCACTGCCATCACCTGCCATCCTCCAGGCCAGCCTCCCCATTGGCTCTTCCGCAGCCAAGAGGGGAATGAAGGCAGCCCAGCATGAGCAGCAAACTGACTCCACATGTTCTCCTGTTTGTCTACCTAGTCTCCGACCGACCTATTTGCTGCCTTGAAGTGTGTGTGGGTGGGTGTGTGGGTGTGGGTGTGGGTGTGTGTGGGTGTGTCCTACAAATACAGAATCATTGAACTTCAGAGTTGGAAAGAGCCTGAGGAAGTCATCCAGTCCATCCCGTCCAGAATCTTATCTGCAACATCCTTGATGAGTGGTCCTCCAACCTCCGGTGATGGGGAGCTTACTACCCACCCAGGCATACCAGTCCACTTGAGAATAGTTTCCATGGTTAAGAAGCTATACCTCACATTGAGTTCTGTCCTCAAATTTCTTCCCATTGCTCTTAGGAGACTAATTCCTTTTCTAACAACAAAATTAGTCCAATTCTTGAAGACTTCAAACACATCCCCTCCCCCAAGTCTTCTTCTGGCTAAATATTTCTGATTCCCACCCTCTCTTGGAGGTGCTCCAATTTATCTACTTATCTGCCTAAAATGCGTAGCCTCTATAAGTGAACAGGATCCTCCAGATGTGGCCTAGCCTGGTGTGAGGTATCCTAAGTGTCAGTCCACTTAAATGTTTATTGACTTAAACATTTATTGACTGATTGACAATGTACATACTGATTTGCATATTGCCTCCCCACCCCCACCCCACTCCATTAGCCTATGAACTCCTTAAAGGCAGGGACCATGTTTTTTGCCTTTCTTTGTATCCTCAAATGTAGTTATATGTGTCTGGCGTCTAGTAAGTGCTTAATAAATGCTTGTTGATTGAATGACATTTCAGTTCTAGATCTATGATCCTAATTATAATTTATATTTCTATAAAACTCTAAGATTTACAAAGTACCTTTCTAACAAATACCTTGGGACATAGTAGTATGAGGTTTATTACGCCCATTTTGCAAATCAAGAAACTGAGGCTCAGGAAAGGAAAGCAACTTACCTAGAGTCACACAACTAATAAGAAATAGAGTCACACTATGTACCCAGGTCTCCTGCTGCTAAGTCTCCATAGTAGGTCTTTTGATCCACCATGTTCCTATGCTGAAAATCACAGACATTTTGCCAGCCGCTGGAAAGAGAAGGTCAAAACAGCAGCTTCCAATCCAGATTGATGTCTCCATTCCTTCTTTGTTTTCCTGTTTGCCTCATGCTTTCAATTATAAACAAGCTGCCTCTTGCAAGTGTTTGCTCCCAATGGGCCTCCAGGGCCATTTGTCCTAAGACCAAGGCAAGAAGTTCCAGGTTTGAAGGCTCAGGCTCTGTTCCAGAAGGATGCCGGCACCTCAGGCCAGTGAGAGGATTGAAAGATGGGCCCATCCCACCCCCATCCTGATAGGCCTTGTCTTGCCTGCCCAGTGGATGAAGAGTTCTTCCCAGGAAAGGAACAATCTCAGACCAAATCTTAAATAAAACCAAAGCCAAATGACTAGGACCAATGTATAGAGAGATGTGTTAGATATAGTCCAGAAGTCTCACCTCCAAATCTCACTGAAGCAGAGGGAAAAAAAAGCTACATCATAATAATATTGTCATTACCATCACTGTTCTTATAGTTGACGTCATTATCATCATCATCATCTGGCATGTCTCATCAACTCCTGGAGTGGAAAACCCCCTCAACAATGCAGATCATAGCTGATTCATCACTTAGCCTTGGAGAACTGTCTGGGGGGCACCAAGAGGGTCAGTTTCTTGCCCAGGATCATAGATGTAGTCTTGGCCAGGATCAGAAATTAAACTCAAGTGTTCTTGACCCTGTCTGCTACATCACACTGCCAAATGACACTTTACGGTGTTAGTGATTCTCACAACCACCCTACCATGTTAGCAGAGTAGGACTTCTCAGCCCCATTTTACAGGTCTAAGCTGAGACTCAGACAGGTTAAGTCACCTGCTCTGGGTCACATAGCTTGTGAAGTGACAAGATCAGGCCTCTTGGCTCCCAAGCTAGCATTCTTTTCACCACACTAGCTTAGTTTTTCTTTCTTTCTTTTTTTTAAAGGCAATTGGGGTTAAGTGACTTGCCCAGGGTCACACAGCTCATAAGTGTCAAGTGTTTGGTCTGAGGCCAGATTTGAGCTCAGGTCCTCCTGACCCCAGGGCCAGTGCTCTATCCACTGCACCCCTTAGCTGCCCCTAGACTAGTTTTTCTTTAAGTGCATCTTGGCACCAGCCACCAAGAGAACAAAAGATGAATACCCTTGAGTCCGTGGGTGTCTTTTCCCTCCCTTCTTCACCACAGACCTTGTGTTAGTGTTTGCTCCAGATATTTAAACTCCAGGCCAGAAGCCTCTCTATGGCCTTGCTTCTCAGTTTCCAGGCAGCTAATACTCTGTTGATGTTGGCTCTCGAGCCAGATGATTCGCTGGACTGTTCAATAAGAGAAAGACAGCACAATAAAGCAGTGTCTCCCCCCCCAACTCCACCCCCACCACCGGGTTGTTTGCTTTTGTTTTCTGCTCACTGATTACCCAGAGATCCTTTGAGGCAGGAGTGCAGCAGCTGTGTTTGCAAGCTCAAATTCCCCCGATTAATTAATGAGTCTGTTAATTAATTACTGGCTTGCACATGAGCTGTATAGTTTGCCTGGCCATTGGGACTGCTGTGAAATTGGATGGAAGCTTCCTGATGGGACCTCGAATCCCTGGACGACTTAGAACAAGGGGCAGTGTCCTGGGCCATCAGCAGCATCGGGGCCAAAGAAGCGGACAAGCCAGTAAGAGGAACCCCACCCAGAGGAGCTGCGTCACCCCCCGGCAGATTTCCCTGGGACCCCATTCATTCCCGAAGAGGCCCTTGACCTCTGTTTCTCCCTATGCTAACTCTGAATCGGCCTCCTTGTAACTTATCCCTTGGTCCCATTTCTATTCTCTGGGGTCAAGACGTGGGAGCCATTTAAAGTCTCCCGTGTCTCCCCTAAGTACTCTTTTCCAGAATAAATATCCCTACTTCCTTCAAACGTAGGATGACCGGGTTCCACATCCCCTTCTTATCCGGTTTCTTCTTGTCTGGAAATGCTCAAATTTGTCAACATCTCCATTCAAACGTGGCACCCACAACTCCATGTAATACCCGAGAGATAGTCTTAATGGGGAAGAAGCCCCCAGGACTGTCACCCCGGGGTTTGTTTCACCTAAAACTGTATTGGCTTTTTTAGTTTTTTGTGCATTTATCCCTAGATCTTTTTTCAGTGAATGGTTGTCTAGTCACATTTGTCCCTTTCTATCCAGCTGGTTTTTTAACATGTTTTTCTATTAAGTTTCTTTTTAGGATTATAGATTTAGAGAAAGAAGGGCCCTCGGAGGCCATCTTCAGTTTACAGATGAGGGAGTATGAGGAACTTGCTCCAGATCATACAGGTAGTAAGCATTAGAGTCAGAATTTGAACCCAGGTTCTTTACCTCCACGGCCAAGACTCTTTCCACTCTATCTTGACTTCCTCTTACTAGCTCTTAACAGTTGTTCTAGCCCAACAAGATCTTTGTGAATCCCAGTTCTATAACAAATATGTTAGTCCTCTCTCCCGGCTTTATGCTAGATGAAAATCTAATAAGGAGAGCATCTATGCCTCCATCCCAGACATGATTGAAAATGGCCCTAGGACGAGTCCATGGGGCCAAAGTCCACTTAAGATCTTCCTTCAGGCTAACGTCATTGATAACAACGCTCTTTATGCTGGGCCATTCAATCAGATCTGAATGTATCCTTTTCCAGTCTATAGTCCACTATGTAGTCCTCAAGGCTAGAGAGAGAATTTTCAGTCAAAGTCCTGCTGGAATCTAAGTAAATAAAGTCCGTACAATCTCCCTTGTTGTCTAGATCAGTAACTTTCAGGCCCTGGATAGATTTTTTTCTTTTTTTCTTTTCTTTTTTTTTGGGGGGGGGGGGTGGTTAAGAAATCAATCAACAATCATTTAATAAGTATCCATTTATTAAGAATACCAGGCAGCGTGCGAGGCACATGATATCAAGGGAGATGGATAGGAACCAAAGATAAAAGTAAACTTGCATTCTAGTCAGGGACTCAACATGTATGTATATTGGCAAAGGGAATAAGCATTTACATAGTGTCTACTATTTGCCAACCGCCCCTAGGTGGCGCCATAATGCACAGAGTACTGGGCCTGGAATCAGGAAGATTATCTTCAAGAGTTCAAATCTGGCCTCAGACACTTACTAGCTGTATGACCCTGGGCAAGTCACTTAACCCTGTTTGCCTTGGTTTCCCCATCTGTAAAATGAGCTGGAGAAGGAAATGGCAAACTACTATAGTATCTTTGCCAAGAAAACTCCAAATGAGGTCACAGAGAGTCGGACGCAACTGAAAAAATGACTCAACAACAACTTCGTTCCGGGCACTGTGCTAAGTGCTTTTAGAAATATTATTTCATTTAATCCTAATGATAGCCCTGAGAAATAGGCACTATTATTACTCCTCCCCTCCCCCAATTTTACAGTTTAGGATACTGAGTCAAACAAATTAAGTGACTTGCCTAGGATCACACAGTGAGTGTCTGAGTCACATTTGAACTCAAGTCTTCCTGACCCCAGACCTGGCACTCTATCCACTGCATCCCAGCTAGCTGCCTCTAGATAGGTAAATAGCCATAAAAGATACAAGGTGATTTGGAGGATAAGGAACCAGCAGTTAGAGGAAAGCAGAAAAGCCTTGTGGGAAAGGTTGTGCTTAAGGGGCAGGTGAGGAGGGTATCTACACTAACCAGGGCAAGGGCACAATAGTAGGAGGTGGCGGGTGCTATTCAGGAGGAGGAACAAGAAAGCAGTGTTAATTGGATCACAGTGAGTGTGGAAGGCAATAATATAGTAATAGATTAATTAAATTAATGTAATTAATAATTAATAAATTAAACTTATCAATGCAATAATCAGGAAAGAAAGGAAGATGGAAGTCTTTAAATGCCGCAGTTTATATACTCTTTGATATTGAAAGAGGTCAGGTCCTATCACAGACTATCCTATGCATCTCTGATTCTTCTCAAGAACATGAAGCAGTTTTCTTTTAGGGGGAAAAATATCTGCCTATAGGTGCATAATAAACTCCTGTTCGTTCATTTATTCATTCACTCGTCGTTCAAAGATTGGCTAGAGTGTCCTATGGATGCTTACAGCAATGTGACCCTAGAGAGGTCACTTTCTTCATCTGTAAAATAACAGCACCGACCTCACAGGGTTGTTGTGAGGATCAAGTGAGATAACACGTAAAGAGCTAAGAATAGCTATTATCATCATTATTATTATTGTCGTTAGCATCATTATTATGTAGAAAGAGCGCTGACCAAGACAAAATCTGTCCCTTCTCCAGCTGCATGGCCTCAGGAAAATCACTTCTCTTTCGTGAGCCTCAGTTTCCTCATCTGTAAAATGAGGTGGGACCAAATACTCCTCCGAAAGGAGGAGGTCCCTTCCAGCTCTGTGGTCCTAAAGACAGATGCAATCTCGCTTTTCTACCACTAGAGGGCAGGCGGTCCTTGGGTTGAAATCTGGCCTTGGCCCCATGATGCTTCTTCCCCTCCATGCTCAATTATGGACATCCCAGATGCATGAGTGGTCAGAGCTGCCAGGCACCTAAGAAAGGCCAGCCTCACTAAAGGGGGAAGGGGTCTATCCCAGCTCTTCTTAGGATGATTGGATTTTTAAAGCATTAATACAGAGAAAAGCTATTCAGCAGAAAGAGGGCCAGCCTTAGTGCCAGGAGGTTCATGGAATCTTTCATCTAGAATGGGAAGAGAAAACCCCTTTCATTTTATAGGTTAGGAAACTGAAGTCTGAAGAGGGGGAGGGACTGACCTGAGAACACAACGACAGTGTCATCAGAGGTGGGCTTTGACCCATGGTCTTTCGAGTCCAGTCATTACTCTTTTCGCCGTTTCAGACACCACCGCTACCACCACCACCACCACCACTACCACCACCACTACCACTACCACCATACTGGCTACAGGACCGAAGACCAGACACTTGGTTTCTCAATACCCCAGGTCACTCTTTTATGACTATAAATTGAAGCACAGCTAAAAATGTGTTGGGGTTGAGAGAAGGAATTCCCTATAACAATGAAACCACAGGTCGCAATAATAACTAAATACCAAAGGGAGAAAGTAATGCTTAACTCGAAAGAATGTATTTCCAATGGTGAAATTTTGGCACACGGGTCAGGAGAAATGCCCCTCAGATCGTGATGAATTAATACCTGCCTCTGTTACCCACTGGGATAGATTACCACCAATCCTCCATCACGCCCCAGCTAATTCTGTCTCTCTGTGCCCCCTGTAAAGGTATGGATTGTCCATCATGGATGCTAGTGAGCTTAGTTCTCCTTTCTAGTATTTCAAGATCTCAACTGTCAGTCTTAAGTGGAAAGCAGGATACAGCTGGCCTCAAGGGGGAGGCCCAGCAGAGCTAAAATTCCAAGTTTCAGGTTTCCTTTGTCCCAGGGCCAAGATAACAGCTTGTTTGGGCATATGCCTTTATCACCTGGTGCCTCTCGTGTTATATTCTAAATCCAGCTGAAGGAGCCCTAGTTCCATCTAGGCCTCCCTCCAAAGTGGGGAGAAATGCCCTTTCTGCTCGACTCTTATTTCTCTCTTCTTTGGTGGTAGACAGCATGGATTGCCACTTCTGGAAAGTGCAAATTTCTTTAGTGTTCACCTTCACTGGCAGAAAGGCAGGAGGGGAATATGGAGGGAGAAAAGGAAAGAGAGAGGGAGGAAATGAAGAAAGGGTAGGAGTGAAGGGCTGAGGGAAGGATTGAAGGAGGAAGAAAATGGAGGAAAAGAGGAAGAAAGAGAATGGGAGGGAAGGAAAGAGAGCAGGAGGGAAAGGGAAGGAAGGGAGAAAAGAGAGGGAGGAGGATAGTAGAAGAAAAGAACAAAGGGAAGGAGAGAGGGAGGAAAAGAAAAGAAGAAAAGGTGAAAGAGAGAGAGAGAGAGAGAGAGAAAGGAAGGAGACAAAGACCAAAAATATCCAAGAAGCACAGAAAAGAAAACTCATTTTCAAATGTTTTATTGATGCCTTTAAAAAAAAATCTCAGTATCACTTCCCCATAACCTCCTCTCTGCTGTAGAACCATCTCTGGGAACAAATAAAAACAACTGAGTAAAACAAGCTGGTTGGCGATCATGTCTGACAGAATGTACCCTTCTGTACCATTGTCCCCCACTTCTCTACTTAGCGTAAAAAGTTTTGTCATCAGTCCTTAATGCCAAGATTCTTACTGGGAATTCATTTTTATTTGCATTTCTGCCTGGGCTTCAATCTTGGAAGGAAATGCCAACTGTTACAAGAGCCCTGAGGGAGACATTGGAAGATTCAGGATCCCACCCTGGCTCTGTCACTAATTAACTATGTGACGTCCAGCAAGCCACACTTTCAGGCCATAAAACTCTGGGGGACGTGTGCGCTAGGTCATCTTCTAGGTCCATTTCCCAGTTCTACTGTGAAAAGTCTTTACTCCATAATCTACCTTACGGTCTAACTCTTACGGGGTAGGTATCTTCTGATGGCCCATCATCGTGTGGACGTGGCCTTGAGCTGTCAAAATCTCTACAACCAACCAATCAAGAAGCATATATTAAGTGTTTTCTATGTGCCAGGCACTGGGCCAAGTATCAAGGATACTCCCACATTAGATTGTAAGATTCTTGAGGGCCCGGACGTATTTTTGCCATTTTTTGTGTCCCTGGTGTTTAGTGCGATGCCTGGCATGGAGTAGGCACTTAATACATATTGATTGATTGATTAGTTGGTGATTGACTGAAGCAGGCAAAGAAGTCCCTGTCCTCATAGAGCTTACAAGTCTAATTGGGGAAACAAGATGAATAAATGAGAACTCAGAAGAGATAGTGCTAGGAGCTAGGGAGACCTTAGAAGGGAAGTCCTGACAGTTCCTACTAATCAATCAATCAGCAAGGATTTATTAGGTAAATATTATGTGCCAGGCACTGTTCTAGGTGCTTGGGATAAGGATTGGATGTGAACCTGAAATTTCATTGGCATATAAAACTCCTAAATGAGGAAATTCACTGGGTAGGTGACTTCAGTTCTCTATCTATGCCCGAAAAAAATGGGGAAGGAGGGGGTGAAAAGGATGGGGGAGGGGGGGCCCAGATTAGAAAGTTTCAAAGTTCCTTTCTAGCTGTACAACCCCACAATTCCAAAGCCAATGTTCTTTTCAGCACAGCACACTGCCTCCCAAGGAAGCAGAAAAAGGACGGAAAAGGGATCAAAGAAGGCAGAAGTGAAAGGAATAGAAGGAGAAACGAGTAATTCAAACACTCTAATATTCTGGCTAACATGCCCTAAATTCAGACAGCGGCTACATCTCTGCCAGGTAAGGACAGGTGGAGAATGAATGATGAGTAAGGTGGTCATGAGGCAGAGGCCCGAATCTCACCCTTTTCTAAAGCTGAATTTAATCAAATTACTTTGTGTGCTTAGAAGGAAACAAAGTCTGTTCTCTAAAAGAGTTCCAAAAAAAAAAAAAAAAGAACCCCTTTGTCCTTCTTCCGGTGATAAGGGCTTGAGTCAACTTTGCAGACACATTAAAAAGCATTTCATTATGTCATCCACACCCATTTACTCTGATTACCATTCAGATCATCTATCCTAAGGAACACAGGTGCAGACCCAAAGACCAGTACCCCACCAATGCGTTCCCATGAAAAGCTAACTTTTAAAAAGTAATGAGTTTTCACGGGCTCAGGCCCTGCTTTGGGACGGAATAATATTAGGGGGCATAGTAATCCAAAAAAATATTAGTACCTTAGCACAATTCCAGGCACACAATAAACAATTAGTAAATACTTTTTGATTGACAGCCCAACCAACCAGTATCTACATTGTCCATGGGATAAAATACAACATCCTTAGCTTGTCCTTCAATGCCCTTTACAATCCAGCTCCAGCCTATGTTTTCAGTCCATTTGATAATATTCAGGTTCACACACTTTCCATTGCAGTCAGACAGAACTGGAACAGAAACACACTGTTCCTGTGTCTTTGTCCAGCCTTTTCTTGACTCTTAGACTTCACTCACTCCATCCGCTGAGGCCCCATCCCCTGCTAGAATTCAGCTCAGTTCTCACCTCTTTCTTACTCCATTGAATATCTCCTGTGCATTTCTGGAGTCAACATGGCAGAGTAGATAGATGGATAATAAGCTATGCTTTCTATTTGGGCAACCAGGAAGCTACAGTGATGGCTGAACCTGAGTCTTCTGGATCAATGAAGTATTGGGGATGGTTTCATTATTCTTTTAAGGAAAAAAAAGCTAGTGGGAGTGGGTGAAGGCAAGAGTATCTTACCACAGTTGTGAAATAGGCCATTTAGCCCATTCCTTTGGCCCCGTACTGAACTGAGCTGAAATCAGCCAAAGATGCCTTTACCAGAAGGGGAGACAGGAAAGTTTGACTCAGTGACTTTGTCAACTAGATGCCCCCTGCAATCTGAGCTTGTTTCTGCTTGCTCTGGCTTTCAGGGAGAAAGTGATGAGCTGGTCAGTGCCATGCTTTATACTGTCCCTTTGTAGGTTTTATTATTATTTATTATTATATTATGTATTATGTTACACATTCTATTACACGATATTTATTATATTTCATTATATAACATAATAACATATTTTATTATTTATTATTATTATTCCTTTTTCAATTTTCTCTTCTGAAAATCTCCTCCTTTACTTTCAATCTTTCCTCTTAGAAGTGAATGCCTGTGGCTCTAACCATTTTGGGGTGTCATCTTCTAAGCAGCTCTCAAGTTCTCCAGCAGAACTCAGCAAAGTACCCTCAGAGTAGCCTGATGCAAAAACTGAGCTTATAAAAAAACTTAGCCTTTGGGCACCATTTTGTAGATCTTATGTCTGCAAAATGATCCTGGGGCAGCTAGATGGCGCAGTGGATAAAGCACCAGCCCTGGGGTCAGGAGGACCTGAGTTCAAATTTGGCCTCAGATACTTACTAACTGTGTGACCTTGGACAAGTCACTTAACCTCAATTGCCTCCAAAAAAAGAAAAAGAAAGAAAGAAAGAAAGCAATGATCCCAAGTATCTCTGGGATCATTAAAGTTATTCTACTGTGATCCAGAACATAATGCAATTGGCCAGCTTGCACTAATATACAATTGTTTTGAAAAAAAAAATGCCTCCTTTAGGCTTCCTAGACCATCTTAAAACACACAGATCTCTCCATTTTCTAAAATTCCATGATCCTTATAGTTACATCACACACTTTAGTACTTAATTGTCCTCTGTTTCATATATGTCTATTTAATCATCAAATTGGATTGTAATAGAAGCGTCTAGATGGAAGAGTGAGTAAAGAACAGGGTCACCCACTGCATCCAGGGCCATCACCAGTCATCTTGACCTTTGTCTTGCCTCTGGACTCTGAAGACTTTTTAGGAAAGAATGAAGCCAATGACTGTGCAGCTCTGCCAATTCACGTGCAAGTCCAGACATCACCCATGATGTCATTGGTCCTCTGAGAATGAAGGACGAGTAGCCGGAGTGAGGCCTTGGAGTCAGAAAGGTCTGAATTTGTAAGGGCAGCTCATTCCACTGCTCTCCCTCTCTAAACTTGTTGATGCTTTTCAATGCCACCATGTTTTTTGTTCCAACCATTTCCCATCAAAATCTTTCAGAGTATGTCATCTACGATGCTACTGCCTTAAATAGATCATACTCAGTGTATTTAATTATTTAATTTTTAACAATTATTGAGTATTCCCTTATATTAAATCTTAATTCTTTTTATTATTTAGGGTCATTGCTGTTTTTTTTTTTCATTGTTTTAGGTAGCTGGGTGGATCAATGGATAGAACGCTGAGCACAGAATCAGGAAGACATGGCTTTAGACACTTCTAACTGTTTGACTTAACCACTGCCTGCCTCAGTTTCCTCAACTATAAAAAGGAAATAAAAACAGCACCTACCTCACATTATTGTTGTGAGAATCATGAGGTGATATTTGCAAAGCACTTAGCACAGTGTCTAATACATAGTAGGCACTACAGAAATGCTAGCTATTATTATTATTATTATTCAGGTCATTATTATGTTTAACTATAATACAGCAATACCCTGGGGCATTATAGAGGTATATAAAGCTATTTGCTTTTATATTAAGTGACACACACACACACACACACACATACACACATGTGCACAAATGCTATACTTTTTGAGTTCTTCTGTCTGCTAAAAGACAAAAATAAACTAACCCTGCCTGTGTGGTCTACATCTTCATCATGTACCTGAGCCATACCTCACGTTCTCTCCACCTTCCACCTCTTAGGATTAGGAATCAAATCAACATTACCATTGGTACTGGGAAGGGTATGGCTATCTACTCAGAGCCCCATGGTGGCTCAACTGACGTACTCTTCTCTAGGCACCCCTTCCATCTCCCTCATAGTCATGCACAGAATTATAGAAATGCAAAATATGAGCATTGGGAAGGATCTCAGTAGCTGTGTGGTCCGACCATCCACAGAAGAAATCTCCATTAGAACACACTTGAGCAGTGCTCATGGCCTTTGCTTGAAGACCTAAAAGGAGGGAGAACTTGACCACCACTGGAAGCAGCCCTTTTTACCTCTAGACAGCTCCAATTATTAGGAGGGTTTTCCGGTCATCAAGCCAAAATTAGTCCCTCTGCCGTATATGCCCATTGTTCCTGGTTCCATCCTCTGGAGACAAAGAAAACAAGTCTAAACATTCCTCCATGTGAGAGCTGTTCAGATACCTGAACTCAGCTACCGTATCTCCCCCAAGTCTTCTCCAGCTAAATATGACTCATTCCTGGTTGCACTCACTGGACACTATCCGGTTTATTAATTTCCTTTTTTAAACTGTGGTGTCCAAAACTGAATGCAGTACTTCAGATGAAGGTTGACATAACTGAAGTTCCAGTGGGAATATTACCTCCTATCCTAGAAGCCATATTCTGCCCAGTGAAGCCTAGCATCTTGTGAAGGGCTGCCACCCCCATGAAGCTGATGCACTGTTGAGCTTGCAGTCCACTAAAACCCTCAGATCATTTTCAGAAGAACTGCTCTCTTCTCCTCTCCTTCCTCCCCTCTTTTTCTTTGTCATTCTCTGTCTCTCTGTCTCTGTCTCTCCCCCTCTTCTTTCTCTCTCCCTCTTCTCTCACTCCCTCTTTTCTCTCCTTCTCTGTCTCTCTTTCTGCCTCTCTCTGTGTGTCTGTCTCCCCCTCTCCTTCTCTCCCCTTCTTTCCTTCCCTCTTTCTTTGCCTCACCCATTTTATGCTTATGAAGCTAACTTTTCTATTCCCAAGTACAAGAATTTACCTTTATTCCTATTAAATTTTATTGTATTATATGCAGCCAAATGCTCTAAGCAGTCAAGATATTTTGGATCCTGACTTTGTCATCCGATGTTTTAGCTCTCCTTCTAACTTTGTGCCATCTGCAAATTTGACTACCATACACCAGCTATGCCTTCACCCAAGACATTAATAAAAATGTTAAACAGCATCCGACTAGGATGTTCCAGTAAATATTTAACAATCAGCACTCCAAAAATTCATCACATACTTTTAAATTTAAAAGTTTTAGGAATCATCATTATTCTCAATCATTTTTTAAAATCTAGGCAATCAACAAAACAATAAATCAAGTCCTGATTCGTGGCATTTGTGGATAGCCAAGGTGTAAATGCTCACACTGAAGGTTTAACAATTGGCTCTCTCAAGCCAGTAGAAGACAACTCTAGCATGCCCTGGGACTCCCAGTCCTCTTGTGTTCCAATCACAAATTATCCTTCTGTTCCTTCTTTTGTGCCCTCTGAGACCCTTCTTCTACCATTAACAAATTATCCTTCATATTAGATCAGTGCCTTTCCCCCAGAAATTTACTTTGCACACACTTTATATGTACATAATTTTCAACGCACATGCTGTTTCCCATCTATTAGAAGGTAAGGTCCTTGAGGACAAGGGCTAGTTCATTATTGTCTTTGTATGCCCACTCTCTAGAGCAGGGGCTGGCATCCAAGCAGGCATTTAATAGATGGTTTTTGGATGTAACTGACCATTGCGCACAGTAGGTCATAGATTTGGATCTGGAAGGAACCTAGGCGGTCATCCAGTCCAGTCCTTTCATTTTATAGATGAAGAACTGAAGAAAACCAATTTGCTGGCGGTTACACAACTAATAAGTGTCTGATGTAGGATCTGAACCTCTATATTCCTGAATTCAAGTCCATCATTTTATCTGCTAGGTCATGCTTCATCTCAGCTACTTAACAAATGAACAAATGTTTATTGAATGAAGAATGAATGAATAATACACAATTTTTTCAGGCCTAAATATAATAAAAATGTCCTTTATCCCTTTTCCTACGTCTCCTAAGCAAGTCTAAAGTCACATTCAGTGGCTGCCTATGGAAAGAAATCCCTGCTCTCCGAGTGGCCCCAATCAAATATAGTCTAATACAATGATATAGCTTGAAAGAAACTGAGAGGTCATTTCATGCAACCCCCTGCCTTCAACTAGCCCCTTCCCCTCCAACACATACAAATACAGACTCAATATTTTCATTAAAGCTGAAGTGGATCAGTTTTCCACACTCTGCTCTCCTTCTCATCTGAATGTTGTTGTTTTTAAGCCCATTCATCAAAGAAGAAAACTCAGCTAAAAATCTCTTAAATACACATGGGGGATAAAAAGATAAACAGAAAACTGTGTGAGCATTTCTGGGACATTTTAGTTACCAATGAGTTTTCTGATTTCCTTTTAGGGGGTCAAACAGCTACGCAGATTCACTCTTAACCAAACAGTCACCCCTATGGCTTAAGATAAAACTGCTAACCCATGAGCATGAAGATGTTATCAGCACTGAAGGCTAACGGCTCCACAGACAGCTGGTTCCTTTTATAGGGATCAGTTGATGGGGAGCGAGAACTAGCTCAGCTTCTGAACATAAACAGGAATTAGGAAGGTAGGAAGAGGACAAATAAACAACCTGAAAAGAGACATTTCCCAAACAGTCAGGCCACTGTAAAAGAGGTAACCAAGGTGATGTCTGAAGTAAACAGATCTTTGTGCAACGGCCTCCAAACTGGACAGCCAGCATCCAGGCTGTCGCCCTCACAGCTGCCGATCACCCTTCCCAAAGCCTGACGGAACGTGTCATTCCCCTGCTCAACAATCTTCAGAGGCTTCCTATTTCCTTTGTGAGACAAGTTCTTAGCCTCTTCTGTATCATAGGCCCTACTGACAGTCTGGGGAAGAAGATGGACCTCCTTCTCAGAAGAATGGCATTTAATGCATTTAAAAAAAAATACATTGGATTTCAAAGGAAGCCGGTTTTTAAGTTCAATATGAACTTCTCAGCTTGGCTTTTCAAACCCTCACAGTCTTGTTTCAGCCAATCATTCTTTTGTTATATAGTGTTCCCCATCACACGCTCTACGTTCCACCCAAGCTGTTCCCAAACTAGACACTCCCCCAGCCTCATGTCTTTGCACAAGCTACTCCCCATTCCTGTAAATCATTTCCTTCTTAATTCCCTTTTATAGATGAGGAAACTGAGTCTGAGAACAGAAAAATGGTTTGCCCAGAATCAAACATATTGTCAGCCCTGACAGAGAACTTGACTTCTTTGAGGACAGAGACTTCTATTGGTATAGACATTTAATAAATGCTTGTTAATTGATTAATATAGTTTTATTTATAGATGAGGAAGCCGAGGGTGAGAACAGTTGAGTGGCTTGTCCAAAATCATACACCTAGTGACAGAGTTGTAATAAAAATCACTTTGCAAATGAAGAAACTGAGAAATTGTAACCCCAGTTTTTAAGATAGTAAATATTCAATATTTACTTGTTGATTGATTGCCCTGGGCATCATTAGTGCAAACTGACCTGGGAACCAAAATTGCTAGTTACAATTCTTCTGATGGGGAAAGCTGGTGTATGAAGAGGATTGGGAAATGGACTTTTGACCAGGAAATCCTGCTGGCAAAACACAGGGAGGTGAGGTGACCCTTCTTATCCCAAAGCCCTCTTGTCCTACTCAGAGTCTCCAATCTTTCATACAAGAAGATTTTCAAAGTTAGCAAAAACGAGTTGCTAAATATCTTCAATGTCAGTGGCACTCCCCCCCATCCCATGATTTGAACAGAGAGGAGACATTACAAAGGCATTAAAGGGGCAATGATAATAATATCCAGCACTTGTAAAGTCCTAGATATATAAATAAAATATAGATATACAATATAGATAGCTATAAATATTATATAGTTCCAAGTACTGGGCTAAGTGCTTTACAAATATTATCTCATTTGATCCTTACAACAACCTTGGGAGGTAGGTATTATTTTATCTATCTGCCTCAGATGAGGAAACTGAGGCAGACAGAGGTCAAGTGATCTGCCTAGGGTCACACAATTACTAAGTGTCTAAGACTGGATTTGAACTCAAGTCTTCCTGACTCCATGTCCATTGCTCTATCCATTGTACCACCTAGCTGCCATTATTATTATAATTATTGTGTGTATTATCATTATTATTATTACTACTATTATTATCTGGGAGACCTGCCCTAAGGCTTGATGGCACCCCCTAGGTGCTATATATACAACACTGTATTTTTTTACATCGAGAATAATCAGGCTTCCAACAATATAGTAGCACAAATACATATAGTCAATCAATTAACAAGCATTTATAAAACACCTATTATGTACCAAGTACTGTGCTAGATACCAGGGATACAATTATATATACTGGATATGGTGAGTTTAAGATATCTACAGGAAATCCGGTTTGAGATGTCTAATGGGCAGATAGAAATTCAAGACTAGAGGTCAGTAGAGAGGTGAGTGCTGAATAAGTAATTATCATAGATATGGTCATGGACTCCATGGGAGCTGATGAGATCACCAAGTGAAATAGAATAGAGGGAGAAGAGAAAAGGGCCGGAACAGAGTCCTGGGGGACGCTCACTGTTAGCAGATGTGATGCAGATAAAGATCCAGCAAAGGGGACTGAGCAGGGGCAGTCAGACTGGGAGGAGGAGAGCCTAGAGAGAATAGCATCTCAGAAAACCCAAAGAGAAAAAAAGCATCAAGGGGAAGAGGTGATCAACAGTGTCTAAGGCTCCAGAGAGGTCAAAAAGGATGAGGACTGAGAAAAGACCATTGGCTTTGGCAGTTAAGAGGTCATTGACAACCTTGGAGAGAGAAGATTCCATTGAATGATGAGGTTGGAAACCATCTTGTAGGGAATTAAAAGAGTGAGAGAGAGAAAGAGGAGGCACCTATTGTAGACAGCCTTTTTGAGGAGTTTAGCAGCAAAAGACAGGAGAGATACGAGTCTATGGTTAGTAGGGCGGAAGAAACAAGTGAGAGTTTTTTGAGAATGGGAGAGACATGAACATCATGGATATATAGCCGGTAGGGAAGCAGCCAATAGACAGGGAGATACTGAAAACGAGTGAGAGAGTGAGGATGACAGAGGAGGCAATCTCCTGAGGGTCGTGGGATGGGATGGGGTGACTCGTGCAGGTAGAGAGGTTTGCCTCGACAAGAAGAAGGGCTGTTTCATCATTTGAGACAAGGCTGAAGGAGGAGATTGTAACAGAAGGCATCTAAGTGATATGAGATGAGGAGGGAGAGAGAAGAGGGCTCACTCTTGGAAATAACCTACATTTTTTCGGAAATTGTAAGGCAAGGTTCTCAACTAGAGGAAGGGTAGAGGGAGCCATGAGAGGTTTGAGGAGGGACAAAAAGATTTGGAAGAGCCACTGTGGAATATGGATGGATTGAGAGTTAAATAGGGAAGTATAAAGAGATTGCCTTGCTGTGGTGAGGACCTAGTGAAGGCTATGTAACATAACTTTATGGTGAATACAGTCAGTGTGGTTTTGTAATTTTCTCCACCTTTGTTCAGAAGCACAGGTATAAGAGCAGAGACAGGAGATAGTAGTAGTGATCCAAGGCTGAGGCTTGGCAGGGCAGAATCAACAATATAAGGGGACAAAGAATTCCAGAGAAGAAGACAGTGCAAAGTTGAACTGATTCACTAAGGGGTCAAGATGGGGAAAAGAAGTCAGTGCGGCTAGTGCCAGGGTGACGGCCTGGGAAAAAACTGAGGGATTGGATCTCACAATGTGTATAAAGAGCAAAGTTTGGCATTGGAAGGCAGAGGGAGAGATAGAAAACCAATAGCTTGCAGTCAGTAAAGGGAATTTCAGAACTCATGAACATGAAGGGGGTACATGAGTGAGTGATGGGTAAGCTCAAGAGTATGACCATCTTTGTGTGTGGCTGAGGTGGGGTGGAGGAATATGTCATGGGAAATGAGTAGGTTGAAGGAATCTAATCATCATCATCATCATTTTTATCTTTATCGTTGTCATCATTATCATAATTGTCTAGTTCTCAACTTCTTGGATGGATTTCATACAGAAACAAGTCAGTATTCTGCCTTTTATTTTTGGTGTTCTATGGACTGCGACACAAGAAAATAAAATAACTGCTTTTTATAGTTGAATAAAAAAATTAGGAGGAGACAGGCTCAAGAGTCCTTGGTTTATCTCCAAAGAAGATTACAGATACATGTGTACTGCTGTCTGTTTCCACACGTTTTTGATCTCCCCCATTATATCTCTATTTGTAGAATGGTTTTTCCCCCATGTTAAATCAACAAGCATTTATTAAACATCTATTGTATGTCAGGCATTATCCATATATTTTGGACGTTTTGAGTTCTTCGGATGTCAACATCTATTAAAAATATTGTTTTCATTATTTCTATCAGTTTTGTATCTAGGTAACTGAGCAGTAGTTCAGTCTTTGACCATGTTCTAGTGCCAGTTCAATTCATTGATTAAGTTCTCTAAGATACATTGGAATCTGTATTTGTAGTACAGAGATTCGTTGTCTTTCAGTCCATGAAAGTGAGCCTTGGGGCAGCTAGGTAGTGCAGTGGATAGAGCACTGGCCCTGGAGTCAGGAGGACCTGAGTTCAAATCTGATCTCAGACCAGACACTTGACACTCACTAGTTGTGTGACCCTGGGCAAGTCACTTAACCCCAATTGTCTCACTAAAAAAAAAAAAAAAGGAAGTGAGCCTCTGGTGTTTATAATTTCAGCAACAGCTTTGCTTACTAGGTGTCCAATAGATGCCAAGTTTTTGCAGCCTGCAGTGATGTTACCTAATTTTTACCACTTCTACTATGTGCCAGGCACTGTGCTAAGCATTGAGATACAAAAAGAGGCAAAGGCTAGTCCCTGCCCTCAAGGAGCTTACAATCTATTGGGGAAATAACATGCAAACAAATACATGTAAAAAAAAGTTATATATGGGATAAATAGGAATAATTAATAGAGGAAAGGCACTAAAATTAAGAGGGTTTGTGGAAGACTCCTTGGAAAACATGGCACTTAAAGGAGGCCAGGAAAGTCAATAGTTAGAGTTGAAGAGGAAAAGTATTCTAGGCATAAGGGCAACCATAGAAAATGTCTGGAGCTGAGATGTGGAGTGTCTTGTTGGAATAAAGAGGAAGCCAGTGGCACTGGATCAAAGAATAGGTAGTGGGGAGTTAGGGCTAAGAAGACTAGAAAGGTAGGAGGCGGCTAGATTATAAGGGGCCTTGTATGCCAAGTAGAGCAACATTTCCCTGAATATTCTATACTGATCACTAAGTCTGGGGTCTTTAAGATAATACTGCTGCAATTTCTGACATTGGCAACGGCAATAATATTGTTCTCAATTGGCATCATAGACCCCTCTATGTGCATACCAAAATTTGCATAACTCAGTCATATCTTCATTATTGGTACTGTTGTCACCAGAGCCTGCTCTACCCAGCTACCTATGTAATATGCTATGGGGAGCTCAGGGCAAGTGCCCATAGTCCCAAAATAGCTACTTCTCAAAGCCTGAAAATCCTTCGACAAGGAACAAAGGCTCCCATTTCAGTTAGAGACGAGGTTTACAAGACAAACAGCCGGGAAAAGGTGAAGCTATACTCTATAACTCACTTGAATATGTTAATGGATAGATGATCTCATTGATCAAATGAGATAATGTAGGTAGGTAAAGCACTTTGCAACTCATAAAATGCTATATAAATGTCAGTTATCATCATCACCATTATTATTATTATTGATGTGGGCACTCCCTCCAACCGGGCAGGTCACAACCCATACATGTCTTCCCATCCCATATGATTCTTGTCCAGGTCCTCCATACATCCTCCATTTTGGATCTACTCAATGCATTAGAGGCTTTCTTCCAGGCCTCCTACGTACACATTTTGGCTATCCGTCAGCCTTCACTTGGGCTCAAGATATGAACGGTCAACCTCTTTTTTCTCATCAAACATCTCCAAAACAATGCCTTTTCTGTGCTTTTTACATTCAAATAAAAATTAGTACTATGCTACAACCTATTTATGCCCACCGTATTGTGCCTCTACATTTCTCTTTGGGTCACTCATAATTTTGATCTGTTAGAAACCATACTATTCTACCCTCCATAGCTATATAGCAATACTGGAAGAATGCTGGCATTAATCATATAGGTTTTGTATAAATGAACAGCTTGGCATTAGAGAAAATGTTGCATAATTTCCCAAATGCAATCCAGTATACTCTTTATCTTCTATTCAGTTCTGAAGCCAATTCATTACTCTTCTTAAGGGTCTGTCTCAAATAGAGTTGCCAACTAACTCTGTGGACCATTCATTCAACTGCTGATCAAAATCTAAATAGGTGTTCTTCATCCACTTAGTTTTTCTTATATGGATGGTTAGGCTGATCTATTGGAGTGGCCAGGGATCTAACTAAAGAAATAGTGGGCACTCTAGGCATTGTCAAACTAATGTATAAATGATTAATACTGGAGCCTTTCCTGAGAGCATTCCTAGGGCTAAGGAGGGACCAAAATGCACAGTCAATAAACATTTATTAAGCACTTACTCTGTGCCAGGTAAGCACCCAAAAAGAATTGAACCAGAGGTACAGTGTGGGAGAAGTAATAAAAGGGAATAGATACGTAGTAGAAGAACAAAGAGAAACTATACCTATATCACATTTCTTCTGAGGAGAGACTAGCCTGTTAGCAACACATGGCAAACCATGACCCTCATGCTTGAAAGACATGGGGAACCTACCTCCCCTGGTGCCTTTTCCAATTATTCTCTGCCTCTCCCTCTCCTGACCATCTTTTTTTTTTTTTTTTTAGGCAATTGGGGTTAAGTGACTTGCCCAGGGTCACAAAGCTAGTAAGTATCTGAAGCCAAATTTGAACTCAGGTCTTCTTGACTTCAGGGCCGGTGCTCTATCCACTGTGCCACCTAGCTGCCCCCGATCATCTTTCACAAAGGCCAATGGTCTTGGTTGATGTGTGGATGAGTACAATCCTCAGAGGGTCCTTCCAGTGTTAGGAGCCAATTCCCAAATGAAGTAGAAAAAGATTATCACTCTTCCAGAAATTTGGGTGAGAATATAACAGGTCCTCACCAATTCTTCCTCAATTGGTCTTCCTTGGTTGATGTTTGATATAAATAACATTGAAGCCCACTTTCTCTAGGAGCATAGAAATACAGAAACATAGCCTCTAATAATGCGAGGATCTTAGCCATCCAGTCAATCTGTCAGCAAGCATTTATTAAGTGCCTGCTATGTATCAGGCAGTCAGCTAAGTGCTACAGATACCAAAAGAAAAAAAAAGGCAAAAGACAGTCCCTGCCCTCTAGGAGCTTATAATCTAATGGGGGAAACAACATGCAAACAAATATATATATGAAACAAGCTATATGCAGGATTAATAGGAAATAATTAACTTAAGGGAAGGCACTGGAATTAAGAGGAGTTGGGGAAGATTTCTTATAGAAAGTGGGATTTGTTGGGACTCAAAGGAAGCCAAGGATGCCTGTACTCTGCACCAGGGTGGTGGTAGTGTCAAAGGAGAAAAGAGAGGGTATATGTTAGAGATGTTACAAAGGTAGAAATCAACAGGACTAGACAACAGACTGGGTATGGGAGGTGAGAGAGAGAGAAGAGTCGAGGATGCCATCTAGTTTTTAAGTCTGAGTGACTGGGAGGGTGGTGGTGGTCTCAATAGTAATAGGAAAGTTTGGAGGAAGAGAAGGTTGAAAAGGGAAAGATAATGGGTTCAGTTTTGGTCATGCTGAGCTTAAGATGTCTATGGAAATTCAGTTTAAGATGTCCAATAAACAGTTGGGTATGTAAGACTAGGTATCAGTAGAGAAGTTAAGACTGAATAAGATTTTTGAATCTCATTAGCATAAAGAAGATAACTGAATCTATGGGAGTTGATGAGACAACCAAGTAAGATAGCATAGAGTTAGAAGAGAAGAGGGCTGATGACAGAGTAGGATCATTTTACAGATCAGGAAACTGAGGCCCAGGAAAGGGGAACTGGCTCGTTCATACAATTACAGATATAAAGCTAGAAGGTAACTAAGATCAGCCAGTCCAATTCTCTCACTTTAAAAATAGAAAACCAGGGGCAGTGAGGTGATGCAGTGGATAGAGCCCCGAAGTCAGAAGGACCTGAGAAATCTGGCCTCAGATCAAACAATCAACGTGTACTGGCTGTGTGACCCTGGGCAAGTCACTTAACCCTGACTGCCTCACTAAAAAAAAAATTTTAAATTTAAAAAATTTAAAATTTAAAAAATTTAAAAAATAAAAATAGAAAACCAAAGCCTAGAGAAGTTAGATAATTTGCCCAAGGTCACACATATAGTAAATGTCAAAAGTAGATCTTTCATCAAGTCCCTCTGACTCCAGAACCAGTGGCCCAAGGTCACACAAGAAGTATATAGCAGAGCCAGGATTCAAACCCAGGTCCAGCCCCTATCTTTTCCAGCCACAACACTCTGAACAACTTAAATACATTTAGCATCAAGGAACTCACTACCTCCTATGGCAACCTATTCCATTTTAGGATAACTACAATTATTGATGAGTTTTTCTTTATATTAGTTTCCTGCAACTTCTACTCGATATTCCAAGTTTTGCTCTCTGAGGACAAGCAGAATACACGGCAGCCTTTTTATTACTTGAAGACATCTTTTATGCCCTGGAACTTGTCATCTCTAGGCTAAACATCCTCCAGTCCTTCCCCTGATCTTCCTATCAAAGAATCTCCATTGCTCTCATCATCATGACTGCCCTCTGGACAAGCTCCAGCTAATGTCATTGTCCCTTTTGAGTATTGAAAGTAAAAATTTAGGAATTAGTTATTCTAGTAATAAAGGGAAGCCTTTATTAAATACTTTTTTCTATGCGCCAGGCAATGAGCTAAGTACTGGGGATGCAAAGAAAAGTACATACACACACACACACACACACACACACACACAGACACACACACACAGACACACACACACCAAACTTCAAGAAGCTCATATCCTAATGCAGGAGACAACATGCAAATAACTAGGTACAAGATTTAGGCAGAGTTGATGGAAAGTAATCTGAGAAAGAGAAGGCATTCACTGTTGAAGACCTGGGAAGGCCTCCTGACAAAGGTGAGATGTGAGCTGAGTCTTGAGACAGAGGTGAGGGGGCAGAGCATTCCAGGCATGAGAAACAGTCTGTGAAAAGGTCCAGAGACCATATATATTTGTCATGTTGGATGGAGGAATTACAAGCAGGCCAGCCTTGCTAAATGGTAGAGCACATGAAAGGCTGAAAAAGTTTATATTTGTATCCCCAGTACTTAACCCAGTGCCTAGAACATAGTCAGCATTTAATAAATATTTTTTTCAAGGTAGAAAGGTAATTAATTGAGCAAGGATCAGACTTCTCAAAGTGGATTATCCCACTCACCTCTTTCATTTCCCCATTTTCTCCTCATTCCTTAGCAAAAATGTTTGTGACATTTCCATATTCCCATAGTTTTCCCTGACAGGTAGTAAGTCCCTAGTAGAATGATGGAGAGAGTGTGGGGAGAGAAGAGAGAGCCTGGCACATCATTCTGATTCAGCCCCATTTACCTTCTCTAAACTATTCTCTCTGATGAGCACATTCTCAGTGAGATCGTTTTTAAAAAACCATCCCTGAGAAGCCAGGCCAAAGAGAGGCAGGTTGAGGCAGGTCTGGAAATCATAGGCCAAAATAATTTCTGTACGTTGGAAAGTGTTGCATAAATAGGGGTTATTATCATTACTGCCATTTTATTTATTGCCTTTTTGTACAGAGAACTAGAATCCGGGCACCCCAGACATTACTCAGCAGAGAACAAACACAGTCACCCAGGGGAAACAGTCAGCAGTCATTCAATAAACATCTGTTAAACACCTACTGTCTTCAGCATTTTTTCTAGGTGCTGAGAAAAATGTAACCATAATTGCGCTTCTGTGAATCCAAGAGCTCATCAGTATGGGAATTTCTTAGGATGAGAGCTCCAGGAAGGAGCTTCAGAGGTATCTAGCTCAGTCCCTTGTTTTAGAGAAGAGAAAATGGAGGTATAGCGCCTAGGGTCACTCGGGTAGGGTCCAAGATGGCGTGTGAACCCAAATCCCCTGACTCCGGAGCCAATATTCTCTTACTGGACACATCATAGAATTTCTGAGTTGGAAGAGACCTCAGTGGTCATTGGGTCAATCCATTCCTGACCTCTACAAAATAGTCATTAAAAGGTCATGAAGCTTTCTTTAGATCAAAGACTTCCAACGAAGGGGAAGGAATGCCTTCTCAAAGCAGCCACTTTTTGATAACTCTAATTAGGAAGTATTTTCTAATATCAAAACCTATATCTTGCCTCCTTGTCACCCACCCCAGTTAGGCCCTCTAGAGTCAAATCTAACCCCTCTTTTTAAGACAACACTACTTCAAATACGGTCTTCTGCAAATATTATAGATTGTAGATTCTCCGCTCTCCAGTCCGTCCTCCACATGCCTCTAAAGAACCAGAAGCAGAGGGCCAACCGTGTAATTTCCCTGCTCTAAAGGTGTCAGTGCCTCTAGAGTCTAGAATAAAATGCAAATAAAAAGTCAAAACGGCCCACATACTGCTCCCCATATATGTCACTATTACATCTCCTAGTTCTGTGCCTTTGTCTGCTATGCATCCCTTCTCACCTCTGGAAATACCCAGTTCCCTGCAATGCTTAGCCCAAGTGCTATTTCCTTCAAAAAGTCTTTCCCAATTCTTCCAGTTTTTAGCGCTACCCTCAATCAATTTGCATATATAGTTGTTATGGTTCAGTTGATTCAGTCATGTCTGACTCTTAGTGACCCCGTGTGGGGGTTTTCTTGGCAAAGGTATTGCAGTGGTTTGCCCTTTTCTTCTCCAATTCATTTTACAGATGAGGAAACTGAGGCAAACAGGGAGAACTGAATTGCCCATGGTCACACAGGTAGGAAGCCTCTAAGGCCAGATTTGAACTCATGAAGATGAATCTTCCCGAGTCTAAGCCCAGTGCCCTGTACACAATGGCGCCACCTGTCTTTCATGCATGTGTGAGTGTGGAGATGTATATACATACATATGTACATGTATGTGTATCAATAAATCAATTAATAAATATTTATTAAGCACCTACTATGTGCCAGGCACTGTACTAAGATAGATATATTCTAAAGCAAGGATTGTATTGTTTTAGTCTTTGTGTCATCATTGCCTAGAATATAATAGATGCTTTTAAAATGATTGATTGAAGAAAGCTATCTTGTCCTCTGTGAGTTATCTTCTTCAAACTAAATAATCCTAATTCCCTTAACTTCCTATTCCTAATTCTTCTCCTTCATCATGAATTCCAACCCCTCAGTACTGGCATTGAGGTAGTGCAGTGGACAGATCACTGGACCTGGGATCAAGATAGACCTAAATTCAAATTTGGCCTCAGACACTTACTAGCATGTGTGGCCCTAAGCAAGTCATTTAACCTCTGTCTGTCCTGATTTCTTCACCTATAAAATGACGATAAGAATAACAACTGAGATGTGCTAATAAATGTTTAACAACGTATTCCCCACATACTTTTAAGTTTCATCTGCATTATTAAAATTTTCTCCATCACTTTCTTAAGTCTCGACTATCCACAAAATAAACCCTGATTTGCAGCATTTCTGATGGAAATCCCTTGGAGATTTAACAATCTAACACACTGAAAATTTAACACTTGCTTCTCTCTCTTGGTTTAACGCTTGGTTAGCCCCTTGCTGACTCCAGCACACTCCTGAATAGCACCTACTGCCCAGTGTTGTTGTGAAAATAAAATGCTATAATAGTATAAAGTTCTTTCCAAACTCCAGAATGCTATTTGAACACTAGTGATTATTACTTTCTCAGACCATTGTCAGGTCTCCGACTCGCCTTTTCTCCTTGCCCAATCTTGACCCTATGGTTAACCAATTCAATTTCACACCTGATCCCTTATCATCTCACTGCCCAGTCCTAGACAAACCCCAAATCCTAGACTTGGATTACTCCTATCATATGCTTCCTGACTTTTACTCTCTTGTACTGGTGGCCAGAGATAGAGGAAGTCTGACAACCCTGCTGACTAGGTCAATTTGATGCTATCCAACTTGAACCAGGCCCCCACCAACACAAGGCAATCCATTTTAGTCTTCCTTAATTAGTTCCCTATCTGTCTTCCCAAAGGAGCTACTCCAAATCTTGTCTTTCACTTCTCAAGACTCTCACTTTTTCTCTACCTAGGAGTATACCAGTAAATGTTTAACAACCAGCTTTCCACACAAAAAAAGTATAACAGGATATACTTTTAACTTCAATCTGCATTAATTAACATTTTCTCCATCATTTTCTTAAGTCTGGACAATCAACAGAACAATAAGTCAAGCCCTGATTTGTGTTTTGTTGATTCCTGGGGTGTAAATACTCACACTGATAATTTAACATTCATCTCTCTGTAGCCAATTAGTGGTAGTTTCAGAACATTCCTCCCCTCCTCCACCTCCCTCCCTTCACACATCTGCTCTACTGAGGACTTCATCTCTTATTTCACTGAGAAAACCCAGACCATTCACTGTAATCTTTCTCTTCTTCCCTTCTCTTCATTTCATTTTAGAGAGGAGGAAATTGAGGCTTAGGAAGCCTAATTAACTGCTTGTGTTCCCATAGCTAGTGTAAGTGACAGAACCAGGATTTGAGCACAAATCTGTCTTTGCCAAACAACTGGAATTGGGTCTCATTTGAAGAAACTTTTATTTCAAACACATTTGTTTGTTTTTCAAGTGTGAATGAAGTATAACAGCTACACTGAACTTTCTTTGCCAAAGATGGGCCCAGTCTCACCTTTCAAGATTTTTGCATTCTATTAAGAGGAGCTAGGAACCCTACCCAAATAAACATAATGCAAATTAGAATATGAAAAGCACATAAGAGGAGTTTAAAGTGCAAAGAGATCAGATCCACCCTTCCAACACCATCTGCTCACAAACTATGTGACTGTGGGCAGCTGACCAGTAATTTAATTACTGCATTCCTGTGAAGGAGTAGCCAGAATCAGATCCAATGTCTCACACACTTACTAGTTGTGTAACCCTGAGCACTTAAAGCTCTCTGACCCTCAGATTCCTCATAGAAAATGGGGGAAATAATGCTTGCTTTACCTACCTCCAAAGTTTCTATGAGGAAAGGACTTTGTAAACCTTTTTGTTGTTCAGTCTTTTCAGTCATGTTTGACTCTTTGTGACTCCATTTGGGGTTTTCTTGGCAAAGCTGCCAGAAGTGGTTTGCAATTTCCTTCTCCAGCTCATTTTACAGATGAGGAAACTGAGGCAAAGAGAATGAAGTGACTTGCCTAAGGTCACACAGCTAGTAAGTATCTGAGGTCGGATTTGAACTCGGGAAGATGAGTCTTCCTGACTCCTGGCTCAGCATTCTATCCACTCTACTACCTAGGTGCCCAGAGCTTACTTAAAGCACTATCAAAAAGGGAGTCTAGTAATGATGGCAAACTGGAGCACCAAAAATGCAGCCCAGGGTATTTGTAGCATTTGCCAATTTCAGTTAATCAATAGTATTTGCCAATTTCAGTCAATCAATAAACATTCATTAAGTGTCTACTATGTGCCAGGCACTGTGTTAATTATTGAGAATAAAAAAAAGAAGAAGCAGAAGACAGTCCCTGCCCTCAAAGAGCTTACAATCTAATGGGGGAGACAAATGTATAAATAAGAAATAATTAACAGAGGGAAAGCACTAGGATTAAGATGGGTTGGAAAAGGCATCCAGTAAAAGATGGGATTTTAATTGGGACTTAAAGCCAGAGAAGTCAGTAGACAGAGTAGAGGAGGAAGAACATTCCCTAAACCTGAGAGATGGCATGTCTTGTTCATGAAGTCAGTGTCAACAGGTTTGATGTCCCCATGAAAGGTCCCTTCGAATCAATTTTAGACAAATAGAGTGGGGACCAGGGCTGGGAGGGAGGGAAGAGGGTTAGAAGAAAGACGTCAGCATACAAGGGGAGAGAGACAGAGATCCAAAGATACTGACTCCTATCTGCAGAAGTGTGGCTAGGGTGGGTGACACTGGGAGAAGGAACCAGGTGAAATCAGGCCAAGAAGGATGTCACCAAAGGGGAACAGCTGTTTGTGGGAGAAAGCTTCCTATTTGAAATAATTATCCTCACTAACTAAATACTGAGACCAGTTGTTTCTACTATCTGAAGGATTAGTAGTACTGTTGGTGCTTTCTAAATGTTGGTGCCCAGATCTCTCTACCCTAGTTTTGGATCTGATTGTTCTGAACATGATTTATTGTCAAATCACACTCTTGCCCTTAATTGCTCTGTGGCCGGGCCTGGAAGAGGCTTTTAAGCCTGGGCCTAATGTCTTGGGATTGTGCTGACCCTAAACCAAACCGCTGGCCAAGTGAAACCCAAGAGGTTAGCAACTGCATAGTAAAATAAACTTTATCCAGGCCCAGGCTTGAAATATGTTATTGTAGAACACTAGAACCTTGAGTCAGAGGTTCTTTGCAGCTTAGTTGTTTCAGTCGTGTCCGACTTTCCGTGACCCCGTTTGGGGTTTTCTTGGCAGAAATGTTGGACTGGTTTGCCATTTCCTTCCCTAACTCATTTTTTACAGGTGAGGAAGCTGAGGCAAACAGGGTGAAGTGACTTGCCCAGGGTCACACAGCCAATAAGCATCGGAGGCCGGATTTGAACTCAGGAAGGTGCCTGGCGCTCTATCCACTGTGCACCTGGCTTCCTTGAGTCAGAGGACACAGTTCAAAGCCCATTACCTATGTGACTCCAAACAAATCATTTAATTTCCCTAGGCTTTGGTCTCTGCCTCTATAAAATGAAAGGCTTGAACTAGATTGTTCCTGAGGTCCCCACCATCTTTAAATCTAGGATACCATAATCCCAATGAAAGTGGTAGGCGGGACAAGCCCCTGGAGAAGGGGGCCCCAGTGCTACTCAGAGCCTGGTAGTAATTTACATGTACATGCACAAGCAGTCAGAGCCAAGGCCTGCAGGCTAGCCTTGACCTTTTCTCCATCAACATCCCCGCAGAACGCTTTCCCGAGTCCCTTGCAGCTGGTTGAGAAATCAGCATGATGGTAAACACATGTTGTTATTATCATGACCTGACAAACCTAATTATCTGCTTCCCACTTAGGGATCGATGGCAATGAAGAAACCTTGAAATTAAACTCCCTGAGTGAAGGGATTTTTTTTTCTTGCTGGATTTTTTTTTTTATATTTTGTTTTGGTTTTGGTTTGGTTTTCTCATCTAAGAAGGGATTTCAGTGCTAAATAAAAAAAAATTTTTTTAATGCCTTTTTCCCCCATCTTCCAACTCAGAGAAGTTAGCTTCTGTGTATTCCTGTGATGGGGCCCAGAAGCTACAATTCAAATACTGTATTTACAGGCAAAGCAGGGTGACTATAAAACTGGTGGCCTCCCTGTTTTTAGAGCCTCATAAAAAGTTTCCACACCCCTGCTCCGTGGGACAAATAAGGGTGCTGTTCTCCCCCTGTCTCCGCTGCCGCCTGGGTGGTTCCATTTTACCCCCATAAAGTTTCCAACTGGGTAAGCTGGTGTTTCTCCTGTTTTATCCTGAACCCTGAGGTTGATACTGCTACTGCCTGGACAAGGGTGGGGACCTTCTCTTTCAGCTCTTAGTCAAAGCCTTTCCAGTTGTTTTCTGCTCTACCCCCATAAAACAACTGTGTATATATTTTGTTTGTACTTAGCTGTGTATATTTTTTTCACCACAGTAGAATGTAAGCTCCATGAGGGCAAAAATGATTTCATTTTTGTCTTCCCATCTCCAGTGCCTAATATACAGTCTGGCACATTTTGGATCAGGCCTGACCTATGATTTCATTGGCACAGAAAACTCTCTCTACCAATGCAGCTCAGCACCTATTTTGTAAGAGTGGATTACTGATAGATTAAGTGATTTGCCAGGGACACAGCCAGTATGTGCTCAGAGCTGGCCTTGAACTTAAACAGATATGCCTGACTCATACACTGGCTCTCTACTTCTAAATCACACTGTAGCACACTAGATGCCTAATTAATGTTTGCTGGATTGAACTGAAATGGTTACCTCCAAATACAGGCTGGTTCCAAGAATCCATTGAGCTGGTGGGATTAAGGAAAGGCCTTGGGCTGTTCCTGAGGCACTGGACCATCAAAGACTGCCAGTCAATTTTACAGAATCACAGAATTTCAGAGTTGGAAGGGTTCTCAGAGGAAATTCAGCCTGACCCTTACCTGAAAAGAATTCCCTCTATGACATACCCAGCAAGTGGTCTGGCAACTTTTTCTTGATTAATCTGTAATCCAAGTCAAGAAGCATTTTTTTAAGTACCAGCTACATACTTTGGCATGACCCTGGACAAGTCACCTAACCCTTCTCAGCCTTTGTAAAGCAGTGATCGTAAGAGCACTAACCTCACAGGGTTGTTGTGAGGAGCAAATGAGATGAATACAATTTTTGCAAACCATAAGGCACTATGTAAATTTTAGCTGCTATTATTGTAGTTAACTATTAATTATTATGCTTTAGGAGGGAGAAGGATAAGGACAAGGCATAGGCCTATGATTTCATTGGTATGGGGAACTCCTAAATAGGGAAATTTTACATTAAGTCAACAAGCATTTATTAAGCACCTAATATGTACCAAAGTACAACAGCACCTTCTTTGAAAATTATAATCTTGGAGAGTTTCCTAGGACTCATCGGTCAAGCGATTTGTCCGGGGTCACACAGACATTATGTGCCAGAGACAGGACTTGAACCCAGGTCTTCCTGGTTCCAAGGCCAGATCTCTATCCACTATGACATGCTACTTCGGGACAAAGCCATGTATAAAATTTAGATTCTGCCCTCAAGGAAATTCCAATTATATTGGGGTGACAGAATACAGAAGAAAAAAGATAAATGTCCAGAGTAGTAATACTCACAGGTAAATGTTTCAGAAGGTTTTCACAAAAGGAAGAAAACCTCTGTTCTTGGTATTTCAACACCTTAAGGGGTCTACACTTGCCACATGGCTATACTCCCTCCACACAGGCCTTATACAACATTCGTGAGTTACTGTGATCAAAAGAAAAGTCATCATAGCCACCTTTGTGGAGATGAGCCTCTCCATACTTTATTAGCCTGGTCCTCTGATGCCTGAAATATACCACTGCCAGGGCCTTCCTAGCTTGGTTAGATCTCCCAGAGTTTTTACTTTGTTGGTACAGCCCTTGAGAGCTCAGTTACCTCCATCACACATGAGGGCATCAATGAAGGACTTTGTTGGAGAATTTAAAAAATAATGTCAAGGCATCCCCACTTGGGTATTCCAAAGGAGGCATTTCTCTCGTCTGAAACACAAAAAGACTCATTTTCTTAAATTACTAAGAAGATGTCAGATAACATCAGAGCTGAAGATGATGGCAAGAGAGATGATTTCTGGAAAAGCTAGTCCTATGTCTACATGGATAAATGGGCTGAATTAAAAATGTATATATAGATACAAAATATGTTTAAGAATGTACTCTTTTCTGATTTTGACACATGTGAGATTTGTATGTGAAAAATAAGAAAGCAGCCCTCAGAGACAATGCACTCACCGAAGGTTAAGGTTATGTCAATACCTGGATTTCCAGCTATACCAACAGGAGAATGCTGAAATTCCTAAGAAGGCAACCCTGCACTCTAGAACAGTTTTGTGATTATTGTACAAATGTACATTGCCTGATTATGAGTCAGTTGGCAGAGATGAGGATTTGATTAATCACCGTAAGGTAGAGTAAGGTTTCTCACTAACAGGACATACCCCTGAAACATGAAAAATTGGTCAAAGAAATGATCTGAAAACCTAGTGGAAAAGAATCTGCACTGCTTCCTGGGAGAGGGAGAAGAAGAACCTCAGAGTCTATCCATAAGAGTAGATTGAAGAAGCTTCTGTCAATCCTAAGCTAAGCATCGCTGCCCTTTCTGAAAGAGCATAATACAACTTCAACTGAGGGCTTCTGCTGAGCCTCAAGAGGGAGCACTGGAGATGACATCTGCCGTGGATGAGCAAGCCCAGAGGAGTGAATACTTCAGGCTTATAGCAAAGCAACGGCAGAGCAGAGAAGCTGAGGGAGCCTGGCAGAGTAACCTGTCCATCTGTGATGCCACACCCCATGAGGAGCTAGGACCTAGTAGTATAGCTATCCATTCAACACAGATGCTATGCCCATCAGTAAACTTCTACAAGTATTATCCTTAAGAAAGAAAAAGGACATTCAGACCCATCAGTCCAGTGATGAGTTGTCCTAGCCACATATGTTCCATGTACTTGAATTTTGTGTCCACTCTCCCCCATGGACATAGTGTACATTGGTAGGAGAGTGTGCCTCAAGTTTACAGGTGGAATGTTGTAAACTTCTTGTTCTTGTTCTTGGTTTTTTTTTTTTTGCATTTTGAGTTAATGCTTTTGTTAAATGTTATTTGAATTATGTAGCTAATTTGTTCATGGAAAGCACACTGGGTGGGGGCTCAAGAACTACAATATTCACAAGAGTAACCTCTTCATAAATTTACCCCTGGTCCCAGTAAATAGTTATAGCAGCTAATCTGCTTTGGGCACAGGCACTCTCTCTCTCTCTCTCTCTCTCTCTCTCTCTCTCTCTCTCT